>NC_083700.1:7870044-8178548 GCF_033118175.1 Dama dama | reverse complement strand
CATTTATATATAAATAGCTATAAATATTTTGTATGTAACCATCTGAATCTTTATTAAGCTAAACATGAGTTCACACTGATGTCTGACTAATCCCTTACCACATGGATCAGTCTATACTCCTTCTCTTGCTTACTTGTGTCCCACTCTACCAATGACACACATGTTCAATTCTAGTGTACATTTATGTTGGTTTCAAAATTGTTAGCTTGTAATCCCTTAGTATATTTTGACACTTTTTTTTTGTTTGTTTTATTCCTCATTCAGATTCAGGAACTAGAATCTCTCCTATGTCACAGTGAGAGTCCATCTCAGCTCATCTGGACATCATCTCGCAATGCAAAGAAATCTAATTTCAGCCTTGAGGATGTCCAGCACAGCAAAGGCCAGGAGCCCTACAGCTCTTCCAAATATGCCATTGACCTTCTGAGTGTGGCTTTGAACAGGAACTTCAACCAGCAGGTAGCCTGTCTCAGTGATCTGGAAAGGGCAGGGCAGTGTTTTCTGAACTACCACTGATTTCTTAGTAAAATGGCTGGCTGTCTATTGTAGTGTGAAGATGAAATATTATTTCTTGAGCAGGATTGCTGTGAGGACAAGGTAGGACATGACAAAGACTGATAGTTGATGTATAGGAAGTTTAGGGCAGAGATAATGAGCTCCGGACTTGTAGGTATATGGGGGTTCATTTACCAGTCTGTAGCTCCTCTGGAGCTATAATTTATATAACAGAATGACACTACTAACGATATCTATAGCTCCTATCAAGCATTTGCCGTGTGTCATTTAATACCTTTCCCATCACAGTGAGGTGGGTCTGAATATTTCCATTTTCGTATGAGGACACTAAAGTTTGGAGTCCTTATTAAAGTCATTTACCCAGAAGTCACATGGTTAGTAAAGGCTGGAGCTCAGAGTGAGCTCAAGGCTGTCTAACTTCATCGCCTGGCCTTTTCCCATTAAGCCATGCTGCCACCCAGCGTTTGCTATATATATCCAGTGTTACAGGACAGTTGGTAGTTAGAAAGCCCTTGGAGAACGAGGATCTTTCGTGAGGCTGCAGAGCTCTGCCTTTGTGACGACTGGGTTTAGAGAGCAGCCCTTGTCAGACATGCTGGCTTCTTGTGGCCTCTGAGGTCTGGAACTTAGGGCTTCTTTGTATGCTTCTCTTGCCCAGGTCCAAAATTTTAACTGGAAATCTCCAGTCTCTCCTCTGGGCATTTTCCTTTGTTTGCTTTGACTGTGTTTTTTGAATGTGGGACTAGGGAGAAATTTAATTCCAACAATATTTACAAAAACTGACCATTTTTAGGGTACTGACCCAGGCTTAGAATTGAGGAGAAAGGAGAAATAAAAAGACAATGCAGAAACTATTTGCCCTTAAGGGACCGTTTTCGATCATCCTAGATACAGCAGTCTAAACCTTATGTAATGGTCTAGACCTGGTTGATTCTGGAATGGAGACCTTCATCAGCTAGAATTCTCACTTCTGAGAACTGGCTTTTAGGATCAAACCTCTTAGTGAAGAGGATGGTATAAAAGTAGAAGCTATGAGCATATTCTCTAGATCTGCTTTTGAATCCTGGCTCTGTCACCTTGGATAGATTATTTAATGTCTTTGTACTTTCAGTTTCCTCATCTGATAATTAGGGTTAATAACAGTGTTTGCCTCATAGATTTGCTGGGAAGATTGAGTGATTGGAGTGGTATGAAGCATTCACAACAATGCTTTGTGTTAGAATGTGCGTGCATATATGTATGTATCTGCACGTATGTGGGAGGTATGTGTACTCACGTGCGTGCATGCATGTGTGAGTGTGCCTGGCCACACGCACATGTGTGGGTTTGTGGGTCTGTGCGCATGTGTGTGAAGGTGACTGTGGTTCTGTGCTAACGGGTGTAGTGTCTGGTCATGCGATCTGCAGCTGTTCACCCATGTGCTTACGTGTGTTTGTTTGTTGGCTGTTGTTATTATTATTCAGGCTCAGTATGTTGGTACACTTGTGAGCCTCCTCCTGAGATTTCTTGGGATGTTTAAAAACTTGTCATAACTGCTTGTCCTCTGGAAACTCCCTTTTAGGGATAAGGTCAGAGTGGATTTAGCTTCTTTTTTCATAAAAAAGCTCTGAAATTTTGCTTGTCTCCATTGTCAAGTTTTGGGATTTCATCTTTTTTAAAAAAAGATTTAGCTAATGCTGCCACCTCCTTTAAAATCTGTGTGATTGGTTTGTAGCTTATGATGTTTCTCCCTTGGCTTTTATGAAGAAAGAAGTAGCTAAGAAATAACTACCTCCCTTCGAAGACTTGTATGACTAGAAATGTTGGATCCCTGTCCATGAATGACCCCTCCCCTCACACAGCCTTGAGAAATACTCAGGGTCGTCACGCTCATTCCTTCAGATCAAATGTGTGAAGGAACTCCAGTTTAGATAAGATGGCCGCCTTGCTTGTTTCTTTTGTTGCTCAATGTCAGAAAGTCGTGTGTGTTGAAAGCCCTGGATTTTAGTTCACAGATGTCTTCATTTAGGGCTGAATAGGTCCTAACTGTCCCTGGCTAGTTCCCAGAATAAGAAATTCTTCTTAGCTATCTTTGGCGCAAAATATTTGGGAAGAATTTTTGGTCTGTAAAGTTCCTGACTGTTTTCAGAGGACTGCTGGTAAATCAAGGGGATTCTCAGGTCTAAATTATCCACGTCAGGCACCACCAGGCCCTGCAGCAGTGAATAAAGGAAGTCAGCCTTCTAGCTTCTGACCCTCAGGGTGCTTTCTGTCCCCTGAACTGACTATGCTATCCTGGCACTTTCTATTTTTGTTTAAAAGGAAAAAGAAAAAAGTTAAAAGTAATAAAAATATGAATTAAAGTGAAAACGAAAGTGAGTCAGTCGTGTCCAACTGACTTCATGTTTGCAACTCCATGGACTATACAGTCCATGGAATTCTCCAGGCTGAAATCCTGGAGTGGGTAGCCTTTCCCTTCTCCAGGGTATCTTCCCAACCCAGGGATAGAACCCAGGTCTCCCACATTGCAGGTAGATTCTCATCCAGCTGAGCCAGCAGGGAAGCCCATGAATTAAAACAGTCAATATCAAAATAAGGTGAAATGTGGTGAAAATTAAACCAACTAAACTAGTAAAACAAATCCCAGTGTTCCAAGGATTACTAAAGACCATCAAACACCCTGTCTATTATTAATATGTGCCATGTGTTAACTGGGACTCTTTTTATAGAACAGATCTTTCTAAAATGATGACTCCAGGGCAGAGAACCTGATTTAGAGATCTTCAGTTAGAGGAGGTCTTTGTGGAATCATACCCACCTCTCTGATGCCTCAAGCTAGAGCCCTGGGCCTTGTGTACCTGCAGGAAACAGAAATACACTTGAGGTTTAGCTGTCTGTATTTACTAGAATAGAAACGTCTTTCAGGCAAAGACTTTCTTTGCATGGCTTTCTTATCTCTAACTGCTCATTTTGGTTGGTCAACAGATCTTCAGTTAAGCCATGGAAAACTCAGGTAACCAGTCCTACTTCTCTCATCCTGCTTCAAGCTCGGTTACTCTTTGTTCTCTAAGTTACTTGAGAATAAAATACTTTATCTTACTATTTGTATTGAGTGCCTCTCATAGTGCATTTTCAGTACACGATTCTTAAACTGAAAAGGCCTACCCAGCTTCGAGGACAACTTAGAGCATAAAGCCTTGACGCCTGGCTTCCTGGCTCATTTGTGTTTCTCCTTGTGTTTCTCCTGACACAGAGGTAGGCTCAGCATGTATTGAATTGAAATGAACTGCTGCCCCCCTTTCTGCTCCCAGGGTCTGTATTCCAGTGTCGTGTGCCCAGGGACGATGCTGACCAGTCTGACGTATGGAATCCTTCCTCCCTTTGTGTGGATGTTAATCATGCCAATCATATGGCTGGTGAGTGGTAAATGCTTCTTCTCTTAGTTTCCTTAAGCTGTTCAAGTTGGAGCCAAAAAGATGTGTTTAAGGGTTGGGAAGTGCTTTAAGTAACTGAACCTGAAGGTGGCAGAATTCCGTTTCACTCAGAAGTTTTGATGTTACTTACCATGTAATCTCTGCTTCACCCCGCCTGATGCTCCCACTGCACCACCATCTTAGTGTACACGTTTCGTCAAGGGAATGCTTCTCTGATCACGCACCATATAGCCCAGGAGTTCTATGGTTATATAATTTTGAGAAACCTGTGGTAAGTGATATCAAACTGGATTTCTCTGAGCTTTTAATATAGTCAAGTGCATTAAAATTTACCAAGGAGGGTATGATTGTGCATTGTATGATCACAGTATCATGTTTTTGCTTGTTTGTTTTGTTTGTATTTTGAGCATCCCTCCCGCACTCTTTAGAAAATGCTGCTTTCAGGAAATGTCCTTCCCTTGTAGAGCTCAGGAAGAAATATCCTTCTGTTTATGGCAGGCATGGAAAAAAGATGAGAAGGACATATGCCTTCATGTTAAAAGTGGTTGACTTGGAGTAATGGAGATTAAATGATGGAAATTATTTCTTCTTTAGATTTATTTTCTGAAACCGAAAAAGTGCTCTTTGTAATAAGAAATGCAGTTTGTCTTTTTTTTAACATTTAAATGGATAATACTTTTGTGACTCTAAACCACCGCAAAATGACTATTGTTTTCTTCTTCTCAGTTACGCTTTTTTGCAAATGCTTTCACGCTGACACCTCAGAATGGAACAGAAGCACTGGTATGTCACTAGAGTTTTAATATGTTGTATTCACTTCACAGATGTAGACTGTAAACCCACTGGATTAGAAACAGTCATAACAGAAAAGATGAGAACAGGCTCTGTATAAGCAAGGTCCTATTGGACTAAGGTGAGTCGTAAGGTGAAATGCTGATGATTAGCAGTGAACTTTGAAAGTTCAGTATGTTTCCTGGCACTGAGCACCGTGGTTCTGGGGTCAGCACTTCTGTAGAAGCAAGAATGAGCAGCCAGAGGAGAGCGGAGCGTGGAATGCTGTAGGGGCAGGCAAAGCCAGATGCTGGCTGGGCAGTCAGTGTGAGATTCCCACGGAGAAGGTGTGTCTCAGGGGTCAAGGGTAGAGGCAGCAAAGCCCAGCTCCATTTCCCAATATGAAGATTCTCTTTTCCTGTATTAATAATAGAGAACCAAGTTATTAACTTGATTAGAAAACCAGTTTGTTTCCTTAAGTCACTCATGCAAATAGACTGCACGTGTTTCCTCATCAATGGCAGACATTACTAATGGGTCATAATACTCTGTTCTGTTGTACATAAATGACTCTCTGAATATTTTTCAACTAAAGGCCCCAAAGACATTCTCTATCAGTGGATGAGAATTGTCATACAAGATGAAATGTATTCGTCCTCTGTGCTGTATACCATCTGGTTGAAATTCCACTGTATTAAAAGTCAGTTCTGTGTGTGTGTTTCCCTCACTCCACTTAGCTCCTTCAGGATTTTTGCTCTGTATTTTAGAAACCTGAGAGCCTATCACTAGAGTGTTCATACTTAACAGATTCTTAAATCATAGCTGAACTGAAATTAAGGAAAACACTAAGGGAATTGACTTGGCACTCTTGTTATGGTAAACATTGCAGAAAGAAATGCATTTATTGTAGAGAGACAAATTGATAATAGAAGCAAATACTTTTAAACTAATTTTATGTATTTCTTAATATATTTGTCAAGCCATTTAAAATAATGAATGATTGTTTAGGGATTACTCCTTCCACACATTTATGACACTGAAAATCAAATCTAGAGGTCAAGTATATATTGTGTCAGGGGAGTAGGAATAGTTAAAATTCAGAATCTCCAGTTGCTAACGAGCTTAGAGTCATGTTTTAAAAAAAAAGAATGAATAGAGAAAATAGACAAGAAAATCAGACATTCTATCATCTGGTGGCAAGTACTCTAGGAATGATCAGAAAGGAGGATCACTATGGGGCTGGACTATTTGGAGCAGGCTCTGCTTACTGAGTCAGGCTTAATTTGGGCTCTGAAGAATAGGTTGAATTTGATAAGGTAAGCGGCAGGTCCCCAGCGTCATGTTCAAAAAGTCTGTGACCTGCTGTAATTTCCTTCAGTGTGGGTGAGTAGGATGTCTTTACCACTTAGTGATGATTGTACATGCTGGGGATACAGATGAGGGTTTGAGCACATCGTATGTGTAGCAAGAATCTCTTTAACCTTTGGTTGAATAAATCTTATCTCTTTAAATGGGCTGAGCTTGAGTGGCCTAGAATACAGTGGTTAAGAATATGCACTGTAAAAAAAAAAAAAGAATGTGGACTGTAGAATTATAGTAATTCTGTTCAAATTCCAGTTCTCCAGTTTCTGACTATGAAATCTTGGGCACATTTTTTAACTTGCCTAAGCCTTTTATTATTAGCTGTAAAATGGGAATTACAGGAGTAAATGAGAGAAGGTTTATTGTAAATAATTTTGTGTATTTCAGCATTTAAGATTTTAAAGAAAATCATCTTAATGAAAATAATGTAGTGTTGGCATGTGAATTGACAGATCAATAGAATAAAATAGAAAGTTTAGGATGGGCCCAAAGCATATAGGTGATGCAGAAAATCACCTATGCAGAAAATCAGTGAGGGTAAAGATGGTTTATTCAAAAAATGGTGCCAAAAAATAAAATAGGATCTTTTCTTCATACCTTACAGTCAAATAATATTCTAGGTAAACTAAAAGATTTATGTATAAATGTAAGAATGTATAGTTACTTGGAAAAAATATGGGGACATTTTAAAATAATTTTAAGAGTGCAGAGGCTTAACTGTTCCTAGGAACTCTAAAAAACTGAAAAAATTGATTAAAAGTAAAAAAAAATTACATGACTAAAATTCTCACTATATAGATACTCAAAAGATTTACCACAAAATAGAAGAAAAATACCTGCTACCCATAACATAGATAAAGGTTAAATTTTCTTTCTTTTTTTAATCACAAAGAAAAGGCTATACAGTTTATTTTATTTTATGCATTGGTCATTCCCATAAAATGCTTGGCTCTCATTATAAAATCCTATTAAAAACAAAACAGTACAAAAAAGTTTTTGGAGTTTAACTAAAGCACTAGAACTTGATAAGCATATAGCTGATTAACTTCTCACTTCATTGTACAGTAGAAACTAACACACTATTGTAAAGCCATTATGTTTCAATAAAAAATAAGAAAAAAGATTTTGAGGCCTTGTGTAAGCAAAGAACAAAAGATGTAGCCCTCTTTCACCTACGCTTACAAAGCACTTGCTTTTTAAAAAAATTTTTTTATTGAAGAATAGTTGCTTTACAGAATTGTGTTGTTTTTTGTCAAACCTCAACATGAATCAGCCATAGGTATACATATATCCCCTCCCCTTTGAAGCTGCCTCCCATCTCCCTCCCCACCCCACCCCTCTAGGTTGATACAGAGACCCTGTCTGACTTTCCTGAGCCACACAGCAAATTCCCGTTGGCTGTCTATCTTACATATGGAAATGGAAATTTCCATCTCACTCTCTCCATCCATCTCACCCTCTGCTCCCCTCTCCCTGTGTCCATAAGTCTATTCTCTATGTCTGTCTCTCCACTGCTGCCCTGTAAATAAATTCTTCAGAACCATTTTCCCAGATTCTGTATATGTGCATTAGAATATGATAGTTATCTTTCTCTTTCTGACTAACTTCACTGTGTATAATAGGTTCTAGGTTCATCTACCTCATCAGAACTGACTCAAATGCATTCCTTTTTATGTCTGAGTAATACTCCATTGTGTATATGTACCACAACTTCTTTATCCATTCATCTGTCAATGGGCATCTAGGTTGCTTCCATGTTCTAGCTATTGTAAATAGTGCTGCAATGAACAATGGGATACATGTGTCTTTTTCACATGTTTCCTCAGGGTAGATGCCTAGGAGTGGGATTGCTGGGTCATATGGTGGTTTTATTCCTAGTTTTTTTAAGGAACCTCCATACCATCTTCCATAGTGGCTGTATCAATTTACATTCCCACCAACAGTGCAAGGGCATTCCCTTTTCTCCACACCCTCTCCAACATTTATTGTCTGTAGACTTTTTGTTGATGGCCATTCTAGCTGGTGACAATTATAAGATACTGAGGAAAGAAATCAAAGACGACATAAACAGATGGAGAGAGGTTCCATGTTCCTGAGTAGGAAGAAGCAATATTGTGAAAATGACTATACTACCAAATGCGACCTACAGATTCAACGTGATCCCTATCAAATTACCAATGGCATTTTTCACAGAACTAGAACAAAAAGTTTCACAATTCATATGGAAACACAAAAGATCCTGAATAGCCAAAGCAGTCTTGAGAAAGAAGAATGGAGCTGGAGGAATCAACCTTCCTGACTTCAGATTATACTACAAAGCTACAGTCATCAAGACAGTATGGTACTGGCACAGAAACAGAAATATAGACCAATGGAACAACATAGAAGCCTGGAAATAAACCCATGCACCTATGGGTACCTTATTTTTGACAAAGGAGGCAAGAATACAATTGGGCAGACAGCCTCTTCAGTACATGGTGCTGGGAAAACTGGGCAACTACATGTAAAAGAATGAAATTAGAATATTTCCTAACACCACACACAAAGATTAACTCAAAATGGATTAAAGACCTAAATGTAAGACCAGAAACTATAAAACTCATAGAGGGAAACATAGGCAGAACATTCGATGACATAAATCAAAGCAAGATCCTCTATGACCCACCTCCTAGGGTAAGAGAAATAAAAGCAAAAGGAAACAAGTGGGACCTGATTAAATTTAAAAGCTTCTGCACAGCAAAAGAAACTATAAGCAAGGTGAGAAGACAACCCTCAGGGTGGGAGAAAATAATAGCAAATGAAACAACTGACAAAGGATTAATTTACAAAAGAAACAAGCAGTTCATACAACTCAATACCAGAAAAACAAACAACCCAATCGAAAAGTGGGAAAAAGACCTAAACAGGCATTTCTCCAAAGAAGACATACAGATGGCTAACAAACACATGAAAAGATACTCAACATCGCTCATTATTAGAGAAATGCAAATCAAAACTACAGTTTTGATTAATTGTAAATTAATTACTAAACTTTACTTAAATTTTCCTAATTGTTAAGGAACGTCAACAAATCAAGGAAAACAACTTATTGGAACAATGGGCAGAGGACATGAACAGAGTTTTGAAACTTTTAATCATATGAAGAAATGCCTAATCTTTGAGAAATGCAAATTAAAACTAGTGAAAAACTTTCACCTCTGATTAGCAAAGATTAGAAAGTTTAATGTATTGATACTGTATTGGCAGGGGTCTAGGGAAATGAGCACTCTGCTACACTGCTGGAGAGAGTAGTCTGACACAGCCTCTGTCAAGGACTGTTTGGCAACATCATCCAATATAATAAATGCACATACCTTTAACCTATCAATTCCATCCTTGGTATTTATCTTATTTAAGATAAATAAGATATCCTCAAACTTACATTGAATGATTTAGTCATCATTCATCACAGTGATGTTTGCAATATCAAAAACTGGCAAAAACTTCTGTATCAGTTGGAAACTTTATGTAAATTATGGCAGATCCATAGAAGGATGCTACTTTGAAAGAGATTGAAGTTTTCATGTACTGGTTTGAAAGTATCTCCAAGGCCTGTTGTTCAAGTAAAAAATGTAAAGCGTGGGATAGTGTATACTTTGCTTCCATTTGCCTAAGAGAAATGGATGTATTTGTTTTTGTAACCAAATACATTTTCTTTGGAAGAATATACAGAATACTAACATGAGTGCTTGCTTCCAGAGAGAACTGGGTGGCTAGAAAACTGAAAGGGAGGAAGAGTTTTGACTACCATGTACATCTTTTGATTGTTGTACATGTACGTACTCATCTATTAATAAAATTAAATATTACATCAGTGACCTGTACTTTGCTGTGGTGTCAGCTGAGTATCCTCTTGGAGTGAGCTCCAGTTCACATGTCCTGAGCTTTAATTTGAGGATTAATGGAAGAGTCAGTTAAATATGGGAACGTTTGCTTAAAATTTTTCAAAGGATACTATTAAGTGGGCTCTTCTACTTTCTTCCTTCAAATTATAGTAGTGGTTCATGCCAGTATCACAGTCAGCTGATGCTATTCAGGGGGGTTGTCAGAATTTGTTTGGGGCTCTCTGAAGTGCTGATTAAAAATCCCCTCCAGCCTCACTCACTGTGGGCAGAAGAGAAGAGTCATTGACACCCTCTTCCTTTCCAGGTCTGGCTTTTCCACCAAAAGCCCGAGTCTCTCAATCCTCTGGTGAAGTATCTGAGTGCCACCACTGGCTTTGGAAGCAATTATGTGACGTCCAAAAAGGTGACTCTCTTTCCTTTGTTTCACTGAAGAGGCTGATAGTGGGCTGGGCCCTGGGTTCCCGACCACCCTGCCAGCTGCCCAGCTTCTCTTCTGTGGGTCTCCCCTCTCTGCCATCACACTGGCCTATTTTCATTTCCTTCTGCTCTCTCCTGCTTCTTAGCTTGGCACACCTTTTCTCCACCTAAACTGCTCTTACTTATCTTTTTTCTGATTCATTACTACTATTTATTCTTAAGATCTCAGCTTTTATGTGACCTCTAACATCGGGTCAGGTGTTCCATGCTAGATTTTTTTGACCTGTGCCAGTTCTGGGTAGAACTCATTCAGCAGTGGGCTCCTTGCTCCAAGGAGCTCTGTGAAGGGGGGGATTACACCCCCTTTCCTTGTAGGTTACCTTGCACATGGCACATGCTCAAGAAATGTGACCCAAGTTGAATGAAATATAAAGCATCTTTCTTAGTGAAGTTAGCTTCCCTTTGTGTTCCACTTATGACAATTATTAGCTTTAATAGTTTGGTATTTGAAGAGGCAGGGTACAGAGTTTGGAAACATGGGTGCTGTGTTTTGTAGATTCTGTGTTATCTAAAATGAAATTAAACATAGTTACATAGTAGAAGGTGAAAAAAATTATTTTGACCCCATAAGGATTAATTTTGTTATATTTTTGTCCTGAGTAAGGTTTATTTCAGCCTCCCATTTTTGACTACCTAGCTTATTGTGAGCAGGCAATGGCATAAAATAAAATTCAGTTCAGTTCAGTTTACTCAGTCGTGTCCAACTCCTTGCAACCCCATGGTCTGCAGTACACCAGGCTTCCCTGTCCATCACCAACTTCCAGAGCTTACTCAAACTCATGTCCATTGAGTTGGTGATGCTATCCAACCATCTTATCCTCTGTCGTTCCCTTCTTCTCCTGCCTTTAATCATTTCCAGCATCAGGATCTTTTCAAATGAGTCAGTTCTTCGCATCAGGTGGTCAAAGTATTGGAGTTTCAGCTTTAGCATCAGTCCTTCCAATGAATATTCAGGACTGATTTCCTTTAGGATAGACTGGCTTAATCTCCTTGCAGTCCAAGGGACTCTCAAGAGTCTTCTCCAACACCACAGTTCAAAGGCATCAGTTCTTTGGTGCTCAGCTTTCTTTATAGTCCAACTCTCACATCCATACATGCCTATTGGAAAAACCAAAGCTTTGACTAGACGGACCTTTGTTGGCAAAGTAATGTCTCTGCTAATATACTGTCTAGGTTGGTCATAGCTTTTCTTTCAAGGAGCAAGCATCTTTTAATTTCATGGCTGCAGTCACCATCCGCAGTGATTTTGGAGCCCAAAAAAATAAAGTCTGTCACTGTTTCCATTGTTTCCCCATCTATTTGCCACGAAGTGATGGGACCAGATGCCATGATCTTAATTTTCTGAGTGTTGAGTTTTAAGCCAACTTTTTCACTCTCCTCTTTCACTTGCATCAAGAGGCTCTTTAGTTCTTCTTTGCTTTCTGTCATAAGGGTGGTGTCATCTGCATATCTGAGGTTACTGATATTTCTCCTGGCAATTTTGACTCCAGCTTGTGCTTCATCCAGTCCAACATTTCTCATGATGTACTCTGCATATAAGTTAAAAAAGCATGGTGACAATGTGATGTACTCCTTTGCAGATTTGGAACCAATCTGTTGTTCCATGTCTAGTTCCAACTGTTGCTTCTTGACCTGCGTACAGATTTCTCAGGAGGCAGGTCAGGTGGTCTGGTATTCCCATCTCTTTCAGAATTTTCCACAGTTTGTTGTGAACACAACTCTTCCAGTTACAACATGAAAAAAAATGCTAACATGATTGAATGTAAATGTTTTTCCAAAATGTTTTAAAGTTTTCTTTAATTTTTAGCCTTTTAGCTTTGGGGGCTGGCAGTTTGCTTTGCATACACTGTATCAGTTAAAATTAATTTTCTACATAAAACAGAAGAATGTAAAGTAAGGTGGATAAAACAAGATAAAAGCTAAGATTTCTTGCATGTAAAGCAGTTTGGAGAATGGCAGCTTTGGGCTGGCCTGGCAGCTTTGGAAATTGTCAGGTATCCAGGTTCCCCCTGCCATCCCTGAGGTACGGCCCGCATCCTTGTGGTTCAGGAGAGCAGTGTGAAGATGGGAGAAAGAAAGGGGTGCCCCATGCCCTTTAAAGAGAGTTCTGGGTAGTACCACACACTTCCACTTATATCTCATTGGCCAGAATTTAGTCCATGGTACCATTAGCTTCAGTGACGGCTGGAGACTTAGTCTTTCATCTGCAGGGCGGTGAGTTCAGCTAAGATCAGAGCTCTTTTACTAAAGAAGTTAGTTACTAGGAGGTTAAGTATCAGCTGTAATTGAAAAAAAAAGTTAAGATTCCTAACATTCCCCACAAGGCTTCCACCGCAGCTTTCCCACCAGGCCTTTTTTGGATTCTCTTACCTATTATTTAAATGGATTCCTTTTATTCAAATACTGTTTATTTTTCCTTTCTAGTTATGCCTATCTTGCTTCTTTTCCAGATGGACCTAGATGAAGACACTGCTGAAAAATTTTACCAAAAGTTACTGAAACTTGAAAAGCAGATTAGGGTCACCATGCAGAAAACCAATAACCAGAACTGAAAATGATGCTCTCTGAAACATTCTGTGCCTTTTGGGGATTCTGGAGTGCGTGGGTTTCTCCTGAGCTGGATCATGTGCATTTGTGGTAAACACTGATTTCTGATGGTCTCTTCATTGCAGAATCACCTCTGTGATTATGTGTGTGTGTGCATGTGAGAAAAGAATATCTGATATTTTATCAGTCTCTAAGAATGATGTCACATCAAAGTCGTGCTAGAGGCACCCAACTGAGTCTCCGTTTGTTCAGCCAGCAAGAGCACAAGCTCTGCTTCATGGGACGAGGTGTTGACTTGAATAATTATGACACAGACACACACTGATTCTCCTTTCACCTGCCCCAGAAGGAGGACATAATACTCATTCTCTGAGTAGCAATCTTAGCCTTGTTCTTCACAAGTAGTTTTCCCTGGTTTTGTACCTTATTTCTTCCTCCACATGCCACATTTAAAAATCCTGATACAGATGCCCATGTTATTAATCATCATAGTAACAATATACTTATATGTATTTGGGCCACCTGAATTATTTTCTCTTTATTTTAAAAGTATCTTTTATTGATATTGAGATAGTCCATGTTAATAGTGGGCCTGACCTTCACCACAGTTTACAAATTTATTACTGACCAACTTGTTTCCATGACATATTTTAGTGGATGTAATCCTGCACCAAAAATAATTTACTCAAATTGTTTCAATGAATTTACTCAGATTTTTCAAATGAATAATTACTGGTGGAATGTCTCTCAGTATCAGTAGTGGTTGAAAGTGGTTAGGACTAGTTTGCATGATGTCAAGACAAAATGCTAAAATTCCTAGGTGTTTCAGCCAACATCTGGAATATTAGAGTAATATTTTGAATGAGTTAATATGAAAAATTACATGTAAATATAATGTCTATATGTTTTAAAGTGTGGAATTTTGGTTATTCTTTCTCTAAGTTTGTTGCTAAAGATATTTTTAATAACTTTAAACATAAATGAAAATGAGAGCTGACCACTCTCCATTCTCTTTGAGAAAGAAGGGTGAAGTTAGAGAGCTGAAAGCATAGAGCTGGTTTTCACTCTTGTGTTTACTCACTTAATTGGGAAGAAGTACATTTTTGTGGATCTCAAGCTTTCTGTCTGTGAAGTGGAATAATTATCTTTCTGTGTTCTCTGTTCATGGAAATGAAGTGAGAATTAAAGGCAGTAATATATGTGAATAAAGAGCATTTTTTTGAGAATGATGACTACACAGTATTTATTAGAGATTAATAAGCGAGTGTGTCATGGTTGAAAGATAACTGTGTGAGGCACTGAGTGACCACATCCCATCTGACTGAAAGTGGTCTCTGTTTCTGGAATTTTTTTTTTAAATTATAGTTGATTTACAGTTTCTAGGTGTACAGCAAAGTGATTCAGTTATATTCAGTTTTTCAGATTCTTTTCCACTATAGATAGTTACACGTTACTGAATATAGCTCCCTGTACCATATGGTAGATAATTGTTTTATTTATTTGTAGTTTGTATCTGTTGTTTATTTGTAGCATGTATCTGTTACTCTCAAACTGCTAATTTAAATCCCCCTCCCCCACCATCCCCTTACTTAATCACGTTTGTTTTCTGTCTCTGTGAATCTGTGTGTATGTTTTAAATCAGTTCATTGCATCATACTTTTAGATTACACATCTAAGTGATATCCTGTGATATTTGTCTCTCTGTCTGACTCACTGCACTCATGACACTCTCTGGATCCTTGTTGCTGCAGATGGCATTAGTTCATCCTTTTTCACGGCTGAGTGGCAGTCAGCTGGGCATTTTATACACCACACCTTTATCCACTCCTCTGTCGGGGGCGTTCAGGAGGCCGTGATGTCTTGGCTCACGGTGCTGCTGTGACATAGGGGTGCGTGCATCTTTCCCAGCTAGTGTCCCTCCCCCAGATGTATGCCCAGGAGTGGGGTTGCTGGTGTCGGGTTCAGTCTCTCAGTCAGGTCCAGCTCTTCGCAACCCTGTGGACTGGACCCACCGGCTCCTCTATGGGATTTTTCAGATGAAAATATTGGAGTGGGTTGCCATTTCCTCCTCCAGGGGATCTTTCCAACCCAGGAATCAAACCGTGTCTCCTGTTTCTCCTGCATTGCAGGTGGATTCTTTACCCACTGAGCCACCAGGGAAGCCTGGGATTGCTGGATCATATGGCTACTATTTTTAGTTTTTTAAGTAACCTGCACACTCTTCTCCATAGTGGCTGTACCAGTTTACATTCCCACTAATAGCACAGGAGGATTCCATTTTTTCCACACCCTCTCCAGCACTTACTATTTGTAGAATTTTTGAAGATGGCTACTCTGACTGCTGTGAGGTGACACTTCATTGTACTTTTGATTTGCATTGCTCTAATAAGTAGCCATGTTGAGTTTTTTTTCATATGCATTTTTGCCATCAATATGTCTTCTTTGGAGAAATGCCTGTTTGGGTTTTCTGTCCATTTTTTGATTGGGGTGTTTGATTTTGTTTTAATATTGAACTGTAAAAGCCATTTGTATATATTGGAAATTAACCCCTTGTCAATCACAATTTTTAAATATTTTCTATTCTATAGGTTGGTTGATGGTTTCCTTTGCTTTTAAGCTTTTAAGTTTAATTAGGCCCAACTTGTATGCAGGTCAGGAAGCAACAGGTAGAACTGGACATGGAACAACAGACTGGTTCCAGATAGGAAAAGGAGTACATCAAGGCTGTATATTGTCACCCTGCTTATTTAACTTATATGCAGAGTATATCATGAGAAACACTGGGCTGGAAGAAGCACAAGCTGGAATCAAGATTGCTGGGAGAAATATCAATAACCTCAGATATGCAGATGACAGCACCCTTATGGCAGAGAGTGAAGAGAAACTGAAAAGCCTCTTGATGAAAGTGAAAGAGGAGAATGAAAAAGTTGGCTTAAAGCTGAAGATTCATAAAACTAAGATCATGGCATCCGGTCCTGTCACTTCATGGCAAAAAGATGGGGAGACAGTGGAAACAGTGTCAGACTTTATTCTTTTGGGCTCCAAAATCACTGCGGATGGTGACTGCAGCCATGAAATTAAAAGACGGTTACTCCTTGGAAGGAAAGTTATGACCAACCTAGATAGCATGTTAAAAAGCAGAGACATTACTTTGCCAACAAAGGTCCATCTAATCAAGGCTATGGTTTTTCCAGTGGTCATGTTTGGATGTGAGAGTTGGACTGTGAAGAAAGCTGAGTGCTGAAAAATTGATGCTTTTGAACTGTGGTGTTGGAGAAGACTCTTGAGAGTCCCTTGGACTGCAAGGAGATCCAACCAGTCCATCCTAAAGGAGATCAGTCCTGGGTGTTCATTGGTAGGACTGATGTTGAAGCAGAAACTCCAATACTTTGGCCACGTCATGCAAAGAGTTGACTCATTGGAAAAGACCCTGATGCTGGGAAAGATTGAGGGCAGGAGGAGAAGGGGACGACAGAGGATGAGATGGCTGGATGGCATCACCGACTCGATGGGCATGAGTTTGAGTGGACTCCGGGAGCTGGTGATGGACAGGGAGGCCTGGCGTCCTGCGATTCATGGGGTCGCAAAGAGTCGGACACGACTGAGTGAACTGAACTGAACTGATGTCTTCTTGGATTGATCCCTTGATGATTATGTAATGCCCATCTATGTCTCTTATCACAATCTTCCTGTTAAAATCTATTTTGTCTGATATGAGTATTGCCACTCCAGCTTTCCTTTGATTTCCATTTGCATGGAATATCTTTTCCCATCCCATCACTTTGAGTCTGTATGTATCTCTAGATTTGAAGGGAGTCTCTTGCAGGCAGCATATCTACAGGTCTTGGTTTTGTATATATTCAGGCAGTTTGTGTCTTTTGGTTGGAACATTTAGTCTATTTACATTTAAGGTGATTATCAATATCAATGTTCTTCTTTCCATTTTGTTCATTGTTTTGGGTTTATTTTTGTAGATCTTTTTTCCTCTTTCTTGTGTATGTATTATGTTTAGAATCCTTTTTTAATTTGTATGTATATTATAGATTTTAGGTTTATAGTTACGACGAGGTTTTTAGTTAGCAGTCTCTCTCTATATATGATTGTTTAAGTTGCTGATATGTTAATTTCAAAGGCATTTTAAATACCTTGCATTTGTATTCTCCTTCCTTCATGAGTACTGTTTTTGATATTTATTGTACACCTGATTTTTACTGTGGACTCTTTAGTCTTTACACAGCCTGTCTCCTAATGGGTGGGACTGTGTCCCTGCCCATTTAGTTCTTTTGCCTGAGGTGTCCCAGCACTGGAACCTAGAGGCTGTTGGATGGGGGCCAGGTCTTGGCATTAACGGTCCAAGATGCCAGGATTGTTAATGTGCCACATGGGCCTCAGCATGGCTTCCACCAGCGTCTTTTCCTGGGATGAACTGCAGCTGTCCCCGCCTCACCAACACTCTCCAAGACCACCAGGCAGGTCTGGCTCAGGCTCCTGTTAAGCTACTGCTCTTGTCCTAGGCCGCAGTGTGCACTGGATTTTGTGTGTGCCCTCTAAAAGTGATGTGTGTATTTCCCCCAGTCCCATGGGGCTTCTGCAGTTAAACCCTGGTGGCCTACAAAGCCAAATGCTCTGGGAGCTCATCTTCCCAGTGCCAGAAGCCTGGGCTGGAGAGCCTGACATGGGTCTCAGAATGCTTACTGCTGTGGGCGAACCTCTGCAATATAACCCTCCAACTGTGGGTCAGCCACCCAGATGTTACATGTGATTTCAGTATGCTGTAAATCCGCCTCTCCCACCTCTCACTGTGGTTCCTTCTCTGTCTTTAGCTGCAGAAGACCTTTTCTGGCGGGTCCTGTCTTTGTCACTGATGGTTGCTCTGCTGATAGTTGTAATTTTGGTGTGCTCGTGAGAGGAGGTGAGCTCAGGGCCTTCTCTATTGTGCCATCTTAGCCACTTTTCCTACTCTGTTTTCCGAATTGTTGAGTCATCATATTGGAGCAACATCAGGCCAAGTGGGAGGGTTTGGAGGGAGGAGCATGGGCTCTGGGACTGGGCAGACATTGAGTCAAATTCATGACTTTGGGCAAGTTGCTTCAATTTATACCTCAATTTAATTTTAAGAAATATTTGATGCTTACCTTGCCGAATTGTGAGATATATCCTAATACATGTGTGCACACATCATAATGTATTGTAACATATGTGCTGTCAATATAACCTATTATTTAGTTCTGTTCCACATTAAGTACCCAAAAGGAGATTTTAAACATGAACTAAATTCTGATTTCAAGTCATTTATGATATGTCAGCAGGTTAGTTCTACATATTTTCTGAGTCATTTCATCCAGTTTCCCTAAAATGGAAAACAAATCATAGCCCCTTTAGACGTTAACTATCTGATGTACTTACTACATTTTTAATGGTAATGTTACTATACAGAAATAAAATATGCAATTTCCATACCGACAGAGGCACAATGAAAAAGAATACCCAAGCCATCCAAAAGTATAATAAATTAGAAAGGGGAAGAAGCTGATTATGGTACTAAGAGAAAACAAGATGAATGAAAATCCCAAATTAGTTTTCAAATGTATTCAAATGCTCTCAAAAATCTAAAGAGAACTATCATATGATGCAGGATTTCTATTCCTGAGTAAATATCTAAAAAACAAACCCATAACACTAATTCAAAAAGATACATTCATCTCTAATGTTCATAGCTGCATTTTTTACAGTTACCAAAATCCTGAAGTAACCTGTGTCCATTGATAGATGAATGGATAAAGATGTGGTTATATATACAATGGAATACTATTGTCTTCAAAAAATGAAATTTTGTCTTTGTAACAACATGGATGGACTCTGAGGGGGTATTTTGCTAAGTCAGAAAGACAGATACTATATGATATCACTATTATGTGGACTTAAAATCAATAGTGAGGGTAGTGAAAGAGGCTCACCGATACAGAGAACAAGCCAGTGGTCACCACCAAGGGAAAACAAGCGGGAGGGGCATGGTAGGGCCAGGGGATTCAGAGAGTCAATCTACTGTGTATAAAATAAGGTACAAGACTATCACAATATTTAATAATCGCTATAAATGAAATATAGCCTTTAAAGGTTATGAATCACTATGTTGTACACCAGAAACTACTATACATCTATAACTTCAACTTTTAAAAAAACAACCAGAATATTTAAAAAATGCATATATTCAGATAGATCAAGATTAATACAAATGGAATAAATAAGCTAGTTAATTAAGCAATTACTAGAGCTGGTTAAGTATTTTTTTTAACACGGCCAACTACTATAACATGATGATTTATGTAAAGGTCAAAAGTAAAAGGAAGAGAAAATATATGCTTGGCAAATATTAATAAAAGTAAGCTTGTTTAGTTATATTAATACCAGATAAAATACAAAAGCATTTTTTTTTTTTTTTTTACAGATCATAGCTTAGCTTTATTTATTTTTTTTTTTCAATTCCTCTCTTCTTTTTTTTTTTTTTTTTTCCCCAGTGGGTTTTGTCATACATTGATATGAATCAGCCATGGATTTACACGTATTCCCCATCCCGATCCCCGCTCCCACCTCCCTCTCCACCCGATTCCCCCGAGTCCTCCCAGTGCACCAGGCTGGAGCACTTGTCTCATGCATCCCACCTGGGCTGGTGATCTGTTTCACCATAGACAGTATACATGCTGTTCTTTTGAAATATCCCACCCTCACATTCTCCCACAGAGTTCAAAAGTCTGTTCTGTATTTCTCTGTCTCTTTTTCTGTTTTGCATATAGGGTTATCATTACCATCTTTCTAAATTCCATATATATGTGATAGTATGCTGTAATGTTCTTTATCTTTCTGGCTTACTTCACTCTGTATAAGGGGCTCCAGTTTCATCCATCTCATTAGGACTGGTTCAAATGAATTCTTTTTAACGGCTGAGTAATATTCCATGGTGTATATGTACCACAGCTTCCTTATCCATTCATCTGCTGATGGGCATCTAGGTTGCTTCCATGTCCTGGCTATTATAAACAGTGCTGCGATGAACATTGGGGTGCACGTGTCTCTATCAGATCTGGTTTCCTCAGTGTGTATGCCCAGAAGTGGGATTGCTGGGTCATATGGCAGTTCTATTTCCAGTTTTTTAAGAAATCTCCACACTGTTTTCCATAGCGGCTGTACTAGTTTGCATTCCCACCAACAGTGTAAGAGGGTTCCCTTTTCTCCACACCCTCTCCAGCATTTATTGCTTGTAGACTTTTGGATAGCAGCCATCCTGACTGGCGTGTAATGGTACCTCATTGTGGTTTTGATTTGCATTTCTCTAATAATGAGTGATGTTGAGCATCTTTTCATGTGTTTGTTAGCCATCTGTATGTCTTCTTTGGAGAAATGTCTGTTTAGTTCTTTGGCCCATTTTTTGATTGGGTCATTTATTTTTCTGGAATTGAGCTGCAGGAGTTGCTTGTATATTTTTGAGATTAATCCTTTGTCTGTTTCTTCATTTGCTATTATTTTCTCCCAATCTGAGGGCTGTCTTTTCACCTTACTTATAGTTTCCTTTGTAGTGCAAAAGCTTTTAAGTTTCATTAGGTCCCATTTGTTTAGTTTTGCTTTTATTTCCAATATTCTGGGAGGTGGGTCATAGAGGATCTTGCTGTGGTTTATGTTGGAGAGTGTTTTGCTTATGTTCTCCTCTAGGAGTTTTATAGTTTCTGGTCTTACATTTAGATCTTTAATCCATTTTGAGTTTATTTTTGTGTATGGTGTTAGAAAGTGTTCTAGTTTCATTCTTTTACAAGTGGTTGACCAGTTTTCCCAGCACCACTTGTTAAAGAGGTTGTCTTTTTTCCATTGTATATCCTTGCCTCCTTTGTCAAAGATAAGGTGTCCATAGGTTCGTGGATTTATCTCTGGGCTTTCTATTCTGTTCCATTGATCTATATTTCTGTCTTTGTGCCAGTACCATACTGTCTTGATGACTGTGGCTTTGTAGTAGAGTCTGAAGTCAGGCAGGTTGATTCCTCCAGCTCCATTCTTCTTTCTCAAGATTACTTTGGCTATTCGAGGTTTTTTGTATTTCCATACAAATTGTGAAATTCTTTGGTCTAGTTCTGTGAAAAATATCGTTGGTAGCTTGATAGGGATTGCATTGAATCTATAGACAGCTTTGGGTAGAAGAGCCATTTTGACAATATTGATTCTTCCAATCCATGAACACGGTATGTTTCTCCATCTGTTTGTGTCCTCTTTGATTTCTTTCATCAGTGTTTTATAGTTTTCTATGTATAGGTCTTTTGTTTCTTTAGGTAGATATACTCCTAAGTATTTTATTCTTTATGTTGCAATGGTGAATGGTATTGTTTCCTTAATTTCTCTTTCTGTTTTTTCATTGTTAGTATATAGGAATGCAAGGGATTTCTGTGTGTTAATTTTATATCCTGCAACTTTACTATATTCATTGATTAGCTCTAGTAATTTTCTGGTAGAGTCTTTAGGGTTTTCTATGTAGAGGATCATGTCATCTGCAAACAGTGAGAGTTTCACTTCTTCTTTTCCTATCTGGATTCCTTTTACTTCTTTTTCTGCTCTGATTGCTGTGGCCAGAACTTCCAACACTATGTTGAATAGTAGTGGTGAGAGTGGGCACCCTTGTCTTGTTCCTGATTTCAGGGGAAATGCTTTCAATTTTTCACCATTGAGGGTGATGCTTGCTGTGGGTTTGTCATATATAGCTTTTATTATGTTGAGGTATGTTCCTTCTATTCCTGCTTTTTGGAGAGTTTTAATCATAAATGAGTGTTGAATTTTGTCAAAGACTTTCTCTGCATCTATTGAGATAATCATATGGTTTTTATCTTTCAATTTGTTAATGTGGTGTATTACATTGATTGATTTGTGGATATTAAAGAATCCTTGCATTCCTGGGATAAAGCCCACTTGGTCATGGTGTATGATTTTTTTAATATGTTGTTGGATTCTGTTTGCTAGAATTTTGTTAAGGATTTTTGCATCTATGTTCATCAGTGATATTGGCCTGTAGTTTTCTTTTTTTGTGGCATCTTTGTCTGGTTTTGGAATTAGGGTGATGGTGGCCTCATAGAATGAGTTTGGAAGCTTACCTTCATCTGCAATTTTCTGGAAGAGTTTGAGTAAGATAGGTGTTAGCTCTTCTCTAAATTTTTGGTAGAATTCAGCTGTGAAGCCATCTGGTCCTGGGCTTTTGTTTGCTGGAAGATTTTTGATGACAGTTTCGATTTCCTTGCTTGTGATGGGTCTGTTAAGATCTTCTATTTCTTCCTGGTTCAGTTTTGGAAAGTTTTACTTTTCTAAGAATTTGTCCATTTCATCCAAGTTGTCCATTTTATTGGCATAGAGCTACTGGTAGTAGTCTCTTATGACCCTTTGTATTTCAGTGTTGTCTGTTGTGATCTCTCCATTTTCATTTCTAATTCTGTTAATTTGGTTCTTCTCTGTTTCTTAATGAGTCTTGCTAATGGTTTGTCAATTTTGTTTATTTTTTCAAAAAACCAGCTTTTAGCTTTGTTGATTTTTGCTATGGTCTCTTTAGTTTCTTTTGCATTTATTTCTGCCCTAATTTTTAAGATTTCTTTCCTTCTGCTAACCCTGGGGTTCTTCATTTCTTCCTTCTCTAATTGCTTTAGGTGTAGAGTTAGGTTATTTATTTGGTTTTTTTCTTGTTTCTTGATGTAAGCCTGTAATGCCATGAACCTTCCCCTTAGCACTGCTTTTACAGTGTCCCATAGGTTTTGGGTTGTTGTGTTTTCATTCTCATTCATTTCTATACATATTTTGATTTCTTTTTTGATTTCTTCTATGATTTATTGGTTATTCAGAAGCGTGTTATTTAGCCTCCATATGTTTGAAGTTTTAACAATTTTTTTTCCTGTAATTGAGATCTAATCTTACTGCACTGTGGTCAGAAAAGATGACTGGAATGATTTCAATTTTTTTGAATTTTCCAAGACCAGATTTATGGCCCAGGATGTGATCTATTCTGGAGAATGTTCCGTGTGCACTTGAGAAAAAGGTGAAGTTGATTGTTTTGGGGTGAAATGTCCTATAGATATCAATTAGGTCTAGGTGGTCCATTGTGTCATTTAAGGTTTGTGTTTCCTTGTTAATTTTCTGTTTAGTTGATCTATCCATAGTTGTGAGTGGGGTATTAAAGTCTCCCACTATTATTGTGTTACTATTAATTTCCTCTTTCATACTCGTTAGTGTTTGCTGCACATATTGCGGTGCTCCTATGTTGGGTGCATATATATTTATAATTGTTATATCTTCTTCTTTGATTGATCCTTTGATCATTATGTAGTGTCCTTCTTTGTCTCTTTTCACATCCTTTATTTGAAAGTCTATTTTATCTGATATGAGTATTGCGACTCCTGCTTTCTTTTGGTCTCCGTTTGCATGAAATACTCTTTTCCATCCCTTCACTTTTAGTCTGTATGTGTCTCTTGTTTTGAGGTGGGTCTCTTGTAGACAGCATATATAGGGGTCTTGTTTTTGTATCCATTCAGCCAATCTTTGTCTTTTGGTTGGGGCATTCAACCCATTTACATTTAGGGTAATTATTGATAAGTGTGGTCCCGTTGCCATTTACTTTGTTGTTTTGGGTTCACGTTTATACAACCTTTCTGCATTTCCTGTCTAGAGAAGATCCTTTAGCATTTGTTGAAGAGCTGGTTTGGTGGTGCTGAATTCTCTCAGCTTTTGCTTATCTGTAAAGCTTTTGAATTCTCCTTCATATCTGAATGAGATCCTTGCTGGATACAATAATCTAGGTTGTAGGTTATTCTCTTTCATTACTTTCAGTACGTCCTGCCATTCCCTTCTGGCCTGGAGGGTTTCTATTGATAGATCAGCTGTTATCCTTATGGGAATCCCTTTGTGTGTTATTTGTTGTTTTTCCCTTGCTGTTTTTAATATTTGTTCTTTGTGTTTGATCTTTGTTAATTTGATTAATATGTGTCTTGGGGTGTTTCGCCTTGGGTTTATCCTGTTTGGGACTCTCTGGGTTTCTTGGACTTGGGTGGCTATTTCCTTCCCCATTTTAGGAAAGTTTTCAGCTATTATCTCCTCAAGTATTTTCTCATGACCTTTCTTTTTGTCTTCTTCTTCTGGGACTCCTATGATTCAAATGTTGGGGCGTTTCACAGTGTCCCAGAGGTCCCTGAGGTTGTCCTCATTTCTTTTGATCCTTTTTTCTTTTTTCCTCTCTGCTTCATTTATTTCCATCATTTTATCTTCTACCTCACTTATCCTATCTTCTGCCTCCGTTATTCTACTCTTGGTTCCCTCCAAAGTGTTTTTGATCTCATTCATTGCATTATTCATTTTTAATTGACTCTTTTTTATTTCTTCTAGGTCTTTATTAAACATTTCTTGAATCTTTTCAATCTTTGTTTCCAGGCTATTTATCTGTAACTCCATTTTGTTTTCAAGATTTTGGATCATTTTTATTATCATTATTCTAAATTCTTTTTCAGGTAGATTCCCTATCTCCTCCTCTTTTGTTTGACTTGGTGGGCATTTTTCATGTTCTTTTACCTGTTGGGTATTTCTTTGCCTTTTCATCTTGTTTAGATTGCTGTATCTGGAGTGGGCTTTCTGTATTCTGGAGGTCTGTGGTTCCTTTTTATTGTGGAGGATTAACCCAGTGGGTGGGGTTAGACGATTGGCTTGTCAAGGTTTCCTGGTTAGGGAAGCTTGCGTCAGTGTTCTGGTGCGTGGAACTTGATTTCTTCTCCTTGGAGAGCAATGGAGTGCCCAGTAATGAGTTTTGAGATGGGTCTATGTGTTAGGTGTGACCTTGGGCAGCCTGTATGTTGATGTTCAGGGCTATGTTCCTGCGTTGCTGGAGAACTTGCGTGGTATGTCTTACTCTAAAACTTATTGGCTCTTGGGTGGTGGTTGGTTTCAGTGTAGGTATGAAGGCTTTTGGACAGTCACTTATTACTTAAAGTTCCATGTAGTCAGGAGTTTTCTGGTGTTTTCAGGTTTTGGGCTTAAGTCTCCTGCCTCTGGATTTCAGTTTTTTTCTTCCTGTAGTCTCAGGACTTCTCCAACTATACAGCCCTGAGAAGAAAACTTCTAGGTTAATGGCTAAAAGATTCTCCCCCGTTAGGGACACCCAGAGAGGTTCACAGAGTTACATGAAGAAGAGGAGAGGGAGGAGGGAGATAGAGATGAGCAGGCGGAGAAAAAAGGGGACTCAAGAGGAGAGAGACAGATCTACGCAGCTGTCTGTTCCCAGAGTGTTCTCTGTAGCCCAGTCACCTACAAAGATTCACAGAATTGGATTGGGAAGAGAAGGGGAAAGAAGGAAATAGAGGTGTTCTGAGGTAGAAAACGGAGAGTCAAGATTGGGAGAGAATAATCTTCGATTTAAAAATAGGGCTTCTCTTCTTTTTTTTTTTTTTGTAAGGTTATAGTGTATTGAAAATGAAAATTAAGGAATAGTAGAGGAGTACTAGAGGACTTTAAAAGAAATAAGAGAGAAAGAAAAATAGAAAATAGAAGAGAAAAAGGAAAGAAAAAAAAAGAAGAAAAAAGAAAAAAAAAGAAAAAAGAAAAAAAAATTTTTTTTTTCCCTAGTTAAAAAAAATCATAAAGATCTATGGAAATGAAAGTTAAGGAGTAATGGGGGAGTAATAGGGGATTTTAAAGGAAAATAAAAGAGAAAAAATAAAAAATAAAAAAAAGAGAAAAAAAAAAAAAAGAGAGAAAAAAGTAAAATTATATCTAGGAGCTTCTCTGGAGCTGTTATGGTCAGTGTGGGTTCGGCTCAGTTTCAGATAGCTCCTCGTTCCAGCTTACGCTTCTCGATATCTACAGGTTCCTCCGGTGTAGTCAGTGTTTTCTAGAGGGATTTCAATCTGTTGCACCAGTCCCTTCTGAAGCGGTTCCCTTTGTTTATTTGGCTTCTGTTTGCCGGTCTCTTCAGAGCCTCATTTCCGCCCTGACACAGGCGGGCGGAGGTGGACTCTTAATCAGGTAGCTAGTTCCGTCGCTCTGCGGGGAGGGGCTTGCGCTGCAGGGAGAGGCTGGCGCTGTGGGGACAGGCTTGCGCCGCGGGGACGGCCTGGCGCTGCCGGGAGGGGCTGGCGCTGCTTTCTCCGTCTGCGCTGCTCAGGCTCCCGGCTGTTCTATATGGAGCGCGCCCCGCGCTGCGCGAGGTTCCAGCCCTCGGGTGTTCCACAAAAGCGCGGAAGGAAAAGCTGCGCCTGCTCTCTGTGCCTTCCCCTTCAGAGCGGTCCAGGCAGCCAGGGGCTCGGTGGGCGCACTCTCCCCAGGTGTGGCGCGCCCCCTCCCTTCCGCGGACCCAGTCTCAGTTTCCGCTGGCGCCAGTCGGGTGCGCGCGCCTTCTGCCCTCCGCGTCCCCAGCCCCAGTCCCCGCCCGCGCCGGTCGGGTGCCTGCGCCCTGTGTCTCGCCGCGACCTTCCCCTCCCCCCTGCCTTCTGCCTCCGGCGGGGCTTGGCCGGTCCACAGCCTGCGAGCTCTTCTCAGGATTTTCTCGGTCCCTTTGTTCTGCGAACGGCCGGCAGTGTGTTCGGGCCGGCTAATTTACTCTCTCTCCTTTGGTCTCCCACAGTTCAAGTTGGCAACTCACAGAAGCTCCCTCCGATTGTCCTCAGGGCACTCAGGCCCGGACCCTACCCCAAGCAATGCCGCCTAAGAGCTCCCGGGCCGGATCTCCGTCCTTAGCTCTTTTGTCTCACTTTTAATCTTTTATATTTTGTCCTACCTCCTTTCGAAGACAATGGGCTGCTTTTCTGGGCGCCTGATGACCTCAGCTAGCGATCAGAAGTTGTTTTGCGAAGTTTGCTCTGTGTTCAGTTATTCTTTTGATGAATTTGTAGGAGAGAAAGTGGTCTCCCCGTCCTACTCCTCCGCCATCTTGGCTCCTCCTCCTCTACAAAAGCATTTTTAAGGGCTAAATGACAAGGTTAAAACACTGTGAGGTTTTATATATATAAATATATGAATTTATATAGCTATAAATTCATGTGTACATTTAATGCTTAAAATATAAAAAGCAGTTTACAGAATTATAAATTTCAGGGATAAATTGATAAATTCCACAAGTTTAATAGATAATTTTAATAGACATCACTTATTGTTTTATTAATCATACAAAAAATAGTAAGCATATGGAAGATAAGAGTTAATAAGCTTGACCTGATGAATATGTATCTATAACTTACTAGTTGGATAACCATATATATTCAAATTAATATATAACAATTCATGAACCTATAGAAAACTAGACCTCAAAGTAAGGTAATTTTGAGGTATTAAAGAATTAAAGGTATTAAAGAATGTGTATTATTCAAACCATGCCATAGATCATTTACAAGAAGGTAACCAAAACAAAGGAAAAAAAATTAATAAACCTCTTACCACTTTTAAACTCCTTGGTCAAGGAATATTGAAAATTAGAAAATATCTGCAACTAAACGACAAAGAAATTTCTACATATTAATGAATGAAACTAACTTACTGCCCTGTGGCACTGTGTGTGTGAGATATCATAACGCCATAAAACTCCTAGAAGAGAACATAGACAAAACAGTTTCTGACATAAATCGTAGCAATATTTTCTTCTGCTTATCTCCCAAAGTATTGGAAAGCAAAAATTGACACATGGGACCTAGTAAAACATAACCTTTTGCACAGAAAAGGAAACCATAAACAAAATGAAAAGATAACCTACACTCTGGGAGAAAATATTAGTAAACGATGCATCTGACAAAGGCTTAATTTCCAAAATATAAAAAGCTCAGGCAGCTCAGTTACAAGAAAATACAAACAGCCTAATTAAAAAAAAAAAAATGGGGAGAAGACCTAAGTAAATATTTCTCCAAAGAAAACATACAGATGATGAATTTGTTGTTTAGTTGCTCAGTCCTATCCAACTCTTTGTGACCCCATGGACTGTAGCCTGCCAGGTTCCTCTGTCCATGGGATTTTCCAGGCAAGAATACTGGAGTGGGTTGCAATTTCCTTCTCCAGGGGATCTTCCAGACCCAGGGATCAAACCTGCATCTCTTGCATTGGCAGGCAGATTCTTTACCACTGAACCACCAGGGATGAATAGGCACATGAAAAGATGATCATCATTGGTAATTATTACAGAAATGAAAATCAAAACTACAGTGATGTACCAATTCCTGCTAGTCAGAATGTGTGCTTAGTCACTCAGTCCTGTCCGACTCTTTGTGACCCCGTGGACTGGAGCCCGCCAGGCTCCTCTGTCCATGGGGATTCTCCAGGCAAGAATACTGGAGTGGGTTGCCATGCCCTCCTCCAGGGGATCTTCCCCACCTAGGGATCAAACCAGGTCCCCTGCATTACAGGCAAATTCTTTACCAGCTGAGCTACCAGGGAAGCCCTAGTCAGAATGGCTATCATTAAAAGCCTACAAATTATAATTGCTGGGGAGGGTATGAGGAAAGGGAACCCTCCTATACTGTTGGTGAAAATTTATCGATAAATTGGTGCAGCCACTATGGAAAACAGTATGGAGGTTCCTTAAAGAACTAACGATACAATTACCATATGATTCAGCAATCCCATGCCTGGCTATGTATCTGGAAAAGACAAAAAAATCTCATTTAAAAAGATATATGTATCCCAATCTTCACTGCAGTACTATTTACAACAGCCAGGATACGGAAACCCCCTAAATGTCCATTGTTAAATGAATGGATAAAGGTACCGTATACACACAAATATACATACAGACACACACACACACACACACAATGGCACACTGTTTATCCATTAAAACAAGGATAAAGTAATGACATTTTCAGTGACATATATGGACCTAGAGATTATCATATAAGTCAGAAAAAGACAAATATATATGTCATTTATATGTGTAATATAAAATATGATACTGAAAGGTTACTGCCATGAGCTGTGAATGGATCTGGTATTCTTGGCCTCCAGAGGAGAGGATTTTGATCTGGGACCAGAGACAAGGCTTGATCACTCAGCCTTGAGTAGTATTATGCTACACATAAAACTTTTGTGTAGCAAAGTTTTATTAAAGTGTAAAGGGATAGAGAAATCTGACATAGACATCAGAAGGGGACAGAAAGAGTGCCCCCTTGCTAGTTTTTAGTAAAGCATTATGTACTTGTTAGCAAGCTGCTAATCATAGATAAAAGAAACCCCTCAAGACTGAGAGTTGCACCAGGCTCCTCTCCTACCACATGCATCCTGAGATGGAATCAGCAGAAGGGGAGTCATCTCTGGCCATAAAACAATTGACGTGTCTTTAAGAAAGGCAGATTCCCAAGCAAATACATAGTTTCATTAACATAGCTTAAGAACATTTCCCTGAGTAAGATGTATTGTTTGCTGATCCAGTAGCAACTCAAGGTTTGAGAAATAGTTTCAGGTGAACTCAACTGTTGTCATGGCAACACAGGATCAAGGCACCTCCTTTAATCTTGTGTAGAGGAGAGAGAGAGAGAAAAAAAAAAGTCTGCCACTTAGAGTTTATTTCCTCCTCCTGCTTGGGGGACCCTGGCCTCCCTAACCATTAGCTCTTTCGATACGAATGAATTTATTTATAAAACAAACAGCCACACAGACATAGAAAACAAACTTCTGGTTACTGAAGGGAAAGGGCCAGGACAGGATAAATTAGGAGATTTGGGTTGGCTAATACAAACTTTGTTGTTTAGTCATTCAGGCATGTCTGACTCTTTGCAACCCCATGGACTATAGCCTGCCAGTCTCCTCAGTCCATAGGATTTCTCAGGCAAGAATACTGGAGTGGGTTGCCATTTCCTTCTCCAGGGGATCTTCCTGACCCAGAGATTAAAAACTACTATATATAAAATAGATATATAAAAAGGTCCTACTATATAGCATGGGGAAGTATATTCAATATCTGGTAATATAATGGAAAAGAATAGAAAAAAGAATATATATAGATATATATATATAGTTATATATATATATATATATATATATATATATATATATAATTTACATTTAACTGACTCACTTTGCTATACTTTAGAAACTAACACAGCATTGTAAATCAACTATACTTCAATAAAGTATTGAAGGAAATGAGGTCCAGGTTTGCCATTTTTATTTGGAGTTTAAAGAACACTGTGTCCGTGCAGTATTAAATAAAAAACCTTTCTCTTTCTAGGAGTGTACTATTTACCAGTAACAAACCAGGGCTGGATAAACTGTGTTCAGTGGCCTCAGGGTTGCGGTTCCCTAATGTGACAGGGAAGTGATCCTACCTACTGTACCAGCCTAGGGTCCAGATGAGCCTCAGTCTTAAGGAGATTTTCCCAGTCGCTGCTCAGGGTGTACCAGATGGCCGAGGAAGTCCTCAGCCCAGAGTGGGCAATCCAGTTAACACAGTTTTCCTCAAACCCAAATGACTAAGCTCTACACCTTTCACTCCACAAGGGAAAATCTCCAATCATGGTATACTAGAAGGAAGGTATACCGTTGTATCAGCACACTCAAGGTTTTACCATTTACCAGAGATATCTTACAGATCAGACCAGACCAAGACCAGGAGCTCATTTCCTTTACCACAGAGCTGAACAAGCCCTGGGCCAATGATGCCCAGTTGGTGGCCAGCACTCGGGACATCTCCTAAGACAAAAATTCTGGACAGAATCAGAAATCTGCCCCCAACTAGGGGCTGATGTATCACAAGTGAAGTGCTCCCCTGGGACAGAGGTCCCTTCATGATCACCAAAAACCACTGAACCAAACTTGGGTCCAACCATCTGTGTGCAGGAAGGCCAATCTGCTGACACCAGGTTGTGGTGAAGGACAGTACAACATTTATTGCAGGGCACCAAGCAAGAAGAATGGACATCTCATGCTGGAAACACGCAGACTCCCCAAAGGCTTTCAGGAAAGGAGTCTTAAAGGCAGTATGAGGGAGGTGGCTACAGTGTATACATAATCAGCTTGTGCATAATTCTTGGATTGGTTGGTAAAAAGATGAATTTTCAAGCACCATCAACTTTCTGGTTTCAACTGGTCTAAAGTCACAATTATGTACCTACAGTCAGCAGTTTTCATCTGCTGGTGGGGGTCTACTTCCCATAAAGCAACTTAGGAATGTATGTCAGGACTTTATGTCTTTGAGGGAACTGGGAGTTCAGTGATTCTGCTATGTGACTGGTTTATAGTCTAAATCATTACCAGTTTGCCAGCCTAACAGCTATCCTTATTTCTACCTTTTCACATTTCCTACTCATTAACTCTTGAGCCAGCCTTTTGAGACTCAGAGGGAGCCCGTGAAACTCAAGTCAAAGCCTTTTTCTTCAAAAGACAGGGACACAGAGGCTTATATATGATTTCAAGATGTGGAAGTTCTCTTTTATAAAGGGCTGACGAGGTGGCCAAGTGGTTAAGGTGACAGACTGCTAACCCATCGTGGTCTGCACATGCGAGTTTGAATCCCATCCTCATTGAGCTTTCCAGTGGTGGACTGTAACTTTGAGGTTTGCCAGGTGACTCAGTGATAAAGAATTCACCTGATAACACAGGAGGTAAAGGTTTGACCCCTGGGTTGACAAGATCCCATGGAGAAGGAAATGGCAACTCACTCCAGTATTCTTGCCTGGAAAATCCCATGGACAGAGGAACCTGGTGAGCTACAGTCCATAGAGTCGCAAAGATTCGAACACGTTTTAGTGACAAAACACAACATTAACTCACTTTATTTTTGGCCATCTACAACATAGTTCAGTCACATGAAGGGCATCAAAGCTAGATTTTAAACTTCAGGGTAGAAATGGATGAGAAAATATCAACTGACCAGTCAGAGATGATGGTGGTGGTTTAGTTGCTAAGTCATGTCCAACTATTGCGACCCCATGGATTGGAGCCCACCAGGCTCCTCTGTCCATGGTATTTCCCAGACCAGAATACTGGAGTGGGTTGTCATTTCCTTCTCCAGTGGATCTTCCTGACCCAGCAATCAAACCTGTGTCTCTTGTGTCTCCTGCATTGCAGGTGGGCAAGCACAACCAGTCAGAGATTGCTGGTAGATTATTATTAGGAGAATGGATCAATGACTGTATGTATAGGGATAGAATTATGATGCCCAGATTGTTCTTCTGGGTGTTCAGAAATCAAAATATCTACATAAACAAAGTAAAAATCAAGATGAAAACATTGGAGTTAATGAAAGCATAGAGATATGAATAAAACAGTAGTATTGTAACAACCGTCCTATACATAACAATTTAACAGCTTAAATAAATGATTTCTTTAGATATCTCAATTTCTATTCTCCTGACTTCTCTGTCACTTTCAGCAGTTCAGCCAGTTGTTCAAAGGTTGCAGCAGCTTGAAATTAGCTTATCTAGTGAAAAGGTGCCAAGTCTCTGCAAGTATTAACAACTAGGGGTTTCTTACTTGGTTTGGTTGGAAGAATGATGGGAGGGAGAGAGAACTGACATTGATCCAAAGCCTTCAGGCCTTCTTGGAGCTCTTAGTTTTTCATCTAGTCATGGAGATATGAAGCTGCAAGAGATGCTTTCCTGTGGACTCTGAAGGAGGAAGTTACAATATTGTAGAAAGGGCCATGTGACAAGAGATGATGGGTGGCCTTTACCAGCCAAGGTTGGCCCCCTACCTGACAACTAGGAATCTGAGACTTTGGATCCACCATGCAAGGAGCTAAATTATGCCAAGGGCCTAAGTGAATTTGGATTTGGATTCTACCCAGAGCCTCCAGAGAAAGATTTATCCAGCTAATGTCTCGATTTTAGTCCTGTGATCCTATGAGCAGAGAATCCACATGAGCTATGCTGGACTTCTGACCTACGAAACTGGGAGATACTGCATTTGTATTGTTTTACATTGTTATTTTTGTGACAATTTGTTACAAATAATTCCTTACATCAAATTCCAGATAGATCAATGATGAAGAACATAATTACAAAAGAATTAACACTTTCTATACAATTATCATAAATAAAATCAAAGCACAAACAATTTGGGAAAGTATTTATAACACATATGGAGAGCCACTGGGGTAACTAACCTAACTGCTAAAGAATGCAGTATGTAAATCAATAGTACATTTTAAAGATGCTTAATCTCACCCATATAAATGAATTTGAGCTTTAATTGAAAGAATATGAGTTGTCATCTTTCACTGATCATATTAGCAAACATAAATAGGGTTTTTTCAGCATGTGAAAGAACAGGTGCTTTCATGTAATATTATTTGTGATATACATTATGTACTCCTTTGAAGAACTAATTGACAACATCTATCAAAATTAAAAATGCACATATCTTTAGCAATTGCACCTTTGAAGATTTATCCTAAAGATACAACTCAAAAATATGTACAGAGTTATCCGTGCAGGGCCACCGTAACTTATCTAAATCCTTAGGGCTGAATGTACTTCAGTAAGTAAAATTGCTTGGATTTCAGAAATAAATAAGTGCACACAATGTGATAATCACGATGATGTGATCACTCACCTAGAGCCAGACATCCTGGAATGTGAAGTCAAGTGGGCCTTAGGAAGCATCACTGTGAACAAAGCTAATGCAAGTGATGGAATTCCAGTTGAGCTATTTCAAATCCTGAAAGACAATGCCGTGAAAGTGCTGCACTCAATATGCCAGCAAATTTGGAAAACTCAGCAGTGGCCACAGGACTGGAAAAGGTCAGTTTTCATTCCAATCCCACAGAAAGGCAATGCCAAAGAATGCTCAAACTACCGCACAATTGCACTCATCTCACACGCTAGCAAAGTAATACTTAAAATTCTCCAAGCCAGGCTTCAGCAATACATAAACTGTGAAGTTCCAGATGTTCAAGCTGGATTTAGAAAAGGCAGAGGAACCAGAAATCAAATTGCCAACATCCACTGGATCATCGAAAAAGCAAGAGAGTTCCACAAAAACATCTATTTCTGTTTTATTGACTATGTCAAAGCCTTTGACTGTGTGGATCACAATAAACTGTGGAAAATTCTGAAAGAGATGGGCATACCAGACCACCTGACCTGCCTCTTGAGAAATCTGTATGCAGGTCAGGAAGCAACAGTTAGAACTGGACATGGAACAACAGACTGGTTCCAAATAGGGAAAGGGGTATGTCAAAACTGTATATTGTCATCCTGGTTATTTAACTTATATGCAGAGTACATCATGAGAAATGCTGGGCTGGAGGAAGCACAAGCTGGAATCAAGATTGCCGGGAGAAATATCAATAACCTCAGATATGCAGATGACACCACCCTTATGGCAGAGAGTGAAGAGGAACTGAAAAGCCTCTTGATGAAAGTGAAAGAGGAGAGTGAAAAAGTTGGCTTAAAGCTCAACATTCAGAAAACTAAGATCATGGCATCTGGTCCCATCATCTCATGGGAAATAGATGGGGAGACAGTGGAAACAGTGACAGACTTTATTTTTTTGGGTTTGAAAATCACTACGGATGGTGACTGCAACCATGAAATTAAAAGACGCTTACTCCTTGGAAGTAAAGTTATGCCCAACCTAGATAGCATATTAAAAAGCAGAGACATTACTTTGCCAACAAAGGTCCGTCTAATCAAGGCTATGGTTTTTCCAGTGGTCATGTTTGGATGTGAGAGTTGGACTGTGAAGAAAGCTGAGCGCCAAAGAACCGATGCTTTTGAACTGTGGTGTTGGAGAAGACTCTGGAGAGTCCCTTGGGCTGCAAAGAGACCCAACCAGTCCATCCTAAAGGAGATCAGTCCAGGGTGTTCGTTGGAAGGACTGATATTGAAGCTGAAACTCCAATACTTTGGCCACCTGATGCAAAGAGCTGACTCACTGGAAAAGACCCTGATGCTGGGAAAGATTGAGGGCAGGAGGAGAAGGGGACGACAGAGGATGAGATGGCTGGATGGCATCACCGACTCAATGGGCATGAGTTTGAGTAAACTCCAGGAGTTGGTGATGGACAGGGAGGCCTGGCGTGCTGTGATTCATGGGGTCACAAAGAGTCGGACACGACTGAGCGACTGAACTGAACTGAACACAGTACAGTAGTTTTTGTAACAACTCTAGTGGGAGCTGAAATATCTACCTATAATCAAAGCTAGTAATGTGTTTGAAAAAGATTTATGAAGTCACATTAAGTAGTATAGAGTATAGATAGCCTCATGTTAATTTAGGTGCCAAATGAATGTGCTAGTAATTTGAAGACTTGGTTTTTTTTTAAGCTGTTTGGGCTTTGGGATTGCAGATGACGGATTTTAGACAAGAACATTCATTGCAGCATGTTTCTTTACCTGTAATAGCAAAAGAGAAGAAAAAACTTATACTCAGCTCAACTTTATTTAGTCATCGGAGTCCTAGATAATTATATCCATAAAATGTAGTAAGTATTCAGTGTAATAGAATTATTGAAAAGAATGAAGTAAAAAGAATATAAGTTGGTATTTATGGATTGATGTTATTAAAGTAAATAAAAACAGATGCTGTGAAATATGTATATTTTGCTTTCATTTGCTCACACACACACATACTATCTCTGGAACGATCTAGAGGAAACCTGGGTTTTGTGACAGTAACTGACTGTTCTGGGAAGATTAGGCAAGAAAAGTGGTACATAGGATTTTGAATGCATTCCCCTTGTACTGAATTAGTAGTTTAAATATATATTTTATTTGCCAGTATGTATTGCTCCAGAAGAAAAATCTCTAGGATATTAAATGATTTGTTTATATTTAGTTCTTTCTCCAGACCTCTTCATTGAAGATGTCACTTCCTCTGATGGTGGATATTTGGCCAGATGGCCCCAAGAAGCAGATAAAAAGAGAAATCAGTTGAAATATTTTATGGAGTTTCAATTTTAAGTGTAGGCAGTTGAAGTGGATGACCTCTTCCACACCCTGAAATTACTATTGTGATAGTACATACAGTTCCTTATCAAAATCCAGATTTTGTGTTTTGCCTATAAATAATGAAATCAAGACAAATAAGGAGTATTCTCTAAGACGATGTGACTAGAACTGTAATGGCAACGGAGGGAAAGAAGATGAAGAATTGGAATGTGAACTCAAATGACAGAGTGGCTTGATTTTTATGTTCAAAGAACAAGTGGAACAATGATTCAATATTAGGGAAAAGTTTTAGAAATAGGTCAAGCCTGTGATGGAGGATGTGTGCAGAAGTGATAGGACAGCTGTGTGGAGCCACGTGAGTCCAGGGTGACAAATGGCAGGTCCTGGGCCGTGCCCTGCCTCACAGCAAGCTGGGGTCTCTGCGAGAGCAGCCGCTGGGCCAGGGGCTGCACAGTAAGCATGAGGATGAAGTGATGCAACCGGCAGCAGGAGGAGAGCAGCCTGCAGACCATGTTACCTGCCCTGTGGGTTCAGGTGTGACAAGGACGAAGGGCTGAGCTGTGGGTAGGGCCACCGAATCAGCCAGGGAGAAGAAATAAGTACTATTTAGTAAACCGTGGTCTGTGGTCCTGCTGCTGGGTGCTCAGTTTTCACAACCACCACACCAATGAGGAAGGTGTTTGTGGTCGTTAGGGAGGAGGTGAGCACCTTCTGGACCTCGAAGGGTGCATCAGTGAGGTTGGGGGATCCTGTGTCCAGTGGTTACATCACCTGGTAGGGCTGAGATCCCACCACAGTCAACTCACCTTCCCTCACTGTGCCCAGCCCTGGGGAGCTCAGGGAATGTGTATCTGAATCAAACTGGACTCTCAGAACTGGATCCTATCGATACATCGCATGGATCCAAGTGTGATTGGCAGGAGCTGTCCCTGACTCCACTCAGTCGGTGGTCCTGATGCATGTAGTCACGGTTTCTAGTTGATTGATGTATGTAGAGCATTTTTCCCCAAGCATTTGATAAAATTCAATATCCATTCATGATACAAAAAAAAAAAAAAAAAAAAAAAAAAAAACCCTCTTACCAAAGTGGATATAGAGGGAACACATCTCAATATAAGAAGCTATTTATGACAAACCCACAGCCAGCATAATACTTGATGGTGAAAAGTTGATAGCCTTTCCCCTAAAATCTAAAGCACAAGAACGCCCACTCTCACCACTTCTATTCAAAATAGTATTGGAAGTTCTAGCCACAGAAATCAGACCATAAAAAGAAATAAAAGGTATTTGAATTGATAGGGAAAAGGTAAATCTGTCATTATATGCAAACGACATACCACGTAGAGAACATCCTAAAGACGCCACACAAAACTTACTAGAATCGATAAACAAATTCAGCGAGGTAGTAGGATGGTGGCTCAGCTGGTAAAGAATCTACCTGTAATGCAGGAGACCTGGGTTTGATCCCCAGGTTGGGAAGATCCTCTGGAGAAGGGCATGGCAACCCACTCCAGTATTCTTGCCTGGAGAATTCCATGGAGTATATCCATGGGGTCACAGAGTTGGACACGACTGAGTGACTTTCAGTTTCACTTTTCAGCAGGATACAAGATTACCATACAGAAATCAGTTGCATTTCTTTATATTAACAATAGAGAGGGAAAGCAAAATAATCCCTTTTAAAATTGCATCAAAAATACTTAGGAATAAACCTGAATAAGCAAGTGAAAGACTTATATGCTGTGAACTATAAAATATTAATAAAGGAAATTGAAGATATGTCAAAGAAATAGAAAGATAGCCCACACTCTTAGACTGGAAGAATATTGTTAAAATGGCCATACTACCTAAAGCAGTCTATAGATTTAATGCAATCTGTACCAAATTACCCATGACATCTCTCACAGAACTAAAACAAATCATTCTAACATTTATATGGAACTATAGAAGACCCAGAATTGCCAAATAAATCCTGAGGACAAAGAACAAAGCTAGGAGGCATGAGTCTCCCAGATTTCAGACAATACTACAAAGCTACAGTAATGAAAACAGCATGGTAGTGTCACAGAGACGGAACAGAATAGAGAATTCAGAAATAGATCCCAGACACTTATGGTCAATTAATCTTTGACAATGGAGGCAAGAATATACAATGGAGAAGAGGTGGTTTTCCAACAAGTGGTGTTGGGAAAGCAGGACAGCCATATGTAAATCAGTGAAGTTAGAATACTCCTTCTTACCATACACAAAAATGAACTCAAAATGGTTTAAAGACTGAAATAATAATATATATGACATCATAAGCTCCTAGAAGACAACATGGGCAAAACATTCTGTGACATAAATCACAGTAATGTTTTCTTAGGTCAGTCTCTTAAGGCAATAGAAATAAAGCAAAAATAGACAAATGGAACCTAATCAAATTTATAAGCTTTTACACAGCAAAGGAAACCATAAACAAAGTGTAAAACTGACCTATGGATTGGAAGAAAATATTTGCAAATGATGTGACCAGCAAGGGGTTAATTTCCAAAATATACACAGCTCATACAACTCAGTAACAACAAAAAAAGCCAACCTAATTTTAAAAATGGGCACAAGAGCTCAACAGATGTTTCTCCAAAGCCATATAGATGGCCAATAGGCACTTGAAAAGATGTTCAACATCACTGGTTATTAGAGAAATGTAAATTAAAACTACAATGAAGTATCACCTCACACTGATCAGAATAGCAATTATTAAAACGCTACAGATAAATGCTGGAGAAGGTGTGGAGGAAGGGAGCCCCCACCCCCCACATTGTTGTTGGGAATGTAAATCAGTGCCACCACTATGGAAAAGAGTATTTTGTTGTTGTTCAGTTGCCCAGTCACATCCAACTCTTTGCGACCCCTCGGACTGTAGCATGCCAGGTCGCCCTGTCCCTCACCACCTCCTGGAATTTGCCCAAGTTATGTTCATTGCATTGGTGATGCTGTCCAGTCATCCCATCCTCTGACGCCCTCTTCTCCTTCTGCCCTCAATCCCAGCATCAGGGACTTTTCCAATGAGTCATCTGTTTACATCAGATAACCAAAATACTGGAGCTTAACGGGCTTCCCTGGTGGCTGAGACAGTAAAGAATCTGCCTGCAATGCAAAAGACCCAGGTTCTATCCCTTGGTCAGGAAGATCCCATGGAGAAGGGAATGGCAACCCACTCCAGTATGGAAAACAGTATGGAGGTTCCTTAGAAAACTAAATATAGAGTTACATACAATCCAGCAAGCCCACTCCCTGACATAAATTCAGAAAAAAATCACTAATTTGAAAAGTTCCACGCATCCCCATTTTTATAGTAGCACTATTTACAATAGCCAAGACATTGAAGCAACCTGAATGTCCATTGAAAAATGAATGGGTAAAAAAGATGTGGTATATATACAAAGTATTATTCAGCTATAAAATATGAAATAATGACATTTACAGCAACATGGATAGTCCTAGATATTATATATCAAGTCAGACACAGAAAGACAAACATCATATAATATTATTCATGTGTGGAATCTCAGTTCAGTTCAGTCACTCAGTCATGTCCAACTCTTTGTGACCCCATGGACTGCAGCATGCCAGGCCTCCCTGTCCATCACCAACTCCCGGAGTTTACTCAAACTCATGTCCATTGAGTCGGTGATGCCATCCAACGATCTCATACTCTGTCATCCCCTTCTCCTCCTGCCTTCAATCTTTCCCAGCATCAGGTCTTTTCCAATGAGTCAGTTCTTCACATGAGGTGGCCAAAGTATTGGAGTTTCAGCTTCAACATCGGTGCTTCCAATGAACACCCAGGACTGATCTCCTTTAGGATGGACTGGTTGGATCTCCTTGCAGTCCAAGGGACTCTCAAGAGTCTTCTCCAACACCACAGTTCACAAGCATCAATTCTTTGCTGGTCAGCTTTCTTTATAGTCCAACTCTCACATCCATACATGACTACTGGAAAAACCATAGCCTTGACTAGACAGACCTTTGTTGGCAGCTGTCTAGGTTGGTCATAACTTTTCTTCCAAGGAGCAAGTGTCTTTTTATTTCATGGCTGCAGCTGCTATCTGCAGTGATTTTGGAGCCCAAGAAAATTAAGTCTGCCACTGTTTCCACTGTTTGTTGTCATAGCAAACACCCTCTTCCAACAACACAAGAGAAGACTACATATGGACATCACCAGATGGTCAACACCAAAATCAGATTGATTATATTCTTTGCAGCCAAAAATGGAGAAGCTCTATACAATCAGCAAAAACAAGACCAAGAGCTGACATGCTCAGATCATGAACTCCTTATTGCCAAATTCAGACTTAAATGGAAGAAAGTAGGGAAAACCACTAAACTATTCAGGTATGACCTAAATCAAATCCCTTACAGTTATACAGTACAAGTGAGAAATAGATTTAAGGGACGAGATCTGTCAGACAGAGTGCCTGATGAAGTATGGATGGAGGTTTGTGACATTGTACTGGAGACAGGGATCAAGACCATCCCCAAGAAAAAGAAATGCAAAAAAGCAAAATGACTGTATGTGAAAAGAACAGAAGCCAAAAGCAAAGGAGAAAAGGGAAGATATGCCCATTTGAATGCAGAGTTCCAAAGAATAGCAAGGAGAGATAAGAAAGCCTTCCTCAGTGATCAGTGCAAAGAAATAGAGGAAAACAATAGAGTGGGAAAGACTAGAGATCTCTTAAGAAAATTAGAGATACCAAGGGAATATTTCATGCAAAGATGGGCTCAATAAAGGACAGAAATGGTAAGAGAAGCAGAAGATATTAAGACGTGGCAAGAATACACAGAAGAACTATACAAAAAATATATTCATGACCCAGATAATCACGATGGTGTGATCGTTCCAGACATCCTGGAATGTGAAGTCAAGTGGGCCTTAGAAGGCATCACTGTGAACAAAGCTAGTGGAGGTGATGGAATTCCAGTTGAGCTATTTCAAATTCTGAAAGATGATGCTGTGAAAGTGCTGCACTCAATATGCCAGCAAATTTGGAAAACTCAGCAGTGGCCACAGGACTGGAAAAGGTCAGTTTTCATTCCAATCCCAAAGAAAGGCAATCCTAAAGAATGCTCAAACTACCGCACAATTGCACTCATATCACATGCTAGCAAAGTAATTCTCAAAATTCTCCAAGCCAGGCTTCAACAACACATGAACTGTGAAGTTCCAGATGTTCAAGCTGGATTTAGAAAAGGCAGAGGAACCAGAAATCAAGTTGCCAACATCCACTGGATCATCGAAAAAGCAAGAGAGTTCCACAAAAACATCTATTTCTGCTTTATTGACTATTCCAAAGCCTTTGACTGTGTGGATCACAATAAACTGTGGAAAATTCTGAAAGAGATGGGCATACCAGACCACCTGACCTGCCTCTTGAGAAATCTATATGCAGGTCAGGAAGTAACAGTTAGAACTGGACATGGAACAACAGACTGGTTCCAAATTGGGAAAGGAGTATGTCAAGGCTGCATATTGTCACCCTGCTTATTTAACTTATATGCAGAGTACATGATGAGAAACGGTGGGCTGGATGAAGCACAAGCTGGAATCAAGATTGCCGGGAGAAATATCAATAACCTCAGATATGCAGATGACATCACCCTTACGGCAGAAAGTGAAGAAGAACGAAAAAGCCTCTTGATCAAAGTGAAAGAGGAGAATGAAAAAGTTGGCTTAAAGCTCAACATTCAGAAAACTAAGATCATGGCATCTGGTCCCATCACTTCATGGGAAATAGATGGAGAAACAGTGGAAACAGTGGCATCTCAAATAGGATACAAATGAACTTATTTACATAACAGAAGCAGACAGAAGCAACTCAGAGTTACCAAAGGGGAAAAAGTGGGGATGAACTAGGAATTTGAGATTATCGGTTACATACTACCATATATAAAATAGACAAACAACAAAGATATACTGTATAGCAGAGGGAACCATATTCAATATCTTGTAATAAATTCTAGTGGAAAAATTTCTGTATATAACTGAATCACCTTGCCGTACACCAGAATCTGACATAGCATTGTAAATCAGCTATACTTCAATAAAAAAGGAATGAAGTTATGATTCATACTGTTAACATGGATGAACCTTGAAAAGGCCACATATTTAAGATTCCATTTACATGGAATGTTCAAAATAGGCAAATCTATTGAGACAGAAAGTAGAATACTGGTTTCCAGAGCTTGGTGGGATGGAGAAAGAGAAAATGACTGCTAATGGGTATAGGTTTTCTTTTTGGGGTAACAAAAATATTCTAAATTTAAATAGTGACTTTTATGAATACACTCAAAACCCTTGAATTATACAGTTTAAAAAGGAAAAATTTATGGTATATGAATTATATCTCAACTAAAAATTTAAAAAAAGAGTGAAACCCTACTATTTGGTCCTCTTTAAGAACAAACAATTTTCTATAATACTCCTCCAGAGATTCTCATGATGGAGATGATTTGAGATGTTTTCTGCGCCACTGTGGTTTTTAATATGGAGTATGCTGCACCCATGTTGATCAGTCAATCAGCTCAATTCCCACTGTCAATTTTACCTGGGGCTCCTGTGGGGAATTTGGAATTGGGTGCCTTAAGTCCAAGGGAGCCTCTGGGCTTCTTTACTTATCATCAGCGCATTCCTCTTTTCCTACCATCTGAGAGGCTCCCATCGTTCTTTTGTTTTCTTTCTTATGAAGTCAAGGGGATTCTTTTCTCCAATGCCCTTTCTCCTTACAGTAAGTACATCATTCCCTCCTCAGCAGTGGCTTCCCTCTTCATGCCACTTGCCTTCCAGCAATCTAATGCCACCCCCAGGAAAATGGCAATCCTAACGGGCGGTTTGTTGTGTGTGGAGATGGCGAGCACATCATCCACCTGGCAACTGGGCTGAGGACACGGGTCTTGGGTCTGCCTAGGAATTTGCCTGGGCCCACGATTCCTCAGAGCAGGTCGTGTCCAGCTGGCCCTGATTGCCAGGGGGGTTCTGTGTGTGGCTGTATCGAAGAGGTTTGCAAGGTTCAGAGTCGGCTGCACTTCTCCATGTTGGAGACCAGTTCTCACCAGACTTATGCTGGAAGATTAGTCAGCGGCAGCTCTGCGGCATGAGCTGCCTTTGACTTTCTACATTCAGTATTGAGCTGGCTCCCTCAGTCTGACCCAATAATCTCAGTAAACTGGGGATCCAGCACCTACTTCCTTGGTGGAGACTGTGGCAGGGCCTGATACTTAGGGGCTGGTGCAGAGTAGGCCCTCAGATAAGGACCTTGGCAGGCCTTGTGATCTTTCCAACTAAATAAGTCTGAGGTGGAGAAAGTAGTATGGATAGACTCCAGCTGGCTGGCCACTTACATTTAGGCTTCCTACAGGACAAGGGCATCAGGGAGATTGCCTTGCCCCAGGAGTGGCTCCTGGCCCCAGTGGGGTGCCCTGTTTGGTCTTCATAGTGATACAGATCAGGTCTCTGTGCCCCAGGATCTAACAGGATAGTCTCATTGCTCCTTACAAGGAGGGTGAGTCTGACCATTTCCTGAGCCCCAGTGTTGGGAACTGGGCTGAATAGGAGCTGGAGGTGGTGGAAGGGGTGGATATACTGGCCTAACAGCCAGCTCAGCGTTAGGAGTTCATGTTTGAAGCAACGTATCTTCACCCTTGTTCCCTTCCTTTTCTAAGTCCCTGATATAACAGCACAAATGCTTCCACATAGTGGACTTTTATCAGTCTTATCTGCTTTTTCTGTTTTTTACAAACTAGCTCTAACTGCAGGATTGCATAGAGTCATTCCAAAGCCACCATTCCTCAGTGCTTTCTTATAAACCCTAAGTAGAAACTGATCATGCAGGAGGCAGTGGCAGCCCACTCCAGTGCTCCTGCCTGGAAAATCCCATGGATGGAAGAGCCTGGTGGGCTGCAGTCCATGGGGTCGCTAAGAGTTGGACACTACTGAGCAACTTCACTTTCACTTTCACGCATTGGAGAAGGAAATGGCAACCCACTCCACTATCCTTGCCTGGAGAATCCCAGGCACGGGGGAGCCTGGTGGGCTGCCATCTATGGGGTCGCACAGAGTCGGACACAACTGAAGTGACTTAGCAGCAGCAGCAGAAACTGATTAATCATCTGCCTTGGCATCAACTGTGCTGAATTCTGGGCTGGGCTTTTGGTCCCTTTAGGAACTAAGTGGGACTTTTCTCCCTGGGAAAGTCCCATTCTCAGACAAAAACATTTTTTTTTTCCTGTTCCTTTCCCCCGTTTGACACCAATAAAAGTTTCAAAAATCACAAAACTGACTTGGCTATAACTGGAGAAATGGTACCAAAACAAAATGAAATGAAATGCCCGAAGGATAAAACAGAAAACCGTAAATGAACCCCCAAGTTTGGTCTTGGAGTTTTACATATACCCCAAACTCGGGAGACCACAATTAACATAGCAACATGGTGTATGGGATCCCAGAATAACCCTGCCTAAACCCTTTGTGGAGATCCAGACACTTTGTTCGTTTTCCTCTCAGTCATGTGTTCATAGCTGGGTCATCGGGCCACTTATCTCAAATGCACCTCAGCGGGATTTCTTTTGGGGTAGTTGAAACCTTCATTTTTCAAAGACAGAAATACAAAACAAAACACAAATGGAGCACATGAATTCTAGTCACAAATCAGGTAAAAGTACAGCAATTATTTCTTCTCCCAACGGGATACCTCACTCAAATTCAAAACAAGCCGGCTCATTCTAAAGAAAAAAGCTCCAAACAGAGAGGAATAATGTTTCTGGCTCTGCACACCAGAACGACTTGCCCTATTACCTGGAGCTGGTCAACTCCCAAACGTTAAATCTTTGCTCCAGCTCCAAGAGCTGGCGCAGCCAGGGCTGCTTCAGGGAACTCTGAAAGAAAGATCCTCAAGAAAGTGGTCCCAACAGCTGCTAGGGCCTTACCTGAAAAGTCCCTGATGGGGGCTGGCTAGCCATGAGCTATGATTCCTTTGGCTGGCTTTGCCAAATTTGTTAGAGAGTCCAAGATCATACTGCTCTCTGCTCAACAGGCTAATAAACTGAGAGATGAACGGGGCAAAAAAGAACGATTTTATTTGGAAAACCTGCAGCCTGAGAGAATGTTAGTGTCACAAAACCACCTTCCCTACGTTAGAAGTCAGGCTTCATTTGTACTCAAAGGGGAGAGGCTAAAGTCCTGGTTCCTGCCAGGAGGGGATATGTTAATTTTGTCCTTCCTGCAACCTTTCACAGGTAGGCCTGGCCAGGAGGCTTCCTGTGAGATAAACAAAACTATTTTAGCTTAATGCTCATCATCTGGGAGGCAGGGCTCCCAGAGATGGGCCATTATATATAATTTAAGTTTATAGGCAACATCCCTTTAGTGATTAACTTGTGATGGAATACAAAGCTTCTTCCCTACTACAATCTGATGAGATTGTATTCAATTCCCTCGGCTATCTTGCTTTGAAATGCATAATGCTGCTCCCCCCTCTTGTGGTCATAGCCTTGTATGACTTTCTAGCAATAACTAACAATGCTGTGTTTATGTTTCACTTACAGTTTTCAGAGGTTAGACTGTGCATTAAATGCCAGAATCATGTTTAATCCTCAGATGAACATGAAAGCATTTTTCTCTGACCTCTTTTCAGGATAACTTCTGTATTCTAGGGGCTTCCCTTGTGGCTCAGAGGTTAAAGCATCTGCCTGCCATGTGGGAGACCTAGGTTTGATCCCTGGGTTGGGAAGATCCCCTGGAGAAGGAAATGGCAACCCACTCCAGTATTCTTGCCTGGAAAATCCCATGGACAGAGGAGCCTGATGGACTACACTCCATGGGGTAGCAAAGAGTCGGACATGACTGAGCGACTTCTGTATTCTAAACATATGCATTGGAGGGAAAGTCTTTATTTTTCAGCATAGTTTTGTCCTTGATTTATGAAATAGTGGTGATAAATGTGTGGGGATGTTGAAGAGTAGGAATAGGTATTGCCATAATATCATAAAAAGACAATTTCTATTATGAGAAATGCTGTTAGGCATGGTTGTTTAAATGGGTTTCAAAGTCTCAAGGACACTACGAAAATTGGAATATTTTTCAGGCTGGAATAGGAAATTAGGAATCCCTGGAATGAACGAATGTTTCAGTTTCTTCTTTCTTTATAAAAAAAGATCTATCAGACAAAAAAATCTGTTCCCTCATTTCCCCAAGTGACTTACTCTTCCATTTGTTTGCTTTTCTTTGTAGCAGAACTTGTACCTGCTTTTAGTCTCTGTCTCCAGTACCTCACCTCTTTTCCGCTCTTAAATCCACACCAGTCAGACTTTCACTTTCACACTCTACCAAAACAGTTCTTATCACTGACAACCATGGTCTTCATGGTTGCTTGCAATGATCTTCCTCTCATTGGACCCAACAGTAGCAGTTTCGACATGGTTGATCATTTCCATCCTATTGAAACCCTTTAGAAACTACAAACAAACCCTGGGCCCCTATAGCAGGCATCCTAAACCAACGTCAGGACCCACAGTGCTCTTCCCACCAAGACTGTAGCAGAGGACTTGATGGTAACTGGGGAGAAGAGGATAGACAGTAAAAAAATGAAAGTAGAGAGAAAATCTGGTTTTCAACTTCACCAGATGCTGGGCTTTCTTTCAGCTATCTGGAACTTAAACTCCGGAAGAAATTGCCTGTCATGAAGTTCATTAAAGACATTTGACCATTTTTGGATGGAAATGCACCTAAACATTTTATCAGAGAGTAGCATTCGAAGCATTTCTTCTTGCAAATTAAAAAGTTTACGACAGTGGCCAGGCACCTACCTGGTCTTTGCTTGAAATTCCCTCTTTTCCTTCTGTGCTTATGTAAGACCTTTTCACTTCTTTCCCCCTTTAAGTGCTGTGTCCCCTGATAGGGTCCACATGGGGTCTCATTGATAAGATGGCTCGTTATGTTGACCTCGAAAATGAAGGATAAAATCACAGTGATCTGTGAGACTGACCAAATTGCCCAGATGGCATCCTGTTATCTCATTGGTGCCTATCTTCTCAAAGCTGTGAGACCACCAGATTCCAGACCTCCGGCTACATGACCATCCCTTCAGAGAATTTTTCACTGGTGGGGCATAAGAAGGACTCCGTCAGAAAGGGAGGACGCTGGTTCTCCTTAAGGGCCAGTCACCCTCTCTCTTCCCTCTAATAAGTTTCCCTTTTCTTGCCTGACTGCCCAGCTCACTTTCTTTTTCTCTGCACTCACCTTACATTCCCATTGTCACACTTGGCTCTGTCTACTGACATATTTGTAGCAGGTGTATCTCGAGCACACAACTTATAGTCTGGCCTTCTCCAAGTCCCGATATCTTGCTCTTTCTTAGGGTTTGTCCACCTCAAAAAGGCTAAAGACATTTTTAGCCTGATGCCACTGTGGCCTTTGAATTTGTCTCTCACTCAGGAATTTCTTTAGGTCTATGTAAGTGTTCCAGGTGGCACAATAGTTAACAATCTGTCTGCCAATGCAGGAGACTCAAAAGACTCAGGTTCGATCCCTGGGTTGGGAAGATGCCCTAGAGTGGGAAATGGCAACCCACTCCAGTATTCTTGTCTGCAAAAGTCCATGGACAGAGAAACTTGGCAGGCTACAGTGCATGGGGTCTCAAAGAGTTGGACATGACTGAGCACACAACATACATGTAAATGTCATCCTAGGTCAGTCTCCCCCTTGTCAGAGATTTATGTCAGCTAGAAAATCATCCTTGACATATACCTGAACTGAAACTGTTCTTAGTACTTTCAGATTCTGGTTTCAGGGAACCCAGTGAAAACCAACACTTGTTCTGCCAAGCATTTCCCAAACTTTACCCTTTCTCCTTGTTTGCATGTTATCAGCTTTGAATACTTATGATAGTAGTGTTATATTTACTTTGAGGTTTTATTGTTCTTAGGCAGCTCTACTGAGCTTTTAACATTTTAGCCCATTTATTGATTTTGTCCCTTTCCTTCACCACTTGTAGAATTAACACTATTTGTAGGATCTTAGTGCCCTATTTTATGTTTGCTTTCAGGCCCAGATATTTGTTTTCCTAACATGCTTCTCTAGATTTTATCTCATGATGTTCCTTCCAGTGAGAGATATAAAAGCAGGAGTACTGGGTCTGCCACAAGCTACTTACCTATTCCGACTAATCTTTCCACCCTCATGTCTCTGAGCTGGGCCTTTCCAGAAACTCATCAGCCCTGGACCAATCTGTGGGCTTCCTCTTCATTGCATTTCATCCTCTGTGTACTTTACTAGGCATATCCCTTCAAGGTACACACTGTAATAGTATCCCCACCTCCAGTTATTGTCACCTTAAAATTTTCCTATTGCTGCTTTAGTTTTTTTTATGACTATCTTCCTTTCAGATCTATCTCCATATTGTGTATTACTAATTATCTAGCACAGCTTCTCCACAGTCTTTAAGGTTTCGTTCTCCTAAAAGTGTGTATAATAGACTCTCTATAGCTTGAAGGGAGGCTGGGTGGTGGCGGTGTCATTTTCATTTCAGTTTCTCTCTCTAACTTGGTCAGTTTTTTAGTATACAAATCATGCTTGCTTAGCCTGTACAAACTGGGCTGGTGCTGGGCAAGATCAGAGTATGTTATCCATTCTCTGTTTTGGAGGGGATCTGGACTATTACTTAAGCCACAGTTGCCAAGGGAGGTTTGAGATTCAGTGATCTATAAGGGGGAATACTTTTTTTTTTTTTTTACAATGTTGTATTAGTTTCTGCTATACAACAACATGAATCAACTTTCAGTTCAGTTCAGTTCAGTCGCTCAGTCAAGTTTGACTCTTTGCAACCCCATGAATCGCAGCATGCCAGGCCTCCCTGTCCATCACCAACACCTAGAGTTTACTCAGATTCATGTCCGTAGAGTCGGTGATGCCATCCAACTATCTCAACCTCTGTCGTCCCCTTCTTCTCCTGCCTTCAGTCTTTCCCAGCATCAAGGTTTTTTCCCAATGAGTTAGTTCTTCACATCAGGTGGCCAAAATTGGGAGTTTCAGCTTCAGCATCAGTCCTTCCAATGAATATTCAGGACTGATTTCCTTTAGGATGGACTGGTTGGATCTCCTTGCAGTCCAAGGGACTCTCAAGAGTCTTCTCCAACATCACAGTTCAAAAGCATCAATTCTTTAGTGCTCAGCTTTCTTTATAGTCCAAATCTCACATCCATATGACTACTGGAAAAACTATAGCCTTGACTAGATGGACCTTTGCTGGCAAGGTAATGTCTCTGCTTTTTAATATGCTGTCTAGGTTGGTCATACCTTTTCTTTCAAGGAGCAAGCATCCTTTAATATCATGGCTACAATCACAATCTGCAGTGATTTTGGAGCCCAGAAAATAAAGTCTGTCACTGTTTCCATTGTTTCCCCATCTATTTGCCATGAAGTGATGGGACTGGATGCCATGATCTTAGTTTTCTGAATGTTGAGTTTTAAGTCAACTTTTTCACTCTCCTCTTTCACTTTCATCAAGAGGCTCTTTAGTTCTTTGCTTTCTGCCATAAGCGTGGTGTCATCTGCATATCTGAGGTTACGGATATTTTTCCTGGCAATCTTGATTCCAGCTTATTCTTCATCCAGCCTGGCATTTCTTATGATGTACTCTGCATATAAGTTAAATAAGCAGGGTAACAATATATAACCTTGACATACTCCCTTCCCTATTTGGAACCAGTCTGTTGTTCCATGTCTAGTTCTAACTTTGCTTCTTGACCTGCATACAGGTTTATGTATACATACATCCCGACGCTGTTGAGTCTCCCTCCCACCCCTCCAGGTCATCACAGAGCGCCAAGCTGAGCTCCCTGGGCTTCCCAGCAGCTCCCCACGAGCCATCTCTTTTACAAAGGGTAGTGTATATACGTCAATGCTACTCTCTGAATTTGTCCCATCCTCCCTTCCCCCTCTGGGCCCACATGTCAAGTGAGAGTAAGTTAATGATAGAATATTCCTTTCTGAAGAGTCTGTTGGCTTTCTTGATGAGGAAGGACCTGGGAAAGAACTAACCTAGAGAATTTCTTTTTTTAAAAAATTGAAATCTAGTGACATACAATATTATAATTCCTTTTGAAGAATTATGCTATTGCTAGTTGTCAGGCTTCATAGAAGGGAGTCACAGCTTTTAAAAGTTCACAAACCTCTTACAGAAAATCTCAAGATCATCTGCCTTTTTTTTTAAATTAAACCCATGGTGGGTTTGAACCCACTAGGCTGTGACTTCTTGGCTACTCTTTTCTCGTCTAATATTAATTCATATGTTAGAGTCTCTGAATTTTAGTTCATAAAGTTCCTCAACTGAGGACAGAGTGTTAGTTCTAAAAATAAGGTAGAAGCACAGCTCTCTCAGCTCTCCTTGGGATAGGAATCATTACTCTTTGTGGGGAAAGTTCTGGGCCAATATGTAAAATGCTTAGAACAGTATATGGGCTATAGTAGCTACTTCTGTATTAGTGTTTATTAAAATAAATTAAAAATAAATAAATAATGAGTTGCCAGAGGCTGTGATGTTGAGTCTAAGGCTATTCATCTGACTTTCTCTGGTGGATATTATGAACTTCTTACTTAACCACATAAGAAACTCAATAGAAGATCTTCTTTAGGGGCTAGCTGACTTTGATACTGCTGACTGGGGGGCAAGTCCTGCATAGATGTTTTTTATTTGGGACAAAAGCCGAACATGGACCGTCTCACACTGGCATTTTCTAGTCCTCATTTAAATTAATAAAAATAAGACTAAGAAATAAGATTAAAATAATTTGTTATTAAAATACAGGATAATTATATAACATATTACTGTAAGAATTATATCACATTAATTATATAACAGTGATATATAATTATTAAAACTATTATTAAAATAAATTAAGATAATCTAAGTAATTAAGATTACAAATAATAAGTATGTTTTAAAAATAAATGATCAATAATAAAATTAATCACCAAAAATTAAACTAGATGAAATAATGAAGCAATTCTGCTATGGATAATAAATCACTAACAATCAAGTTGTGTCTTTATATGGCATGAAATAGCTAAAAGCCAACTCAAATTCTGTACAGACTCAGATTTTTATTATAGGGGCAGAATTTAGTAGTGTGAGGAAAGCCTGGCTAAGTGTTTTATTTTGAGGCTTCTCTGGTGTTGAAAGCTCCTACACCAAGCTAGAAATGATGAATGTTATACCACTGGGACCGCTGCCCACCCACATCCATTTCTTGGGTAAAGGCATGGATAGCTGTCAGGGTTTTATACCAGAAGTTTCTGGAAAAGGAAGCTTTCTTTTATACCCCCAAGCTCCTTTCATATAACGGACACATATCCATGGTTGTTAAACCAAACAGATATCCAGTTTGAAAAAGAACATTTGCTTAGGATGGTATCTTGCAGATGATAACAACTTAGGACAAATCTGATGACTTAAGGTCCTTACAATGCCTCTGTCTGTATCCTTAAGGCCTGAGTTCCATTTTGGAGTGCCCAGGGGCAATGATGATCAAACTGACAATTGGAATTCTGTCTCCTTCAACCTGGAGGCTGCTGATGCCCATCATTCTATTGGTGGATAAGAAATATGTCTTAAATATAAGACTGCATTCACTTTGGATCATAGAAAAGCAATTTAGGTTTGGAAAATGAGGAGAGCAGATCTCTATGTAAACTGAAAGTTTTAAGAGTTTTCAAAGGTTAAGAGTTTTTGCTTTAACTTTTCCCAATCAATTCCAGTGGGTGCAGCCTGGTAGGGTTTTATTTGGCAATCTTGTTCAGCTCACACAGTATTTTCCAAGGGGATATATCTCAGCAAGTACTACCAAGTACAATGTGAGCCTCCTAGCACTTACCATCTAGCTTGAGGTAGGCCCACTCCACTCACTGTGGTCACTTGACCCTGGGAAGCATACAGATTTGGGACCTGGGGGACATCAACTGAGAAAGTGTTTCCTAAAATATTCTGCAGGAATGTAATGCTGCTGAGAGGTGTTAGTTGGTAACCCAAGCACGTAAGCAGGAAAGGAAGGAATGAGAGGAAAAAGGAGAGGGAGAGAGAGAAAAGAAGGAACAAAAGAAAGAAAAAAGAGAAGTTTCTATGGGAATATGTTTCTTTGCTGTGGAAATTCTCAAAATCTTTGCTATTCTAGTGTTACTGAACCAACTTGGGTCTGCTCACCTGGGTGCAGTGAAGCCAATCTACTGACACCAGGTTGTGGTGAAGGAAAACACAGCATTTACTACAAGGAACTGAGCAAGGAGTCCAGGTAGATAGTCCTTAAAAGACCTGGTTAAAGACAGGCTGAGGGAGAGGGTTGTGCGGTATGTGATCAGCTCACGGACATTCTTCTGATTGTTTGGTGGTGAGGTCATTGGAAGTCAACATCACCAACCTTCTGGTTTCAACTGGTCTGAGATCTTCATACTTGTAAGTCAGCATACAGTTAACTTCTTCCACATGGTGGGTGTTTCGGAATCTCCAGAACAGCTAAAAAAATGTGGCTCAGAATATAATCTATAGTTCTTGAGCAGGAACTAGAAGCCCTCAACTTTGCTTAGTGGCTATCCTATTATTACTTTGTTTCTACATTTTCTCACTTCTCTAAACGTATTCTTTGGAGCTCAGGGAAGGCCTAGGAGGCTAAAGTCTTTCTACAGATAAGAGGCAGACAGAGGACGTGCGGTGTGGGGTCTGTCCTGGGAAGGCACAATTGGGTCCAGCTTGGTTGCACGAATACCATGTTACCATTGCCCCTCACCCAACTCTGGGATGGGGATGCAGGCTGCACTGTATCCCAAATTTTTTTAAACTTGGACAACTTTTTGAGAGCATCTTGTGGTAAAAGTGCTCTATGAATACGCTTTAGGAACAGTTCTGCATCCCTAACAAAAACCAGAAGATGAAAGCTTCTCTTTATCATACTGTTGTTGAAATGTTCCTCCTTTTTGACCATGCTTAGGGGAAGACCAAGGGCTTCCCAGTTAGCTCAGATGGTAAAGAATATGCCTACAATGCAGGAGACCTGGGTTTGATCCCTGGATTGGGAAGATCCATTGGAGAAGGAAATAGCAACCCACTCCAGTATTCTTGCCTGGAGAATCCCATGGACAGAGGACCCTGGTGGGCTAGAGTCCATGGGGTCACAAAGAATCATCAGATACAACTGAGTGACTCACTTTTTTCCCCCCAGGGGAAGCCCATAGGAAAAACATTGGAAAGAAATATGCTAAAGTATGAACTGTATTGCCCATGGATATAATTTTGAGCTTCCTGCAACATGTTTTATACTTTCAAAAATCTAGAGTTAGCACAAAGTGTTGTTTTTGTTTAGTTGCTAAGTTGTATCCGACTCTTTAAAACCCCATGGACTGTGGGCTCCTCTTTCCATGGGATTTCCCAGGCAAGAATACTGGATTGGGTTGCCATTTCCTTCTCCAGGAAATATTCCCCACCCAGGGATCAAACCTGCCTCTCCTGCACTGGCAGGTGGGCTCTTGATCACTCCACTGCCTGGTAAGTCCCATGGAAATGCATATTTATGTTCTATTCTATTCATACATATATAAATGTGCATACTTGTGCATATGTATATCTGTACTCACATCAGTGTTTGAGTTTGTAACAGAGATTTGGTTCATTGTCCTGTTCATTAATTTGGATAGGATGAGCTGCTCTAGCAGGCAGAAGATTTAGCCCTTCACTGTCTGCCTACCCTGGGTTTGGATGTGTCTGTTCTTCAATTCCAGGTGGAAAACTAGACTGATAATAATAATTCTATGCCAAATGATGTCTGCAATACTTGTTGAATTAGTTATGGTTGAGGGGTTTGTTACCATTCTGTTTTCAATGTCCCAGGAGATTAGCGATCCTTACTTGTGTAGACACAGGATATGTTACATTAAACTCCACTGAGCTTGAGGGAAGGAAACAGCTATCATGGAGTTCTTTTCCTTTAAATAATGTGAGGGACACTGCTCATCAGTCTGTCCCAGTCCCTTCCTCTGGCTTACTTTCCAGGTGTGTACAGTCGTGAAGAAATAACAAATGAACACAGGATTTGTAAGTTTTGTTCCATGTAAGTTGCCAGTAAACAGTGCCAGAACCTCCCTTGGCTTGGGTTGGTGTGAGTCAAGCATATTCCCACTTTCTTTCTAGTATGGCTGTTCCGGTAAAAGTCTCAGTCTCCGGATCCACTCCCCAAATATCTGTGCTATCACAAGCCTTGGATATAGTTACGCAACTCTCCCAAAGTACGTTATTTTAATGTTGCTTAGCTGGAAACTTTCAGCAGCGAGGTCCCTCCTTCTCTACAAAGCTTTTTGGCTCATTCCCAACTCTGTCCTTTCCCCCTCTAAGCTCCAGCTATACGGCTCTTCTTTAGGGTCTACATCACCCCATGCAACTTCTCTTCTAAGGACCTTTGCTCAGGTTCATCTTCCTTCTGGAAACTCTCTACATCACTTGCTTCATTTTCCCTGGATGCTTTCTCCTTCCCGTCTGTCCTCCAGAAGCCGTCCTCGACTCTCCAGATGAGGCCCTGCTCTCTCTTCTAGGCACCTTTGTTTCTTTCTAACGTCGTCAAAGCTGTGATTACAAATTAATAGAATAATTACTTTCTTGTTGTTGGGATCTCCTGCCAGAGTCAATGCTCCAAGAGGGAATGTTTTATATGTACATTTTCCATGTTCCCAACACCTGGGACAGGGACTTTGGATAGAGTACACAATAAATATGCATTGAATGAATGACCAAATAAAGGCGAGCTCTGTGTTAACCAAAAGTCGCTTTCCCTTAAGAGATTAACTACTTTTTAAGAATTAAATATTTTTCATCCTAAAGCCACTCACTTAGATCATTACAAGCTATAAGTGTGTAATAAATACCACTGTTTTGAAGGCACTGAGAATGCGGCACAGAAAAAAATCTAAGACTGAGGACACTCTTCTGCAAAAAATGCTTATAACAAGAAAAAACTCATTTTTAACCTACAGAAAGTATTGTTGTTTTAACTTGGTCACAGAGCTTGCTTCAGGTACACTTTCTCACTTTTTGCTCTTTTGGCTCTTGTAGAGGTATATGATGAAGTCGTCGAGGGCAAGTGGGAGGGTACAGAGAGTGGCTGTGTTTTCTTGACAAATTAGACTATCAGATGTCCTTAATTAGATTCAGTTCACAGGTATGAATAAATAGCCAGGAAGTTGGCCATCCATGCCTTGCTTTCTGTTCTCTGGAACAAAAAGGACAACGCCTGTCACTTAATTGTGGTCAATTAAGATGTTTGTTGGATGGATGAATGAATTTGCAGACAATAGGACAGTGGATGTTTTATTCCCTGGTTTGCAACCACCACATCACAAATATTATCTTAGCTGTGTAATTGGAATGCTTAATAAAAGTCAGTCCCCTTAATTATATTAAAACTGATAAAATATTAGTAAGGTGATATAATGAGGGAGAGAGAGAGAAACGATCGGCAGAAAGGGAATGATTGGACTAGAGCTACAGCATGGCTGTGATCTAGAACCTAGGCACGGAGGGGCTCCCACTGACAAGGGTGAGCTTTTGCCTCTTAACAGGTTCTGTGCTCAGAAACATTATCATATGTGGCCCTCACTTCCTTCTTGTTGACAGACGATCTCTACTGGACCTGTGTCCACTAACTGACTCTTCTCCCTCAAATTTTTCTCTTATTCTTAATCTTTGCTAGAGATTGAGAGGAGAGCTAACAATCTCCCACACCTCCAACTTACCATGATCCCCATCAAGATAGCATCTCATGCACAAGCCTGCTCAGCCTAGCCTCCCCCAGCCATAGATTTTCGGTGGCCTCGGTGTTCCCAGGATGAGGTGAAGACTATGCTTTCTCTGTATCCCAGTCCTGGGAAATGGCACCATCTTTCTGACAGACGTGCAACCCAGGAACCTAAATCCCTCTCAGATCCCATCCTACCTTCTCCCTTCAGACCTAATCAGTCACCAGGTCCTCTTAAAATTCTTTACCTCTTTAGCAGGTTTCAAATATACCCCTTTACTTTATCTTCATCAGTCAGTCAGTCCAGTCACTCAGTCGTGTCCGACTCTTTGTGACCCCATGAACTGCCACACGTCAGGCCTCCCTGTTCATCACCAACTCACGGAGTTCACCCAAACCCATGTCCATCGAGTTGGTGATGCCATCCAACCATCTCATCCTCTGTCGTCCCCTTCTCCTCCTGCCCTCAATGTTTCCCAGCATCAGGATCTTTTCCAATGAGTCAGTTCTTCACATCAGGTGGCCCAAATATTGGAGTTTCAGCTTCAACATCAGTCCTTCCAATGAACACCCAGGACTGATCTCCTTTAGGATGGACTGGTTGGATCTCCTTGCAGTCCAAGGGACTCTCAAGAGTCTTCTCCAACACCAGAGTTCAAAAGCATCAATTCTTTGGTGCTCAGTTTTCTTTATAGACCAAATCTCACATCCATACATGACTATTGGAAAAACCATAGCCTTGACTAGACGGACCTTTGTTGGCAAAGTAATGTCTCTGCTTTTTAATATGCTGTCTAGGTTGGTCATAGCTTTCCTTCCAAGGAGTGAGCATCTTTTTATTTCATGGCTGCCATCACCATCTGCAGTGATTTTGGAGTCCCCAAAATAAACAGCCGCTGTTTCCATTGTTTCCCCATCTATTTCCCATGAAGTGATGGGACCGGATGCCATGATCTTAGTTTTCTGAATGTTGAGCTTTAAGCCAACATTTTCACTCTCCTCTTTCACTTTCAACGAGAGGCTCTTTAGTCCTTCTTCACTTTCTGCCGTAAGGGTGGTGTCATCTGCGTATCTTCACTATCTTCCCTTATTTAATCCCTCAAATTGATCCCATGCCAACTGTTTTTATCCAGTGATCCTAGTCCTGTCCCCACAAATTCCTTCTTTCCATTGTGGCCAGAAAGATGTACCTGAAATACAGATGGCTACAGTCCTTCTTTAAAACTCACAAAGTAGCCAGACCCAGAAAAATCCACACTCCTTAGTATGATATGTAAGTAGATTTGTTTATGCCTGTTATTCTGGCTTATTTATGAGTAGTATCCCTTTTTACTCTCAAAAGTATTCCAATTTGGATGTTAAATTATATAGTCACGCTAACTATAAAGCCCTTTATGAAAATCCGATTGCTATCTACTCCAGCTCCATCTCCTGCTCATCTCTCCCTCTGCGTGCAACAAGATGATGGCAAACAATTCAAGGAACCACATCCAGATATGACAGTGCGTAGAGGGTGAAAGTAACTCTTTTTGCTGTGTTGATTTCTTGAGGATAAGAATACTTTTTCCAGAAGCCATGGTTGACTTCTCTTCATATGAATTGGCAAGCATTGAGTCACATGCCCTTTCCTGAATGAGTCATTGGCAAGCAGAATAAAATTGCCTTCATTGGTTTTGTTTGGTTTGTGGTGGTAGAATAGGTGTTAGGGAATAGACAACAGTTGTGACTGCAACATCAATTTTAATTGAATTTGTCTTTGGGTCTATTTAATTCCACCAGACAAAAACTCCTCAAGGCCAGGAACTGTACTGGAGCTCCTAGAATAGTGCTTGGCAGTAGTAACTTGTATTACTGTCATTGTTATTGGACTTTTGGATGGAAGTAAGGAAGGTACTATAATGTAGTGGGGAAAACAGGGGCTTTGGAGCTTGATAGTAATAGCCTCAGTCTCCCACTTTGTACTTTTCCATGCAGGATCCAGATGCATTCAGATCTCTAAACTTCAGATTTCTCCTTTGTTAAATGAAGCAAATATTACCCTTTAATAACACATATAATACATATAAAGCAACTGAACAACCACAAATATTTCCTCACTTCTTATGTCTGTCATTTTACCCCATGAACTTTTGTAAGGCTGTAGCCACATTTGTATGTTTATGTATGCACATGTGTGAGTGTGTGTATATGAATACTTTGGCAACTTGTGAGGAAAATGCGCTCTAAGAAAAATGACATTCCTGATATTGCCTTCTGGACTTTGTAAGATTTTAGCTGACTACTTGAACTTTATGAGATAAAAAGTTCATCTTATTCTAATTTTTATTCCAAGAGATTGTCTCTGAGAGGTGCTTAGTGAATCATCATATTCCCTGAAGATGATTATGGACAAAGTTTTCATGATCATCTCATTTAGGAAAATTCAGCATGACCCTTTCCCTGTAGACATTCTTTATAACCTTAGCATATTCAAGACATAGAGAGGTCCCATAGTAGAGAAATTTATTTTCATTTTCAACCCAAATTTCTCCAAATTTGTTTTTAGCTCAGATTTTTTCCCCCCCTATAGCACCTTAGCAACATCTCTTGGAATACCCTTTGGGAAATAAGCGCATAACTTATCTCTTTGCTCTCAAGGTGACTTGATAGGACCTGCTATCTTGGCCACTAGGGAGGGTCATTGGCTTACAACAGGGCGAACAAGCTTTTCAACTCTAAACCAGCATCAATGGTGGGAAGTCCCTGAAAATAAGTGCAGTCATTTTCTCATGTTTTGAAGAACTCTGACTAAGGTTGAACTGGTTAATCCCTAAAGCCTTTACATCTTCAATATCCTACAGAAAAACTCCAAGATGACTAAGATAAACAAGATAACCAGGCTTTTTTATTTTTTAGAGATATTTAGGATGAAATGGTAAAGAAGGAGTGCACTATAGAACTCTTCAACCTAGAGATTCTGAATACTCTGAACCAGATTTCAGAGAGGAAATTCTCCTGAATATGAATTACTCCTGAATATGAGTAAGGTTAGGTACGGATAAATAATCATTCTTTGTTTTCTATAATGAAGGAATATCCATAGGGAATTGATTGTTACAATAGGAGAAAAAAGACACTTGTTTTATTGCTGCTGAAATAATTACAAGTCTTAATTTTAGAGTGAGTTTCCTGGGCTTCCCTGGCAGTCCAGTAGTTAAGACTCCACACTTTCATTACAAGGGTCACAGGTTCCATCCCTGGGCAGGGAACTAAGATCCCACATGTGGCACAGTGCAGCCAAAAAGAAAAAGAATTGAAGTCTGTGTTCTGTTATTAATGCAGGGACTTTTTTTGAGAGCTGGACCATAAAGAAGGCAGAGCACTGAAGAACTGATGTTTTCCAACTGTGGTGCTGAAGAAGATTCTTGAGTCCCTTGGACAGCAAGGAGATCACACCAGTCAATCTTAAAGGAAATCAACCCTGAACACTCATTGGGAGGACTGAGGCTGCAGCTGAAGCTCCAATCCTTTGGCCACATGATGTGAAGAGCAGACTTATTGGAAAAGATCCTGAGGTTGGGAAAGGTTGAAGGTCGAAGGAGAAGAGGGTGGCAGAGGGTGAGGTGGTTAGATGGCATCACTGATTCAGTGGACATGAACTTGGGCAAATTCTGGAAGATGGTGAGGGATAGGAAAGCCTGGCATGCTGTAGTCCATAGGGTTGTGAAGAGTTGGACACTATCTTGCTAGTCTCTTTCCTTCATTAACTTTTTGTCTTCTTCTACATGTTAAATGCCTCTTTACCCATATTTAAAAAATCTAATATTCCTTTAATTTTAAGACCCAAATTATATTTAGTTTTCCTTTTATTTTCAGATGGACCTGGATGAATACACTGCTGAAAAATTGTACCAAATTTGCTGGAATTTGAAAAATGTATTACAGCAACCATTCAAATCTAAGCTGGAAATGGAGCTCTCTGAAACATTATCATCCCCCACTCACATCCTGGGAGTTGCTATATTATGGATGTAAGCACTGGCGGTGAGCCACCATCAGAGACCATAAGGGCACCTTTCTTTCATAGCTAGTTTTTGAGGAAACTACTCAAAAACTGTGTGAGTTTGTACTCTTTAAAGAAAAGGAGGGAAACCCTTTAAGAAAAATATTCCTATATGAATACTTATACATATTTTACAGAAGTCTACTGCAATTCTACTCCTGGGCATATATCCAGAGAAAATTCTACTTCAAAAAGATAGATACATGTAGTGCTCATAGCAGCAGCTATTTACAGTAGCCAAGACATGAAAGCAGCCTGTGTTCAGTGACAGATGAATGGATAAAGAAGATGTAGTTTATATACACAATGGGATATTGTGTGAAAGTGGAATGTGAAAGTCGCTCAGTCGTGTCTGACTCTTTGCGACCCCATGGACTATATAGTCCATGGAATTCTCCAGACCAGAATACTGGAGTGGGTAGCTTTGCCCTTCTCCAGGGGATCTTCCCAACCCAGGGATCGAACCCAGGTCTCCCGCATTGCAGGCAGGTTCTTTACCAGCTGAGCCACTATTCAGCCATTAAAAAAGAATGAAATATCCATGTTACATGCATCTTTTTGAAGTAGCATTTTCTCTGGATATATGCCCAGGAGTGGAATTGCAGGATCATATTATTTTAGTATTATTAAATAAAAGATCCAATAGACGTTTATAAAATATGTATAAACATTCATATAGGAATGATATTTTTCTTAAAGGGTTTCCCTCCTTTTCTTTAGAGGGTACAAACTCACACAGTTTTTGAGTAGTTTCCATATGTAAACTACATAACCAATGGGAATTTACTCAGGGAGCACAAATAGGGGCTCTGTGACAGGCTGAAGGGTGAGGGGGGAGGGAGATGGGAGGGAGGGGACATTTGTGTACCTATGGCTGATTCTTATTGATGTATGACAGAAAATCACAAAATTCTGTAAAGCAATTATCCTTCAATTCAACAATTTTAAAGAAAAGAAAAGAATGAAATAATGCCACTTGCAGCAACACAGATGGGCCTAGAGATTATCATACTAAGTGAAATAAGTCAGAGAAAGACAAATATCATATGATATCATTTGTTTTGTGGAATCTAAAGGTAAAATGATACAAAGGAACTTGTTTATTGGGTTGGCCAAAAAGTTTGTTTGGGGTTTTCAGTACCATTGTACAAGAAAACGAACGAATTTTTTGGCCAACCCAATACAAACTAGAAATAGATTCACATAGAAAACAAATTTATGATTACCAAAGGGAAAAGTGGGGGATAAAATAGGAGTTTGGAATTAATATAAACTTACTACTATAAATAAAATAGGTAAATAACAAAGACCTACTCTGTAGCACAGAGAAGTATACTCAATCTCTTGTAATCTATGATGACAAAGAATCTGAAAAAGAACATATGTATGTATAAATATATGTGTGTGTGTGTATAAATGAATCACTTTGTTGCAAATTCAAACTAGCATAACACTATACATTAACTATACTTCAATTAGAAAAAATTATCTATGCAAAAATATTAAAATAATTATTGGAATCATTAATCATTCTGTTTATGCTATCCTGTTTGCTGGAGCTCAAGCTAAGAAGGAACTAGGCTGAGGACTCAACGATGGCTCTGCAGGCACATATTTGTCCGCTTCTGCTGCTCTCCCCACCACTGTAAGACATTTAGTCAGTTTGGCAGTTCTAGGTTTTGGGCTTTGCTTTTGAACACATTGTCCATGACCTTTGTCTCATTCCTTTTGCCTTGATATGAACAAATAGTCCTGAGCAAAAGTGTTCAAAAATCTCCCAGTCATGAATTGCATAATTAAATAGGCTTCCCTGGGGGCTCAGATGGTTAAGAATCCACCTGCAATGTGGGAGACCTGGGTTTGATCCCTGGGTCAGGAAGATCCCCAGAGAAGGCAATGGCAACCCACTCCACTGTTCTTGCCTGGAGAATCCCATGGACAAAGGAGCCTGACAGGCTACAGTCCATGGGGTTGCAAAGAGTCGGACATGAGTGAGTGACTTTTACTTATATAGTTTGCATACATTTTCTCCTTATCACAAACTTTTGGAATAATATTTTACTACTAATAATTTTGAGTTGAGCAAGTTCATGCCGGTATTGGTTCTGACTCCAAACAACATGTATTAAATTGTTTGAAGTCTGTGTATATTTATTATGTAGATTTCTTTTACCAAAAATGTTTCTTTATTATCAGTTTCATGGTACCTTTTTAATGGAATTAAGCTTGAACACTTCAAAGTAATTGCCCTAATTGAACACTTCAAACAATCATCTACAGTTTCTAATTGATTAATGCCTATTATTAGGACACAGAGAAGCAACACATGGACAACAAATGGTGGGAAGCTGGGAAAACTGGGGTATAGTTCATATCACATATAATTAGGTAAAATCTTTCCTTCTATAAATCTCAAGTGGGCAGTATCTCAAACCACATTTGAGATGAGGACCATGTGATGAATGCCTGTGTTCCTTGTATAGATACTGCCTCATTTTATTGCGCTTCATTGTACCGTGCTTTACAGACATTGCACTTGTACAAACTGAAGTTTGTGTCAACCTTGCGTTGAGCAAGTCATTTGCTTACTTCCTGTCTGTGACAAATGTTGTCAACTCTCATAATATTTCAAACTTTTCCATTATTATTGTACTGGTTATGGTAGTCTGTTATCAGTGATCTTTGACATTGCTATTGCAATAATCTTGATATTTTTTAGCAATAAAATATTTTAAGATTAAGGCATGTACTGTTTTAAAGACAGAATGCTATTGTACTCTTGAACATGAAAATGAAGTTGCTCAGTTGCGTCTGACTGTTTGCGACTCCATGGACTGTAGCCCACCAGGCTCCTCTGTCCATGGGATTCTCTTAATAGACTGTAAATAGTATAAATGTAACTTTTATATGTACTAGGAAACCAAAAAATGTATGTGACTCACTTTATTTTGATATTTGATTTATTGTGGTAGCTTGAAACCAAAACTGATATATCTCTGAGGTGGGACTCTAGTAGAGTAAGTCCCCTACACGTGAATGAGTCCCATTCTGAGAGCACATTTGTAAGTCCAATTTATTCGTAAGCCTAACAGAGTTAGCCTAGGTACCCATATAATACATCAGCTATATAGTGCTATCCTGTAATAGGCTTATAATGCTTTTCACAGAAATAATATATAAACACACACACACACACAAAACAAACATTTTTAGTATTACATCCCGATACCCTGAAAAGTGCAGTAGTACAGTTACTGATTGGAGGAGGATGAAGAGGTGGGAGATGGTAGAGCTGAAGGATCGTCAGCAATAGGAGATGGAGGGCAAGCCGTAATATCACTCCTGCCTGACGCTGATGGCAGAGGTTCTGGTTCCTTGCTGGAATGAGATGCACATTCACACCTACATCTTTGAAAGCTTGCAACTTCAAAGTTTGTGCGTAAGAGCTTACTGTAAATGTTTCTTGGGGCAATGCCTCTCCATGCAGATAAAACTGAGAACTCTCAACCTGGTGAGGGATAAAACATGGGGTGGGTACTATTTTTCTCCCAGTAACTGCTACCAACTTTGTTTAATACCATCTCAGTCTGCTCCAATTACATCCAGTCCTTTCAGTTTTTTTTTTTTTTTTATTAGTTGGAGGCTAATTACTTCACAACATTTCAGTGGGTTTTGTCATACATTGATATGAATCAGCCATAGAGTTACACGTATTCCCCATCCCGATCCCCCCTCCCACCTCCCTCTCCACCCGATTCCTCTGGTAGATACACTTTCCACCACATTCAGGTATTATTATTTATAACCTCTGCGTGGTCTAAAGCCTTCCTTCTCTACCCCTGTGGAGCTCCTGCTCTATTGCAGCTTGCCTCAGGCTCCCCTCTCTCAATTCTGCCCCATGAGGATGGGGTGAGGGAAAGCGTTTGCTCCGGCAACAGTCCACACGTCTGGGACTCCCCTCTTTAGGGCAGTGGTTCCTTGCTGTGCTGGCTGTTGTTGGTGAGGCAGGGTTGTTGGCTTCCGTTTAGACTGGACCTCGGCTTCCACTGCCCTAGTGCTTTTGGTGCCAAGGCAAAACTCTCTCAAATATGACTCCCTGGGCTTTGCCTTCAGGGCTGTCTCTCCTTCAGAGGAGCTAGTCCCTCCAGTGTCACTGGTGCAACTTACCCTATTGTTCCCCACACTGAGGATCGTGGGAACCTTCAGAGTCCCTCCCCATCAGCTGCCTTCAGAACCTTGGGACCCTGGATGAGAGGCTGAGACACCACCTCTGAGAGTTCTTGGATGCCTCAGCTCCCAGGCGAAAAGTGAATTCCCTCTCCACTGGATGGATTCAGGTAACGATGTGAAAGCCCACTTTATAAACCATTTTTAGACTTCCTTGGGCTTCCCAGGTGGTGCTAGTTGCAAACAGCCTGACAGTCAATGCAGGAGACATAAGACTCAGGTTCGACCCCTGGGTTGGGAAGATCTCCTGGAGGAGGGCATGGCAACCCACTCCAGTATTCTTGCCTGGAGAATCCCATGGACAGAAAATCCTGACAGGCTATATAGTCCTTGGGGTCACAGAAGAGCTGGAGACGATCGAAGTGACTTAGCAGCAGCAGATAGACTTCCTCATGGGGGAGTAAAGGGAGAAGACATTATCTTTCCTCAGTACATCTCTGAATAAATGAATGTATGTTAAAAAAAAAATGTCATGTTCCCTTAAAATGGAAGCATGAATTTTCTTTTTACCACCTCTTTCTAATTTTTATTGTTAAACATTGTACTTCACAGGTTTGAAGCGTATTTTGCAGCTGAAAATGAGGGCATAAGCCTTTGGGCGCTGTGTTTATGCTCCCTTCTCTTTGAGAGAGAAGGATAGTACAGGAGAGCAGCATTCTGGCCTTTGTTCCTCATGCACATTCAGGTATAGAGACAGTCACTTTAGTTATTGTGAGCCTCAGTTTTTTTTTGTCTGTAAAATGGGAGAAATTACCTCATTGACTTCCTACCTGAGAGGGTTTTACAAAGATTTAATGCAGCGGTATGTAGGTTGGGGTCTTTGAACACCCCCTCATTTGGATTGTGACAACCCCCAAAGTATCTCTAGATATTTTCAGATGTCTTTTGGGAGCCCATCTATCACTAGGTGAGACCTCCTTCTGGTATGAATGAATGAACAACTTTAAGCTGATTGGGTGAGAGCCATCCTGGGGCTCAGAATGGTTTGAAAAGATTAAGGATTTACGCTGACTTCCCTGGTGGCTCAGGCAGTAAAGCATCTGCCTGCAATGCAGGAGACCTGGGTTCGATTCCTGGGTCAGGAAGATTCCCTGGAGAAGGAAATGGCAACCCACTCCAGTACTCTTGCCTAGAAAATCCCATGGACGGAGGAGCCTGGTGCAGGCTACTGTCCATGGGGTTGCAAAGAGTCCGACACGAGGGAGCGACCTCACTTTCACTTTCATGGAATTTAATGGGTTAGACAACAAGGTCCTCTGCAGCTGCTTCCCTGTGGTTGTGTTGAGTTTTATCAATAAAAGTATTGTATCCTTCATTCTGAAGAAGGAGAATATATCAGGCCGGTGAAATGATAAGAATAAAATCAATGTATGTAGAAGATTTGGTGGTGCTAGTGGTAAACAGTCCACCTACAATACAGGAGACGAAGAAGATGTGGGTTTGATCCCTGGGTAAGGAAAAAATCCCTTGGAGAAGGAAAAGGCAACCCACTCCAGTATTCTTTCCTGGGAAATCCCAGGAAATGGACGGAGGAGCCTAAGGGGCTGCAGTCCATGGGGTTGCAAAGAGTTGGATACGACCGAAGCAACTAGGCAGATTTGTAATTGCACAATTTTGTTGCAATTCATGAAATCTAAATTGAAATAGAATGTAAAAAATTTTGGAGGTAGATCTACCAGCAGATCTAGGTCCATCAGATATATGAAGATATACAAGCAGGGCAACAAGGAGGAACATGCAAAATGCTTATTTCTCAAAGTCATGAGACTGAGGTTTACTTGGAACAGGGGTGGCGGAGAGGGCTGGGCTCTGGCTAAGTCCTTGCTGCCTTGGTAATGGCCCTGTCCTGAAGTTATGGTCAGCACAGAGAAAAGAGCCTTTCAGAAGCGGGATAAATCACTTTGAGAACTCCACCCCTGTGGAGGGTGCTTGTAATGGAGATAGACAAGGAGAAAGAACACAATAAAGGGCTTGGAAGTTTGCACAGGAGGTTCTCCACGTCTGGTGTTCCTAGCCCTGGCAGCCCAGTCATGATCGGTGTAAATAAACCAGGTATTCATCAGTCAGTTCTGTTGCTCCAGCCCTGCCTTCCCCCATTGTTTTGCTACTTGGAAGAAAATGTTAGAGGGGGCACATTTCTTATAAGTTGTTTATTATTTTTTTTTATTAGGATCCAAAAGGGTTGATAAGAGCAGGTTGAAAGTGGGAATGAGAAAACCAAAATGGAACTATTTGGATATAAAAGAAGTAAGGAAAGTGCTTCAAAAAAGAACACAGAACTGTGTGGGGGAGAAAGTTTGATTTATAGACTGTATTATGTACATATTTTCAATTGAGCTCCTATCCTTACCTTTACATGTGAAACTAAAACAGAAGAGCCACATCGTTTTGCCAGCAGGTGGCACCGCAAGAACCTCCTATAAGAAAAGGGTGGCAAATGTAAGCAGGACCCTTAATATTTCACCTTTCAGGAAAAGTCTAGGCATCCATGTAGACTCATATTTTTGGTAACGTTAGCAATATGCGCATATTGCTTTAAATGGCTTCAGAAGATTCATCTCTCCATTTTTCATCCTAGCATTGCTCATTTAGTGAAACATGATACTCCCATAAAAGGGAAAAAAGACTAAGGTTTAAAACAAAATCTATATCTATATATTTGTATTGTTTGCTACAGTTGCTAAAGTGATTATGACTCATGTTACTGTGTGGATATAGGGGATGATTAAAGATGAAGTAACTTAGGTGTTCACCCTGTTCTCACATCCCTTTTCTGCTCTGGACTGTGAGGATTCCTTGTGCCCGAAGATCTCCCCAATGCTGAGCAATCTCTCAGACTCAGGGGGGATCCGGTGCCGGAGGTAGTGAGCTTTTCTGGCCTTTTCAAACAACTCCAAGTAGGTTGATGTTTGGGGCTTATCTTTGAAGTCTCCTCCACCTCCCACGGGATCCAGGGGGATTTGCTTCGCAGTGGTGTGGTCTGGCCTTGCGTTGGCATCATTTGATCTGGTCTCATCACCATGTGCCGGTTCACTACCACCAGCTGGGCTGGAACTGGGGCCTCCGTCTACAGTGCGGGTGGAGACGTCTTGATTTTGACAGAGAAGAGAGATGCTCTCGTTGGAGCCTTTTCCTTTTGGTGGGTTTATAGAATCTTTCTCTTGGGCTTGCAGCTTCTCTTCTATGAAGTGGGAAGTTCTGTTATTTTGAGACAGTGACTGCCTTTTGCTTTTCATGGGGTCCTTGGGACCAATGTGATGGAAAGGAGGCATCTGGGACTTGGTTTTGGATATTTCTTGAGTCGTATTTGTTGTCAGTGTGCTGGGAAAGAAGATAAGAAGAAAAACATTCTCTCAAAACTGATGAAGAGCTAATATTTATCATTTTCAAATTATTAGACCCTGGCTCCTTTTTGTGTAATATTAACTGAGGTAATAACGTGGGTGAACAGAGGATGAAGGGTGAGAATGGATGGTAACAATGTGGGGAAATGATTTTTTTTTCTTGTAAACTTTTTATTTTTATACTGGAGATTGGAGTATAGCCATTTAACAATGTTGTGATGGCTTCAGGTGCTCAACAAAGCCGCTCAGCCATACATACACATGTATCCAGTCTCCCCCAAACTCCACTCCCTTCCAGCCTGCCACATAACATTGAGCAGAGTTCCCTGTGCTATACAGGAGGTCTTTGTTGGTTATCTGTTTTAAATGCAACATTTTTCTTAAGAAGGAAAGGACAGCACTTTCTCAGGGGGAGGATGATTTAAAGAGGTCAGGAAAGAAGGACTCAATGGCATATGCATTAGTTCAGTAAGCATCTTCTTACCTAGCTTTGTTAGCCTGCAGAACTCTGTGCTTCTGTCCTCCCTGTGATGAGAGCGTGAGAACATTTTCTGGTCTCTTCTGACTTCCATTCCCAAAGTAAGAGCAGAGCTTTTTCTTGATGATATCTGCTTTGAGTTAATTAATAGGTGCTATGAGTTGAAATGTGGGTTTCCCAGGTGGCGCTAGTGGTAAAGAACTTGCCTGCCAATGCAGGAGACACAAGACACACAGATTTGATCCCTGGTTCAGGAAGATTCCCTGGAGAAAGGCATGGCAACCCACTCCTGTATTCCTGCCTGGAGAACCCCATGGACAGAGGAGCCTGGCGGGCTACAGTCCATAGGGTCGCAAAGAGTCGGGCATGGCTGAAGCGACTTAGCACACACATACACAAGTTGAACTGTATCCTTCCCAAATGTCATATGTAGAAGCCCGAATGCCCAGCACCTCAGAATGAAACCTTATTTGGAGACAGGGCCTTTACAGAGATAATTAAGTTAAGATGAGGCCATTAAGGTGAGCTGTTGACCATTATGACTGGTGTCATTATAATAAGGAGAAATTAGGATATAGAGACACAGATTGAGGGAAGGGGAAGGGAAGAGACACAGGGGAAGATGGCCACATACAAACCAAAGAGAGAGGCCTGGAACAGAGCCTTCTTTTCCAACTTTCAAAGGCACCACTCTGCCAGGACCCTAATTTTGGACTGTAGACCTCCAGAACTCTGAGAAGACATGCCTGTTGTTTACGCCAGCTAGTTAATGGCAACTTGGTAGGGTAGCCCTAAAAACTAACACAGTAAGAGAAGAAGGAAAAGAATGCCAGAACCTGGTTCTCTGGGCAGAGAAACCGTGTGTGAAGACCGCTGGATCACATTACACACTCGGCTGATCTGGCCTGAGGGATGGAAACAGAAAAACCTAAGGCAGCTCTCCAGTGTTTACCTAGAGTATGTTATAGAGGATTCAGAAACACTGAGGTCAGAGGTTTAAACTGGCTGGGACCGTGGAGGTTTTGTCTGAATGTTTTACTTGGCAAGCATGATGTTCTCAAAACAAAATGCCTGGGTGTGAGCTATACTTAGAGCCGGGGTCCTGTTGTTACATCCACCTTGATTGTGTGACCTCCTACCCACCTGCGCCAAGAGCTGCACCTTCTGGCCGTGAGTAAGTGGGTTTTTCTCTCTTTGACTTAATGTTTCAGAATCTTGTGGTCATAGCTGCTGTAGGGGACCTGGTTTGTTTTCAAGACATCTCAAGAGCTGGTCACTTGGAGTTGAAAGTCTTGTACTCGTTTGCTGTAAGCAAAGTGAGTTCCCTAAACCGACACTGGGGTTGGTAGGCACCAGGCAAAGGAAATATGACCAGATAAAGGGCCTCTAATTTATATTAAACTCCTAGTATTCTTTCATCTAATAACTTCTTGGTGGGGTAGTCAAGGCAAGAGATAGTCCTTTTAGGGTCTCTCTTCTATTGTCTTGAGTGTGTGTGTCTGTGTGTGTGTGTCCCCATCTAGTTATCCAATTTAACAGGGATGTTTGGGTGCCTACTTTGTGCCAGGGAGTATATTCTTCACTCTGGTTTTCTTCACCCTGGACATATAATTAATCATAAAGCTCTGACAATTCTGTACCCTAAATATCTCAAAATGCCGGCCCCCTTAAGATGCAATCTCACTTTCCAAATATCTTTATATACTCATTTTTTCCCTACCTGAATAATGCCCTAGTTTAGGCCTTTAAACCCTGGTCTGAACTCTGGAATCCTTCTATCTGGTCTTAAAGTTCCTTCTATCTACCTTAAAGTTTACTGCCAGAGTGATCCTTATCTCATTTGGAGATGTAATCTCCCCATTTTCAAACCCCATAGGGTGAAATCTAAACTCTTTTGCAAGATCTGTGAAGCTACTCATGATTGGAGACCCTGCCTGCTCTGCTTTGCCTCTAAATCTTACACCTGCCCCTTCTTATCACCCCTTACACCCCTCCAGGACTGAGCAACTTGTAGCAAGTCATTCTCATATATGCACGTTTGTACATACTGTTCTTACCGGGTGTAGAAACATTCCATGTGTTCTCATGACAAACCACCCACCACCCCTCCTCCACTCATCTTCATTCTCTTACTCCTCTAAGATTCTGTTCATACCCTGCCTCTGTTGGGACATCTCGCCTGAGCCCCTTTGCTAGACATGGGAACCTTCCCACGCTTCTGTTCTACTTTGTAAACAATGAATTTAGCAATTAGCATTTTCTGTTATAATTTTTTGTGAGCACAGTTACCTTCTAGTCCAAATGTGAGCATCTTGAGGGCACAGACTATGCTTTTCATATTTGTATTCTTGCCTCTATTGGAGTTGCTGTGTGTTTTGTAAAGTTTGGCCCATGAATCACCTGTCCCAGAGTAATCTGCCTTCGTGTCAACTCAGTTAAAAATGTGGACTTTGAGCCTGATTCCTAATCTACTGATGCAAATCTCTCTAGATGAGGACTGGGAATATGTATTTGAAGCAATCCACCAACTAGCATCTAGTTGAAACTCAGTAACAAGGTCATTAAGTGAATCATGGGAATGTATTGCCTAATACAGTGCCTGATAAATACCGAGACTTAATTCATATTGTTTTCTTCCTTCTTCTCTAGTCTTACTGTCAAGGAGTCTGAGGCACAGAGAGGATGTGACTTTCTAAAGTACATAGAGACAGAGACCCCTGAATCAAAGCTTTCTGCCTTCTGCCTAGACTCTTTTCATACCCCTCGTCTGTCAGGCAATCTCTCTAGTCACCAAAGACAGCCACCTCTCAAACACGATCTTTTGAACACCACTTTGAGAATAGGTATCTGGTCTGCAGGATCCTTTTTGGGAAATGAAGTGGGATTCAGCCAAACGGCTTCTAAGACTCTTTTCCCTTCTGTGAGCTCTCCTTCTTGTTTGGTTTAACTATTTGTTACAGACAGGGAAGTTGAAACTAGAGAAGTTCAGTTAGTTGCTCACTTACTCCTCTTTAAAACCCAAAGCTGGAGGCTAGAAATAAATCGTAGGCTAGACCTCTGGATATTACTCTTGGCCCTTGTGTCCATATATTAGCTGTGGAGACCTAAATGATTTTACATTGAATTGTGATAACTGACTTTCCTGTAGAACATGCTACATCATTTTCAGGGCTCCTGCCCCTGCCTTAAGTAAGAAGGGATTATAGTTTGAAGAGCTGAGATAGATAGATCCATTCTATGCTGTATATTAAAATATGATTATTTTACTATGGGAAAAATGAAAATAGTTTCTATAAATTGTATAACTATGGCAACCTTCAACAAAACTGTAGAAGTGTTTAATCCTGTAACAATCTTTTACTGATTGACTGATAACAGCAAACAGTTACATGGCACTTATTTTGTATTTAGGCATTGTTTCAAATGCTCACTGAATCCTCAAATGCCTCCATGAGGTAAGAAACATCAATTACATTTTATGTTGGAGAAAACTGAGGCAGAGGCAGGTCCAGTAAGCTGCTCAAGGCCTCACTGCTGGTAAGTGATAGAGTCAGGATTTCAACCCTGACAGTCTGGGTCCAAAGTCTGTATTCTCAGCCACCACAGTTTAATGGACAAAGATGCAATCACTGAGCAGGCAGTTTTATTTCCTTACTTTTTTTTACTGAATGGTGTGGACAGCTTTGGAAGATCTGAGATTCTGGATTCCATTGTGCAGCCCTTCCTTCTGTGAAGATCAATAGCTTACTAACTAGAAATTGACGTTTGAGGTTAGTAGCGTTAGTCTTGTTATAATTACTAAACTGTATAGTCTATGTTCATTGGATAGTCTTCTAAGTAATGTGTACATTTGGAAAGGATTATTCATTGGCAACAGAAGGTTTTATGGGAGTGAATTATTATAAAGAGTGTGAACTCGCAGCTTCTGGGTAAAGACAGCTCTTTGGGGAAATGACAGAAATACTTGCTCTTTGGCTTAAGAAGACAATGAAATCATAGTACCAATACACAGCAATTGCGTTTGCAAAATTTTCTTATCTAAGCAAAATCTGCAAGTTCCAGTGTCAATACACTTTGGAGTACAAGAAGGATAAGTTGAGAAATTCACTTTCTGCAGAAGAAAGGAAGACCCGACTGTCAGACTGGTGTGTTGAAAATAGCCAAGTGCTCTTTGCTCAGCCCTAGCAGAGGTCAGCCATTGTTACACACTGCTCTCCGGTCACTAATCCCAGGGAATTTTTTTTTTTTACTTCCTTTTCATAAGATGACTTGCACATTAATAGTTATTCAGTGAATGTTTGCTGACCAGGCATAGAAAAGAAGTGAAACCAAATCAACCCAGATATAAGAAAGTAGAACACCAAAGCTTTAAGCCAGAGAGAGCTCATTTGAAAGACTGGGAGCCTGAGAAGGGTTAGCTCAAGAAGGTTTGCATGTGCACGGCTCCAGGGAGCTGTATCATTGAGGGAGAGAAAGGTGGGCAGCCTAAAATCCAAGCTGAGATCAAGAGTTCTCTTACTGAGTGTCCAGTCCCTGAAAGGGCCCTCATCACCCAGTAGCGGGTACCACTCTGGCCTCAGCGAAGTGATGGCCAGCTGGCCTGCTCTGCCTGGCGGTCCCCGAAGCCGTACCTTGCTGCAGCCTCTGCAGTTCTTTCTGGAGCTGTCTCTGCTCCCTGGTCAGGGACTTCACGTGATACAGGCAGATGTCCTCTAGTCTCTGCAGGCTTTGGCTGAGTCTGGCTTCAGCCTGCTTCGCGCTTTTCCTCTCCAGATCGAAGTGCTTATGCAGGGGTCCCCTGACCATATGGCTCTCCATTCTCTTCATGATCTAGAGGCTATAGAACAAAATTCTCTCAGGCACTGTGTCAGACCTGATAAAGCAAAGTGGGGACCCGGACCCTGGCTTTTAACTGGAAGATCAGTGTTTGAATCTTGAGTATTTCTGAATACATAGCTGCCTAGTCAGATTAAGGTACACTATTAGAAAACTTTTCCCTGTCAACTAAAAAATTATTCACAGCATTAAAGCTGAGAGTTATGTTTTATTCAGTGGGAATTTTTAGAACTTCAAGCCTGGGAGGCAGGATTTCAAGTAACCCTGAGAAAACTGCTTTGAAGAGGAGGTGATATATACATATACATATACATATATCCTAATATATAGTTAGGGTATATAGGAGTTTGCAACAAAGGGCAGGTGGTGGGAACAAAAGATGACTGTTAACAAAAGAAAACCAGATATCTCAAGTTAAAGAATTTAGTGCTTTTCTTTGTATGGGAAGATTCAAGACTCTGGACTCACTGAAATCATTCCTTTACTATGCACCTCAGCTATCTGGGGCTAGTATCCTGTGTTTTCATGTTCTGAGTTTCCCTAGGGCTCACTCTGTGGAGTGACTGCAATCTGATAGCTGCTAGATAGCAGATATTTTTTCCTTCCTCAGTTCCCTCAGGGCTGACCAGCTCACTAGTGTTGGTGACTGCAATTTCTGATAACTGTGGCAATCTTTGTTTACTGATATGGCAGATAATATTTCATTTATCAGCCCTACAGTAACATGATTTTCCAGAGTGACATGGAAGTATCTAGGGCAAAGTCATTTCTCTGAGCCTTAGTCTCCTTGCCAATAAAAGAGTGATAGATTATAGGCTTTGTATATAATCCCCAATCAGGTTGCTATAAAGATCAAGTGAAAAGTACATGAATAAATTTTAGGGTAAAAATTATAAAAACACTTTACAGATGTAAGCCATCATGCGGCCTGTAATACTATCATGTGCCAGGTGCTGTGCTGAGGGCTGAGGGTAGTGGTGAATGAGACACAATTCCTGCTTTCAAAGAGCTTTTAGATTTACAACTCTGGAGTCTAATGTTGTTGTATAGCCGCTAAGTCATGTCCGACTCTCTGACACCATGGACTGTAACCTGCCAGGCTCCTCTGTCCATGGGATTCTCCAGGCAAGAATACTGGGGTGGGTCGCCGTTTCCTTATTTCAGGGGATCTTCCTGACCCAGGGATCAAACCTGAATCTCTTGTGTCTCCTGCATTGGCAGGCAGATTCTTTACCACTGAGTCATTTGGAGTCAAACGGTGCATGTCAAATCTGAACAATCAACATTTCAAAAGGTGAGGAGAGTGGGATCTGTTGGTTACAGAACAGTACGGGCATCCAGAACAAGTGGTCTGGGTAGCTGAAAGGAGCTTATCTTCCTCCTCTGGCTGTGTTGCGCTAATAGTCAGGGACACATCTTTCCTCCTCTTTGCTTCCTTCTCAATGTGTGTCTCAGAACTAAATGCACAATATGTGCCCAGGATACAAATGGATTACTCTTAATAAAGCTTTGGTGATAATAACACAGGAAAAAGCTTAGCATTAACAGGGAGTATAAGGTCAGGACACAGGAGGGAAAATTTTAAGACAGCTCGGTTTTAGTCTAAAATATAGACTAAACTTTTATTAAAGAACACGATGAGTAGTACTTACCTACAAATCTAGGGTTCTCCCTGTGAGAATGCTGCCTGCTTCTTTTGCTATGCCCGGCTGAGTTTTGAAAATGAGGCTGTTTTTCTTCAATAAATGTAGGAGCTTGGTGGTGGGGAGGTGGGGAGGTGAGTGGGAACTTTGGAGAGGGTTGTGGGGAGAATGTTGAACACACTTGAAAGCACTCTTCCATGCCACCTCCCTCATCAGGAATGCTAAGTGCCTGAATGCGGGCACCAATCCCAGAGCCTGAAGTAGCTCCATGAGTTAAGGGAGCCTGCCAGCCTCCAGCCCTCCCCTTGATGGGCCCACAGTGCTCCTTCCCGGCAGTATCCATGGGAGCCAAGAATGAAACCAAGGAGTGTCTTACTGTGTTCTCAGAGTCTCTCTCTCTCCCCGCCCCCTTCCACTCTGTCCTTCTTCTCTGACCGTATTGTTCCCCACCTCCCTCACAGTGTCAGTCCTACTTCTTGGAAACCAGATCAGGTTCTAAAAGAAGATACTCGTTTTTTTTTGCCTTTTTTTTTTTTTTTTCGGTCAGATTGTACACATTTTGTGCAGGAGAGTAATATGTTTATTTTGTATTATCACACTCTGTACTGACTTTCTCCAGACTTCTAACCAAGTATGTACCTCTGTACTTATTTAAGGTTTTGAGAGTTGTCACAACAGACAAGCAAAGTGAAACTTAAATCAACTTTTGTTATCATATATTGGACTCTGTGATAGAAGGCCAGCTGAACTATTGATTGTGGAACAAGATATTAAGTTTTACTGTTGATATTAAGATTCTTACTGTTGCCTTAAGGCTTCATCTGAAAATGAGAGGCATTAATGTGCCACAGTCTAAAGAGAACTGTCAACACCAGGACCTATTAATTCCCCCAGAGCTTACTGAGAGGCAGCTAAATAGACCCTATTACCCACAGTCATCACCTAGCAAACAAGCTATTATAAGGAGATTACTGACAAAATGGAGAGGGAAATCTATTATTCTCTCTGTAGGAGGTAATGCCTTTCCCATTTCTTCCCATGAGGTAATTCTCTCACCTCCAGAATTTAAATGAATGGGAATGGGGTTCCAGAAGATGGGGTTTCATAAAATGTTGTGCCTATACTTCATGGCAAATAGATGGGGAAACAGTGGAAATAGTGACAGATTTTATTTTTTTGGGCTCCAAAATTACTGCAGATGAAGTTAAAAGATGCTTGCTCCTTGGAAGAAAAGTTATGACTAACCTAGACAGCTTATTAAAAAGCAGAGACATTACTTTGCCAACAAAGGTCTGTCTAGTCAAAGCTGTGGTTTTTCCAGTAGTCATGTATGGATGTGAGAGTTGAGCTATAAAGAAAGCTGAGCACTAAATAATTGATGCTTTTGAACTATGGTATTGGAGAAGACTCTTGAGAGTCTCTTGGACTGTAAGGAGATCCAACCAGTTCACCCTAAAGGAGATAAATCCTGAATATTCATTGGAAGGACTGATGCTAAAGCTGAAACTCCAATACTTTGGCCACCTGATGCAAAGAACTGACTCACTTGAAAAGATCCTGATGCTGGGAAAGATTGAAGGTGGGAGAAGGGGACAACAGAGGAAGAGATGGTTGGATGGCATCATCGACTCAATGAACATGAGTTTGAGTAAACTCCAGGAGTTGGTGATGGACAGGGAGGCCTGAGGTGCTGCAGTCCATGGGGTTGCAAAAAGTTGGACATGTCTGAGTGACTGAACTGAACTGAACACAAGAAGAGACTGACACCTCCTTCCCCAGCTGGAAACTTGGTGAATTGCAGGACCACAGGTCAACCCCCACTCCAACCATCTGTTGCCACCAGAGCTGATAGTGAGAGATTCTTAGAAAACCTTGGTTACTTCATGTCATCTTGAGAGAAAGAGATGAAAAGGGAAGGCATGCAGAAACAATTTAAGAATGAACATTAGTGTGTGAGCCTGGGAAAGGAATGGTGGCCAAACCCACCCTAGTACCTGTTGGCCCTTCGAGTGTGTCAAAGCGGACTCTAGCAGTTTCCTTGCTTGGTGTGAAGGAGGATAGAGATTATGCAAGGGAGCAGAAACCACGGCATTGCCCTTGGAAGACTCTAGGTCAGATACAGCAGTCCTTTACTCAGAGCAGGGCAAGGTGGAGTGGTGACAGCAGGAATCTCATTAAAGGTGATTTTTTGCTCATATCAGTAAATAAGGATGTCACAGTCATCAGTGATTGCAGCTCTCCAGTGTGGGCCTTGGGGCCTTGGGGCTCTGGGAAAGGAGAAAAATAGCTACAATCTCACAGCCGTCAGACCGCAGCCAATCCCGGGGGAACTCAGGACGTGAAAGGACACAGGATCCTGGCCCAGGGGAGCTGAGAAGGAATGAGTTCAGTGAGCCCAGACTCTCGCATCTTCCCCCACACAGGAAAGTGCTGAACTCCTTACCTTGGGATATCTGGTTTTCTTTAATTAGCAATAATCTTTTGATGTTCAGACCACCTGCCCCTTGTTACAAAACATCTGTGTAACCTGGTTCTTCCCCTTGCCTCCTCAGAGCAGATCTCTCAGGCTCACTTGAGATGCTGTCCCCTGGGTTTGAAGTCCTAAAAGTTCTCATTGAATAAAACATAACTGTCAACTTTTAGGTTGTGAATATTTTTCAAGTTGACAAAAAGAACATATCTTAAGAGCAGAGCATAGCAGGAGCACATGGATTATGACTGATCGAGGAAAGACCAGCAATGCCTCAGCCCTACAAAAGTACGAGTTATACAAGACCTATATTGTTCCCCTTCTCCAAGTCCCCTGGAGTCCACTGAGAAAAGGGTTTAAAGGATTTAAAGGATCAAATAAAGGGAACTTTATTTGAGATTGGAACTTCAAAGTGGACTGGAATTTTTTTTTTGCTACCAACATGGCCAGGAAAGTGTAGGATCTGCCTCTGATATCATTAAAGGACAAGAACAAATAAAAAAGATGATGATTTGAAATATAAAACTCTAATTCCTATATCATGTCCCTGATGTCATTACTAGGGAAAAGAAGTTTAAATTGCTCCTTAAAATGAATTTTACAGAATGGATGTTATTTATTCACATTCATATACTTATCTGTCTCTGTATTATATGGAAGCATCATTCTTTTGTAGTCAAATACATCTGAGATCAAATAATCATTCTGTCATTTAATAAGTTATATGACTTTTTTCATTAATTCTGCCATATCCCCTACTCTCCTTAGCTATGAAGGGTTATAATATCTTCATCATGGGGTTCTGGTAGAATTTAATGAAAGAATGAACACAAAGTGTTTGGTACATAGTATATGTTCAATAAACATTAGTCCCAGTTTCTAGCAAAGATGGAGCAACAGGGAGTAGATTACTCTTCCATATGAAACAATTTGAAAAATCAGAAAAAATTTATGAAATAATGTGGTTTATTTTTAACACAGGATGTGAGGCAGTGGGATGATGCTCCCTGAGAAAGTAGAAACAAACCAAGGGACCTTTATTATTGCCCCAGCTTGCTGCCTAGAAAGAATTTCCAGGTCACATCATGGAGAGGGGACAGCCAAGCAATGGATTTCCTAAGAAGACAGAGGTAGAAATCCAGAAAGGCCAAGACAGCTAGGAATAGCAGGGCAGAGTACCAGATCAAAGAAGCACAATGATTTCAAAGCAGAAGAAACATGAATAAAACTACCCCAAGGCATATAAAATCAAATTGCTAAAAAAGTAATAAAGAAATATGTTTAAAAATAACCAGAGAGAAAAAAGACACATTATATAAGAACACAGTTAAGAATTATAGCAGACTTTCTGTCAGAAACAATTCAAGCCAGAAGATAGTGAAATAAGATTTTTAAAGCTCTTTAGAAGTGTGTGTGGGGGGGGGGAACCTTAGAATTCTATACTCTGCAAAATATCTTTAATATCAATGGCAGATTGAAGAATTTTTCAGTCATACAAAAGCATCAATAATTCTTCATCAACAGGTGTACAGTCCAAGAAATGTTAAAGCAGTCCTTGAAGCAGAAAGAGAATTACACCAGATGGAAATTCAAATCTACATGAAGGGATGAAGGGTCCAGGAAAGACAAATTACATGGGTAAATATAAAGATGGTTTCTCTTATCACTTAAGTCTCTGTAAAATAAAGTTGATGGTTTCAGTTCAGTTCAGTCGCTCAGTTATGTCCAACTCTTTGCGACCCCATGAACTGCAGCATGCCAGGTGTCTCAGTGCATCACCAACTCCCGGAGTTTACCCAAACTCATGTCTATTGAGAGGGTGATGCCATCCAACCATCTCATCCTCTGTCGTACCCTTCTCCTCCCGCCCTCACGCTTTCCTACCATCAGGATCTTTTCCAATGAGTCAGCTCTCCGCATGAGGTGGCCAAAGTACAGGAGTTTCAGCTTCAGCATCAGTCCTTCCAATGAACACACAAGACTGATCTCCTTTAGGATGGACTGGTTGGATCTCCTTGCAGTCCAAGGGACTCTCAAAAGTCTTCTCCAACACCACAGTTCAAAAGCATCAGTTCTTCGGTGCTCAGCTTTCTTCACAGTCCAACTCTCACATCCATACATGACCACTGGAAAAACCATAGCCTTGACTAGATGGACATTTGTTGGCAAGGTAATGTCTCTGCTTTTTAATATGCTATCTAGGTTGGTCATAACTTTCCTTCCAAGGAGTAAGCGTCTTTTAATTTCATGGTTGCAATCACCATCTGCAGTGATTTTGGAGCCCAAAAGAATAAAGTCAGCCACTGTTTCCACTGTTTCCCCATCTATTTCCCATGAAGTGATGGGACTAGATACCATGATCTTAGTTTTCTGAATGTTGAGCTTTAAGCCAACTTTTTCACTCTCCTCTTTCACTTTCATCAAGAGGCTCTTTAGTTCTTCACTTTCTGCCATAAGGGTGGTGTCATCTGCATATCTGAGGTTATTGATATTTCTCCCAGCAATCTTGATTCCAGCTTGTGCTTCCTCCAGCCCAGCGTTTCTCATGATGTGCTCTGCACATAAGTTAAATAAGTAGGGTGACAATATTCAGCCTTCACGTAATCCTTTTCCTATTTGGAACTAGTCTGTTGTCCCATATCTGGTTCTAACTGTTGCTTCCTGACTTGCATATAGGTTTCTCAAGAGGCAGGTCAGGTGGTCTGGTATTCCTACCTCTTTCAGAATTTTCCACAGTTTATTGTGATCCACACAGTCAAAGGCTTTGGCATAGTCAATCCTGGAGTAAATGGCAACCCACTCTAGTATTCTTACCTGGGAAATCCCATGAACAGAGGAGTCTGGTGGGCTACAGTCCATGGGGTTGCAGAGTCAGAAATGACAGAGCAACTAACACACAGGTGGAGAATGGTAAGTTCATGCTGAGCACAGGTTCCTGGAACATGGCCCTGTTACCTTCACTACCAACCAGTCAGAAGACAGTCACATACCCTGCAGCTCTCACCCCAAATATTGCTATAAAAACTACCCCCAGGACTTCTCTGGTGATGCAGTGGATAAGAATCTCCCTGCCAATGCAGGGGACACACCTTTGATCCCTGGTCCAGGAAGATTCCATCTGCCACAGAGCAACTAATCCCATATGCCATAGCTCCAGCCTGAGCTCCAGAGTCCACAAGCTGCAACTACTGAGCCTGTGTGCTTCGACTACTGAAGCCTGGGCACCTACAGCCTATGCTTTGCAAAAAGGGAAGCCACCACAATCAACCCACGCACCACAATTGGTGAGTAACCCCCCTCTCTGCACTAGAACAGTAAGGAAAGACCCAACACAACTGAAAAAAAAAAAAGTCTTCTCTCCCCAAACAATCAGGGAGTTTGGGGTTTTTTAGCATGAGCCACCTGTCCTCCCTGCTTGATCCTGCAATAAACCTTTCTTTGCTTCAAGCTCTGACACTTTGGTTTGTTTGGCCTCACTGTACGTTGGGCAAATGAACTGAACTTGTGTTTGGTAACACTTCCATAACATAGATGGACCTAGAGATTATTATACTAAGTGAAGTAAGCCAGACAGAGAAAAACAAATATATATTGTTATATATGACACCACACTTATGGCAGAAAGTGAAGAGGAACTAAAAAGCCTCTTGATGAAAGTGAAAGAAGAGAGTGAAAAAGTTGGCTTTAAGCTCAACATTCAGAAAACTAAAATCATGGCATCTGGTTCCATCACCTCATGGCAAATAGATGGGGAAACAGTGGAAACAGTGTCAGACTTTATTTTTTTGGGCTCCAAAATCACTGCAGATGGTGATTGCAACCATGAAATTAAAAGACGCTTACTCCTTGGAAGGAAAGTTATGACCAACCTAGATAGCATATTAAAAAGCAGAGACATTACTTTGCCAACACAGGTCTGTCTAGTCAAGGCTATGGTTTTTCCAGTGGTCATGTATGGATGTGAGAGTTGGACTGTGAAGAAAGCTGAGTGCCGAAGAATTGATGCTTTTGAACTGTGGTGTTGGAGAAGACTCTTGAGAGTTCCTTGGACTGCAAGGAGATCCAACCAGTCCATCCTAAAGGAGACCAGTCCTGGGTGTTCATTGGAAGGACTGATGCTGAAGCTGAAACTACAATACTTTGGCCACCTCATGTGAAGAGCTGACTCACAGGAAAAGACCCTGATGCTGGGAGGGATTGGGGGCAGGAGGAGAAGGGGATGACAGAGGATGAGATGGCTGGATGGCATCACCGACTCAATGGACATGAGTTTGAGTAAACTCCGGGAGTTGGTAATGGACAGGGAGGCCTGGTGTGCTGCGATTCATGGGGTCGCAAAGAGTCGGACACGACTGAGTGACTGAACTGAACTGAACTGAAAAGGAAAAAAAAAAGGCACAAAAGAAAAGATACAAGTAAACTTATTTACAAAACAGAAATAGAGCCACAAACACAGAAAACAAACTTATGATTACCAAAGCTGAGGAAGGGGGGAATAAATTAGAAGGTTAGGATTAAACAAATATAGTTGATGGTTCAAAGCAAAATGCAATAATATATTGTGAGATTTATAGTGTGTAAGGAAGTAGAACACATGACAACGATAGTATAAATTTCAAATGGGAAGAAATGGAAGTATACTGTTATAAGATTCTTATACTATGTATGAAACAGTATAAAATCTCTTGAAGGCAGACTGTAATAAGTCATAGCTGTATACTCTAAACTCTAAAGCAGCCTCTAAAATAATATATAAAAGAATTATAACTAATTAATTAACAAATGTGATAAAATGGAATCATAAGAAATATTGGATCTAAAATAAGTCAGAAAAAGAATCAGAAAATAAAGAAGACTACATAAAAAGGAAATAGCAAGATTACAGATTTAAACTTAATTTTATTAAGAATCACAGTAAATATAAACACTTGATTAAAAACCAGAAATTGTCAGGTCAAATTAAAGGACAAGAGCCACAATATATAGTGCTGCCAACACATCAAAACAAAGCAAAATTTCAGTATAAAGATGCAAATAGGTGAAGAATAGAAGTGGAAAAAGATATATGAGGTTAACACTAATTTAAAGAAATCAGGATTAGCTATACTAACACATGGGCTTCCCAGGTAGCTCAGTGGTAAAGAATCCACTTGCCAATATAGGGGAGGCAGGAGATGTGGGTTTGATCCCTGGATCAGGCAGATCCCTGAAGAAGGGAATGGCAACCCACTCCAGTATTCTTGGCTGGAAAATCCCACAGAGAGAGGAGCCTGGTTCATGGGGTTGCAAAGAGTCCAACAAGATTGAGTGACTGAGTACACACACACATGCACACACCCACTAATACATAAAAAATTATCTTCAGAACCAATAATATAAACAATGATCAAGAGAGTCATTTCTCAATGATGATGAATCTCAATGATGCATCAAGGAAATATTGAAAATCCATAATATTTTTGCTTCTGATAGCAGAACTCCCGAATACATAACACAAAGCAGATAGAACTGTGTGGGAATATCTATATATCCACAGTTGTAGTCAGTGATTTCAGCACTTCTTTCTCAGTAATTTGTAGAATTTGCATAAAGAAAATTAGTAAGGATAAAAGAAACAAACAACACTACTAACTAACTTGGCCAAATTGACATTTATAGAATATTCCACCTGGAAACCACAGAATACTCTTTCTCTTCCAGTGCACAGGAATGTTTATCTGGATAGATCATATTCTGGGTCATAAAATGTTTTAATAAAAGTATTGAAATAACAAAGTGTATTCTTTGACTGCAGTGAAACACAATTATAAATCAAAATAGAACGATAACTTGAAAATTCTGCTAATATTTGGAAATAAAATAATATACTTCAAAAAAAGCATATTATTTTATTTCCAAGTATTAGCAGAATTTTCAAGATATCATTCTATTTTGATTTATACTTTTGTGGTGCTGCGATTCATGGGGTCACAAAGGGTCAGACACGACTGAGCGACTGAACCAAACTGAACTGAAATAACCCATAGACCAGCCATAGTGCTGATCTGTGTGTGGGAATCTGGCTGGTGCCACTCTTCCAGTGGGCATCTGCCCTGGAAGGTCTCCCCCAGAGAATTGAATGGAGAACACTGAGGGCCTTGCTGGTCTCACCTTCTCATACGTAAAAGAGACAAGCACTAAGGATTTCCTGTGTAGAACAGGGAACCATATTCAATGGAAAATAAAATAAAAAAATTTCATTGGATCATTTTGCTGTATGCCTGAAACTAACACAATATTTTAAATCAACTCTACTCCAGTAAAATAAGTAAATAACCCATATATTAAAAATTAAATCAAACAGGAAATTAGACTGCTTTGATACGAATGAGTTATGACAAGCAAATGAAAATTGTGAGATGAAATAAAGCAGTACTTAGGAGGAAATTTATAGCACAAAAATGCTTATATTCTAAAGAAGAAAGCTCTCAGGTCAATTAGCTTAGTTAATACTTTGTAGGATTACAAAAAGAAGAGAAAATCAAGCACAAAGTAGAAGAAGTAATGAAATAATAAAGAATATCAAGCAACAAAATTAAAAGAAAAAATCAATGAAATCAAAAGTTGATTCTTTGAGAAGATCAATAAAAATTTAAATTTTGGTTCTAATTCTATGAAAAATGCCATTGGTGATTTGACAGGGATTGCATTGAATCTGTAGATTGCCTTGGATAGTGCAGTCATTTTGACAACACTGGCTCTTCCAACCCAAGAGCATGCTTTATCTTACATCTGTTTATGTCATATTTGATTTCTTTCATTAGCATCTTATCTAATAGTTTTTGGCATATAAGTGTTTTGTCTTCTTAGGTGGGTTTATTCCTAGGTATTTTATTCTTTTTGATGTGGTGGTAAATGGGATTGCTTCTTTATCTTTCTGATCTTTCATTAGTCGTGCACAGACAAGAAACTGATTTCTGTGTATTAATTTCATATCCTGCAACTTTACAGAATTCATTGATGAGCTCTAATTGTTTTCTAGTAGTATCTTTAGGATTTCTTATATATAGTATCACATCATCTGCAAACAGTGACAGTTTTACTTCTTTTCCGATTTGTATTCTCTTTATATATTTATTTTTTATCTCTGATTGATATGATTAGGACTTCCAAACTATGTTGAATAAAAGTGGTGAGAGTGGACATTCTTGTGTTTTTCTTGATCTTAGAATAAATGCTGTCAGCTTTTCACCATTGAGTATGATGTTAGATGTGAATTTGTCATATATGGCCCTTTGAATGGAGACACAGAAGACCCTGAATAGCCAAAGCAATCTTGAAAAAGAAAAATGGAGCTGTAGAAATCAGGCTCTCTGATGTCAGACTATATTACAAAGCTATAGTCATCAAAAGAGTATGGTACTGGCACAAAAACAGAATTATAGACTAATTGAACAGGATAGAAAGAAATTAACCCACACATCTATGGTCAATTAATCTATGACAAAGGAAGCAAGATTATACAATGAGAAAAAGACAGTTTTTCCAATAAATGATACTGGGAAAATGGGCAGCTACATGTAAAAGAAAATAAATTAGAATCTTCTTTAACACCATACACAAAAATAAACATAAATGGATTAAAAACCTAAATGTTTGACCAGATACTATAGAACTCTTAGAGGAAAACATAAGCAGAACACTCTTTGATATAAATCACAGCAATATCTTTTTCAAGCCATCTCCTAGAGTAATGGAAATGAAAACAAAAATAAACAAATGAGACTTAATTAAGCAAAAAAGCTTTTGCACAGCAAAGGAAACCATAGACAAACTGAGAAGACCACCTACAGAATGGGAGAAAATATTTGCAAACTATATGACTGATGTGGATTAGTCCTGAAAATTTACAAACCGCTCATGTGGCTCAATGTAAAAAAGAAACAAACAACCCAATCAAAAATTGGACAGAAAACCTATATAGACATTTCTCCAAAGAAGACATACAAATAGCCAAGAGGCACATGAAAAGATGCTAAACTTTGATATTAGAGAAATCCATTCAATACTACAATGAGATAACATCTCACACTGCTCAGAATGGCCATCATCAAAAAAATCTACAAACAATAAATGTGGGAGAGGGTGTGGAGAAGAAAGAATCCTCTTACACTGTTGGTGGGAGTGTATATCATGACAGTCACTATGGAGAACAATATCATTTCTTAAAAAACTAAACATAGAACTACAATGTGATCCTGCAATCCCACTCCTGGGCATTTGTTGTTGTTCAGTTGCTAAGTCTTGCTGGGCCCCATGAACTGAAACATTCCAGGCTTCCCTGTCCTTCACTATCTCCTGGAGTTTGCCCAAACTCATGTCCATTGAGTTGGTGATGCCATCCAGCCATCTCACCCTCAGTCACACCCTTTTCCCCCTGTTCTCAATCTTTCCCATCATCAAGGTCTTTTCCAATGAGTTGGTTCTTTGCATCAGGTGGCCAAAGGATTGGAGCTTCAGCTTCAGCATCAGTCCTTCCAATGAATATTCAGGACTGATTTCCTTTAGGATTAACTGGTTTGATCTCCTTGCTGTCCAAGGGACTCTCAAGAGCCTTCTCCAGCACCATGGTTCTAAGGCACCAATCCTTTGGAGCTCAGCCTTTTTTATTGTCCAGCTCTCACCTCTGTACATGACTACTGAAAAAACCAGAGCTTTGACTATATGGACCTTTGTCAGCAAAGTGATGTCTCTGCTTTTTAATACACTGTCTAGGTTTGTCAAAGCTTTTCTTCCAGGAGCAAGTGTCTTTTAATTTCATGGCTGCAGTCACCATCTGTGGTGATCTTGGAGCCCAAGAAAATAAAATCTGACACTGTTTCCATTTGTTCCCCATCTATTTGCCATGAAGTGTTGGGATCAGATGCCATGATCTTAGTTTTTTGAATGCTGAGTCTTAATCCAGCTTTTTCTATCTCTTCTTTCACCTTCTTCAAGAGGCTCTTTAGTTCTTCTCTTTCTGCCATTAGGATGGTATGATCTGCATATCTGAGGTTGTTGATATTTCTCCTGGAAATCTTGATTCCAGCTGGTGATTCATCCAGCCTGGCATTTTGTACAATGTACTCTGCATAGAAGTTAAATAAGCAAGGTGACAATACACAGCCTTGACATATTCCTTTCCCAATTTGGAATCACCTGTTGTTCTATGTCCAGTTGTAACTATTGCTTCTTGACCTGCATACAGACTTCCTAGTAGATAGGTAAGGTGATCTGATATTCCAATCTCCTTAAGAATTTTCTGCAGCTTGTTGTATCCACATAGTCAAAGGCTTTGGCACAGTCAATGAAACAGAAGTTTTTCTGGAATTTCCTGGCTTATTCTGTGATTCAACAGCTGATGGAAATTTGATCTCTGGTTCCTCTGCCTTTTCTAAATCCAGCTTGTACATCAGGAAATTCTTGATTCACATACTGCTGAAACCTAACTTGAAGAATCTTGAGCATAATTTTGCTTCTGGGCATATATGGTTTGAAAAGATACATGTATCACAATGTTCACTACAGAGCCATTTACAATAGGCAAGACATGAACACAGGTGAATGCCCATTGACAGGTGAATGCCCACTGACAGGTGAATGGATAAAGAAGATGTGTTTCATATATACAATGGAATATTACTCAGCCTTTTAAAAGAATGAAATAATGACATTTTCACCAATATTGTTGGACCTGGAGACTATCATACGAAGTGAAGTATATCAGAGACAGATAAATATCATATGATATTGCTTATATGATACATATCATATTGTTAAAATGATACAAATGAATCTATTTACAAAACAGAAACAGACTCACAGACTTAGAGAATGAACTTCTGATTAGCAGGGTGGAAGAGTGAAGGCAAGGGGTAGATTCAGAGTTTAGGACTGACATGTACACTCTGCTACATTTAAGATAACCAACAAAGAATTACTGTATAGCACAGGGAAATCTGCTCAACCTAAATGAGATAAAACTAAAAATGTATATACATAACTGAAGCACTTTGCTGTACCCCCGAAACTAACCTAACACTAACATGACAAAGCTAATCAACTTTGCTCTAATATAAAAAAAAAATTTAAAAAGCTTTAAATTTCTATGTAGACTAATCAGGAAAAAGAGATAGAAAACAAATATGAAGAATTTCAGGAATGAGGGAGGGAGCATCACTACAGATTCTACAGATATTAAAAGCTAATAAGGGAATATTATAAACAAATTTATACCAATAAATTTGACATATTAGATGAAAAAAACATATTAGGCCAAAGTTCATTCAAGAAAAAATAGATCATGTAAATGTCCTTATACATATGAAAGAAACCTTCCCACAGAGAAAAGTGGGCTATTCCACCACATATTTAAGGAAGAAATAATACCAATTTTATGGAAAATCTCTCAGAAAATAGAAGAGCAGGAAAATACTTCCCAATTATTTTTACACAGAGGTCAGCATTACCTTGCTACCAAAACCAGAAAGCGACATTACAAGAAATGAATGCTATAGAACGTTTTTCATAATCATAAATGCAAAGATGTAAAGATTTTAGTCTATCCAATCAAATACAAACTTATGTAAAAAGAATAACTCATTCATTCATTTACATTATGAACAAATATGACCTTCCCAAGAATGCAAGGGTAATTTAACACTGAAAAAAATCAAAGTGGGTCATAGTAACAGACTAAAAAAAAAAAGTACATGATTAGCTCAATAAAGTTAATAAAAGGATATAACAAAGTCCAAAATCCATTTTTGAAAAATCTCTCAGCAACTCAGGATTAGAAGGGAATTTGCTCATTCTCATAAAGGGTATATATGAAAAGTTGAAATGTAACATCATGCTTCATGGTGAAAGACTGAATTGTTTCTGGTAAGATGAGGGGCAAGGCAAGGATGTCTGCTCTTACCACTTTCATTCAACATTGCACCAGAAGTCTAGCCAGTGCAATAAAACAAAATTAAAAAGAAACAAAATGAATCCAGATTGAAAATGGAATCAGTAATCAGTGAAACTGTTTTTAAAAAGTTCTAAATTTTAATTTTGGTGTGTTAAGAACATTTAATATGTGATTTACCCCAAAAGCAGAGACATTACTTTGCCTACAAAGGTCTGTATAGTCAAAGCTATGGTTTTTCCAGTAGTCACGTATGGATGTGAGAGCTGGACAATAAAAAAGGCTGAGCGCCGAAGAATTGATGCCTTTGAACTGTGGTGCTGGAGAAGACTCTCAAGAGTCCCTTGGACAGCAAGGAGATCCAACCAGTTAAATCCTAAAGGAAATCAACCCTGAATATTCATTGGAAGGACTGATGCTGAAGCTGAGCTCCAGTCCTTTGGCCACATGATGGGAAGAGCCAACTCATTGGGAAAGACCCTGTTGCTGTGAAAGATTGAAGGCACGAGGAGAAAGGGTGACAGAGGATGAGATGGTTGGATGGCATCACTGACTCAGTGGACACGAGTTTGAGCAAACTCCAGGAGATGGCGAAGGACAGAGAAGCTGGCGTGCTGCTGCCTGTGGGACACTGCTAAGCGGCTGACCAACAACAACTACCCTCTGTGAACACTACTGCAATGAACACTAGAGTGCTAGTACCATTTCAGGATCCTGATTTCAATTCTTTTGAATAAATACCCAGAAGTGGGATTCCAAGAAAAAGTTTCCGGGAATATATTGACAACATATATCTCACAAGGAACCTGTATCCATACTGTACAAATGACTTTATAACTTAGTAAGGACACAAACAACCTTTTTTAAAAGGGCAGAACACTAAAATAGACAATCCAAAAGAATACAAATGGGCGATTAGCAAATGAAGTGTAGTCATCAGGAACCCCAAATGAAAATCGCAACAAAATATCCCTTTCTACTGACTGGCATAAATTAAATGAAAAAGAATGGCAAATTATTCCTGGTGTTGGTGATAATGTGGAGCAACTGGAATTTTCATACATTACCATTAGAAAGGTAAAATGATTCAGTCACTTGGAAAAGATTTTGAAAGTTTTTTTTTTTAAATAAAATTCAACATATATCAATATTACATATGACTGAATGATTCCACTGCTAGATATTTAATCAAGAGAGGTGAAAACATGTACTCATAAAAAGACTTGTATAGGAACATTCATGGCAGCTTTATTCATAACAGTCCCAAACTGAGTACTCTCCAAAAGATCATCAACAAACGAATTGATAAACAAACAGATTCATCGATACAACTGACTACAACTCAACAACAAAAAAGAACTACACATTGACACATGCAAGGGTACAAATGAACATTATAAACATTATACTACTGAAAGAAGCCAGACGCAAAACAAAACTGATTCCATATGCTTGAAATATTACAACAGATGTAATCAATCTATGTTGACAGAGATTGGATACATGGTTGCCCAGACTGAGGGGTGTGAATGAAGCCTGATTGCGAAAAGAATTGAGGAAACTCCCGGAGGGAGACAGAGGTGGTGATTATATGTTGCATACATTTGTCAAAACCAGCAACCTATAGACTTCAACGGTGAATTTTAAAGTATATAAATTAAACTTCAGAAAGTTGATTGGAAAAAAACCTAATTTTATCTTGTGATAAAGATTCAGGAAACTCTGCTTCCATTATGAAGGACTGACTTCTATGGGAATTGCCCTCCTCTTATAAAACTAGAAAGCCTAAAAACAAATATTTTTAAAACACTTCTTTTCAGACACTGGAAAATAGACAGTGCAGGTTTGTGATCACTTTGAGATAAGAAACAAAAAAGGTGAACTCTATGATTGCCCCAGATTAGTACCTGGAAGCAGTTTTCAGTCTGTGGTGCAGGAAGGGGGACTTAAAACAGAGCCCATCTGTCTCTTTGAGTTGACCATTTGAAGAATGGAGTTTTAGCAGGAGGAGGTGGCTGGAACTGGCAGAACAGAGTGCCGAATAGAAGGTAAATACACACACACAAACACATACACACAGAGAGGGTGGGGTTGGGGGAGGAACAACCTCTAAAGATCTACAGAGCAATCCTTTTGGCTTAGTACTGATCCACATTTCAGGGATGAAATGCCCACTAAAATTGTGAATTGATGAATAAAATGTGATATATTCATATGATCTAAAACTACTCCACCCTGAAAAGAACTGCTGGTACTTGAAACAACATGGATTAATCTCAAAAACATTATGCTAAGAGAAAGTTGCCCATACAAAAGACTAAATCCATATTATTTCATTTATAGGAAATTATAGAAAAAAATTTTTAAATGATAGCAGTTGCTTGGGGCTGGAGTGAAGAGAATGAACTGACTTTAAAGGACAGAAGAAAAGTTTCTGGGTTTTATGTCCTGTTTCTTGATTGTGGTTATGTTTACATGACTGCTTTCATTTGTCAAAACCTTTCAAACTGTGTAGTTAATATGGGTGAATTTTATTGAATGTAAATTATACCTCAATAAAACTGATTTTTTAAAGGGACACAAAAAACATTATGAAAGGCTCCAGACACCAACTATTTTTGCAAGTGGCTTAGACAACAACTCACTATCCTTAAAGTTAACCAAGAAAAAGAATCAAGCATCTATTCTGTCTTTCTGATTAAAGAGTAGATGAAGGAAAGATTTTTGTAAAACTTGCAGTTAATAGAAGCAGAAGTATAGAAATAAGGCAAACATCATTTTCTCAGCCTCTAATGGTGGCTGAGTGGTGCTTGAGCGACTGTGAGGAAATACCCCACGTCTGCTGCTCGGCGCTGGAGTGACTTTGAGGAGATATCCCATGTCCAGGGGTGAAGGAGAAGCCCCAGCAAGGTGGTAGGAGGGCCAAAATCGCGTTTAGAATCAAACCCCATACCTATCAGAGATGCTCAGAGGGCTCAAACAAACCTTATGCGCACCAGGACCAGAGTCCCCAAGAGACTGAGACAGAACTGTGTTTGGGTGTCTCCTGCGGAGGTCCGGGTCAGCAGTGGCCTGCCGCAGGGGCAGGGGCTGTGGGCGCTGTAGACCTGGGTGTGGCATAAGCCCTCTTGGAGGAGGTCGCCATTAACCCCACCACAGAGCCTCCAGAACTTACACAGGACTGGGAAACAGACTCTGGGCGGGCACAGACAGAACCTTGTGCATGCCATGAGCAGTGATCCCACAGGAGCCTGACCCAGACTTGCCCGTAAGTGTCCAGGAGTCTCTGGCGGAGGCGTGGGTCGGCTGTGGCCTGCTGCAGGGTTGGGGGCGCTGAGTGTCCCAGGAGGTCACCATTATCTTCATTACCTGCACCGTAGTTTGACCTCAGGTCAAATAACAGGGAGGGGACACAGCTCCACCCTCCAATGGAAAATTGGATTAAAGATTTACTGAGCATGGTCCCACCCACCAGAACAAGACCAGATTCCCTAATAGCTCAGTTGATAAAGAATCTGCCTGCAGTGCGGGAGACCTGGGTTCTATCCCTGGGTAGGGAAGATCCACTGGAGAAGGGATAGGCTACCCATCCCAGTATTCTGGGGCTTCCCTTGTGACTGAGCTGGTAAAGAATCCACCTGCAGTGCGGGAGACCTGGGTTCAATCCCTGGGTTGGGAAAATCCCCTGGAGAAGGGAAAGGCTACCCACTCCAGTATTCTTGCCTGGAGAATTCCGTGGGCTGTAAAGTCCGTGGGGTTGCAAAGAGTCAGACATGACTGAGTGACTTGTGCTTTCACTTTCAGTCTGTCCCATTGGGAAACTTCCATGACACTCTTCCATGACACTGCCCCGCCCCCCCCCCCCCCCCCCCCCCCCAATGAGGCTCTTATCCTTCTCCATCAGAGGGCAGACAGACTGAAAACCACAATCACAGAAAACTAACCAATCTGATCACACGGACCACAGCTTTGTCTAACTCAACGAAACTATGAGCCATGCCATGTAGGGCCACCCAAGACAGACGGGTCATGGTGGAGAGTTCTGACAAAATGTGGTCCACTGGAGAAGGGAATGGCAAACCACTTCAGTATTCTTGCCTCCAGAACCCCACGAACAGTATGAAAAGGCAGAAAGATAGGACACTGAAAGATGTACTCCCCAGGTTGATAGGTGCCCAATATACTACTGGAGATCAGTGGAGAAGTAACTCCAGAAAGAATGAAGAGACAGAACCAAAGCAAAAATAACATCCAGTTGTGGATGTGACTGGTGATAGAAGCAAAGTCTGAGGCTGTAAAGAGCAATATTGCATAGGAACCTGGTCCATGAATCAAGGCAAGTTGGAAGTGGTCAAACAGGAGATGGCAAGAGTGAACGTTGACATTTTAGGAATCAGTGAACTAAAATGGGCTGGAATGGGTGAATTTAACTCAGATGACCATTATATCTACTACTGTGGGCAAGAATCTCTTAGAAGAAATGGAGTAGCCATTACAGTCAACAAAAGAGTCTGAAATGCAGACTTGAATGCAATCTCAAAAGTGACAGAATGATCTCTGTTCATTTCCAAGGCAAACCATTCAATATCACAGTAATCCAAGTGTATGCCCGGACCAATAATGCTGAAGAAGCTGACATTGAATGGTTCTAGGAAGACCTATAAGACCTTCTAGAACTAATACCCAAAAAAGATGTCCTTTTCATTTTAGGGGACTGGAATGCCAAAGTAGGAAGTCAAGAAATACCTGGAGTAACAGGCAAATTTGGCCTTGGAGTACAGAATGAAGCAGGGCAAAGGCTAACAGAGTTTTGCCAAGAGAATGCACTGGTCATAGCAAACAACCTCTTCCAACAACACAAGAGACGACTCTACCCATGAACATCACCAGATGGTCAACACTGAAATCAGATTGATTATATTCTTTGCAGGCAAAGATGGAGAAGCTCTATACAGGCAGCAAAAAGAAGATTGAGAGTTGACTGTGGCTCAGATCATGAACTGCTTATTGCCAAATTAAGACTTAAATTGAAGAAAGTAGGGAAAACCACTAGGCCATTCAGGTATGACCTAAATCAAATCCCTATGATTATACAGTGGAAGTGAGAAATAGATTCAAGGGATTAGACCTGATAGACAGAGTGCTTGAAGAACTATGGATGGAGGTTCATGACACTGTTCAGGAGGCAGGGATCAAGACCATCCCCATGGAAAAGAAATGCAAAAAGGCAAAATGGTTGTCTAAGGAGGCCTTACAAGCAGCATTGAAAAGAAGAGAAGTGAAAGGCAAAGGAGAAAAGGAAAGATATACCCATTTGAATGCAGAGTTCCAAAGAATAGCAAGGAGAGAAAAGAAAGGCTTCCTCAGTGATCAATGCAAGAAATAGAGGAAAATAATAGAATGGGAAACACTAGAGATCTCTTCAAGAAAATTAGAGATACCAAGGGAAATTTTCATGCAAAGATGGGCGCAATAAAGGACAGAAATGGTATGGACCTGACAGAAGCAGAAGATATTAAGAAGAGGTGGCAAGCATACACAGAAGAACTGTACAAAAAAGATCTTCACGACCCAGATAATCACGATGGTATGATCACTCACCTAGAGCCAGACATCCTGGAGTGTGAAGTCAAGTGGGCCTTAGGACGCATCACTATGAATAAAGCTAGTGAATATGATGGAATTCCAGTTGAGCTATTTCAAATCCTAAAAGATGATGCTGTAAAAGTGCTGCATGCAATATGCCAGCAAATTTGGAAAACTCAGCAGTGGGCACAGAACTGGAAAAGATCAGTTTTCATTCCAATCCCAAAGAAAGGCAATGCCAAAAAATGCTCAAACTACTGCACAATTGTACTCATCTCACACGCTAGCAAAGTTATGCTCAAAATTCTGTAAGCCAGGCTTCAACAGTACATGAACCATGAACTTCCAGATGTTCAAGCTGGATTTAGAAAAGGCAGAGGAGCCAGAGATCAAATTGCCAACATCTATTGGATCATTGAAAAAGTGAGAGAGAGTTCCAGAAAAACATCTACTTCTGCTTTATTGACTAGGTCAAAGCCTTTGATTGTGTGGATCACAACAAACTGTGGATAATTCTTAAAGAGAGGAGAATACCAGACCACTTGACCTACCTCCTGAGAAATCTGTATGCAGGTCAAGAAGCAATAGTTAGAACTGGACATGAAAAAACAGACTGGCTCCAAATAGGAAAAGGAGTATGTCAAGTATTGTCACCCTGCTTATTTAACTTATATGCAGAATACATCATGAGAAACACTGGGCTGGGGGAAGCACAAGATGGAATCAAGATTGCCGGGAGAAATATCAATAACCTCAGATATGCAGATGACACCACCTTTATGGCAGAAAGTGAAGAAGAACTAAAGAGCCTCTTGATGAAAGTGAAAGAGGAGAGTGAAAAAGTTGGTTTAAAGCTCAACATTCAGAAAACTAAGATCATGGCATCTGGTCCCTTCACTTCATGGCAAATAGATGGGGAAACAATGGAAACAGTGACAGACTTTATTTTGGGGGACTCCAAAATCACTGCAGATGGTGACTGCTGCCATAAAGTTAAAAGATGCTTACTCCTTGGAAGAAAAGTTACGACCAACCTAGACAGCATATTAAAAAGTGGAGACATTAATTTGCCAACAAAAGTCCATCTAGTCAAAGCTATGGTTTTTCCAGTGGTCATGTATAGATGTGAGAGCTGGACTATAAAGGAAACTGAGTGCTGAAGAACTGATGCTTTTGAACTGCGGTTTTGGAGAAGATTCTGAGAGTCCCTTGGACTGCAAGGAGATCCAACCAGTCCATCCTGAAGGAGATAAGTCCTGAATATTCATTGGCAGGACCGATGCTGAAGCTGAAACTCCAATACTTTGGCCAACTGATGCAAATAACTGATTCATTTGAAAAAACCATGATGCTGGGAAAGATTGAAGGCAGGAGGAGAAGGGGATGACAGAGGATGAGATGGTTGGATGGCCTCACCAACCCAATGGACATGAGTTTCAGTAAGCTCCGGGAGTTGGTGAAGGACAGGGAAGTCTGGCATATTGCAATCCATGGGGTTGCATAGAGTTGGACACGACTGAGCAATTGAGCTGAACTGAACTGAATGCAATCATGAATTTAGATAACAATCCTCAGTGCTATTAAGACCTTAGGTGGAAGTTGAGGAAAATTTCATAATGGAGGTGGCACCTGACACCAGTTGAACTCATTGATCAATCCTGGAGTCATTGAAAGGAGTAAAACCAAATACTTTATTTACCATTAATACACTCAAAATTATACTTGCCTAAAATGTTTAATCTGAATCTAATCAAACTTCTAGGTCTGACTGCCAATTCTTGAGAAAGTGGATCTTTCTAAGGAATTATCTGGTTTCTTTGATAAATCAAAATAATGGACAAAGAAGGTCAAGGCAGAGCCTTCTGTAATAAAACAATCTTAACGGAAATAACCCGATTTTTAAGATATTGATTCCCACAAAGCAACTATGAAAAGCACCTCTTGAACAAATGAAAATTTGCACAGAGACTAGGTATTAGAATGTATCAAGATATTCTTGTTAAACTCACAGGTCGTGTTGGTGGCATGCTGCTTATGTTAATAAAGTCCTTATCAGTTAGAGATACATACTGAGCTGTTTACAGATGAAAAGACATAATATAGCAACTTTTTTGGTATTGGTTCTAAAATAGTCTTGCAAAAAATAAACTACTAAAGTAGATGTATAAGTGTTTGCATATGCCAGAATGGATGACATAAAAGCGGCAAAATGTTGATGATTATTGAAACTGGGGTATAAACACAAAAGGGTTTGTTAGATGATTTTTTCTTATTTTCAATATGTTTTAAATTCTCTATAATAAGGTAAAAAATTTGGAGGCAGTTATATTGAAGGCAAAACTTATATTCAAAAGTGTGACAATTACACTTTTAGCTGACTTTTAAACAGTAATAATAAAAACCAGAAAACAGTGGAATATCTTCAATACCCTGAAAGAAAATATGTCAACCTAAGCTTCTATACACAGGTAAATAAAGACATTTTCAGACAAATAATCAAAAAGCAGTTTGTTCTCTGCTAAATAAAATTCTAAAGAATGTACTTAAGGCAGAAAGAGATGTTCTTAGATGTAGGACTGAGATGTAAGAAGTAACAAAGGAATAAGTGGGTACATCTAAATGAATACTGATGGTATAAAACTTGGATTTGGAAAATAAAATGTTTAATGCACAGTAATAAAGAACAGAGTTTTCAAAGGTGTAGAACAGTTAAGTGTTCTGAGGTGTCATTTTGTTTTTTTAATCACCCAAGAGAAGGGTAAAGACATTAATTAACATTGTTCTTCCATAAATTGATTTATGTCATAATTTCTGAAGAAACTACTGAAAGGATTAAATAAGAAGGTTTGTTTTACAAACTAGCAGAGGATAAGTACTGAAATGGCAAAAAATAATGAATATAAAAAGGGAGTGAGAAATATGGAGGAATCATAAAGTACAAAATAAGATAGAACTTTAAGTCCAAATATATCAGTATATAAATGGCTGTACATAAATGTATACATATGACTAAATTCTCTAATCAAAAGTTTTGAGTTGTCAGATTGAAGCGTTTATAATTGGGGTATAGCTGCTTTACAATGTTGTATTAGGTTCTGCTGTAGGAGGAAAGGAATCGGTTACATGTGTGTGTATGTCCCCTCCCTCTCAGGCCTCCCTCCCTTCCCTCCATCCCCACTCATCCAGGTCACCACAGAACACCGAGCTGAGCTTCCTAGATTGGATTTTCTAAACAGGAGTGCTACTTGACAGCAAAATGGTTATAAATAAAAATGCAAATGGAATCATGTGGAATTTCTTGATTAAATGTTACTGAGATAGTCCAAATATCTTAAATTGCTCCCCAAATAGTGGACTTGAAATATATAAGGTGAATATTGAAATAACTATAGAAAAAAATAGACATCCAGAATCACAGTAAAAAATGTTAACTTACCTATATCATTAATTAAAAAAATCAATTAAGAATCAGTAAGGACATGGGATATTTGAAAAACACAATGGCAAACGCAACCTCATGGACATATACAAGAAATCATCTTGCTCTTAAGGAAGGTTTCCAGAAGCTGCTACAATACACTTCTGCTTACAGGCTCCTCTGTCCATGGAATTCTCAGGCAAGAATGGGTAGCCATTCCCTTCTCCAGGGGCTCTTCCCCCCCCAGTGATCCATCCCGGGCCTCCCGCAATGTGGGCAGATTCTTTACCGTTTGAGCCACCAGAGAAACCCTGTAAATCACTGACTTGAACTTATTCACAAGACTACGAGTAGCTCTGAGGGAAACTGGGCTACGTGGTATTTTTTTCCCCTGATTGTCTATATGTTCATTTAAATCTTTGGAGTGTCATTATTTTGAAAGAAGGAGAAACTTATAGTAAGAGACACCAGTAATCTCTGCCACAAATACTTCTACACAGGGACAGATAGGCAAGACTTACTGAATGTTCTTTAATATGTGACAGAAAGTGAAAGTGAAAGTCGTTCAGTCATGTTTGACTCTTTGAGAGCCCATGGACTATACAGCCCATTGAATTCTCCAGGCCAGAATACTGAAGTGAGTAGCTGTTCTCTTCTCCAGGGGATCTTCCCAACCCAGGGATTGAACTCAGGTCTCTCAGAGTGCAAGCAGATTCTTTACCAGGTGAATCACCAGGGAAGCCCAAGAATATTGCAGTGGGTAGCCTATACATTCTCCAGCATACCTTCCTGAACTAGGAATCAAACAGGGGTCTCCTGAATTGCAGGCGGATTCTTTACCAGCTGAGCTGCCAGGGGAAGCCCCTGGTATGTTACAGGCTATAATCAAATAAACACTAACCAGTGCAAATATCATAACGACCAAACCAACCCTTAAAGTCACGTGGCAGTACTCACTCACAAGGTAGCAATCTAGATATTAGAATATGTTAGCATTTGAAGTTTTTTAGGTTGTATTTGAAACTAAACACACACACACATAAACTTATACAAATATTCACAATCTAAAAGTTGAGACTTATGTTTTTACTTGGTGGAAATTTTGAGGACTTAAAGCCAGGGAAGTAGAATCTCAAGTAACTCTGAGAGAACGGAGGTGAGCGAGGGAGCCAGGTGATACAGAAGTTTCACAACAAAGGCCAGGTAATCTGAACACCAAAAGATTATTGTCAATTAAAGAAAACCAGAACTGTACACTGAAAATTATAAGACACTAATGAAAGAAATCAAAGATGACATAAACAGATGGAGAGAGATTCCATGTTCCTGCGTTGGAAGAAGCAATATTGTGAAAATGACTGTACTACCAAATGCAATCTACAGATTCAGTGTGATCCCTATCAAATTACCATTGGCATTTTTCACAGAACTAGAACAAAAAATTTCACAATTCATATGGAAACACAAAAGACCCTGAATAGCCAAAGCAGTTTTGAGAAAGAAGAATGGAGCTGGAGGAATCAACCTTCCTGACTTCAGATTATACTACAAAGCTACAGTCATCAAGACAGTATATATTGGCACAAAAATAGAAATACAGACCAGTGGAACAAGATAGAAAGCCAAGAAATAAACCCATGCACCTATGGGTACCTTATTTTTGACAAAGGAGGTGAGAATATACAATGGGGCAAAGACAGCCTCTTCAGTACATGGTGCTGGGAAAACTGGACAGCTACATGCAAAAGAATGAAATTAGAACACTTCCTAACACCATACACAAAGGTAAACTCGAAATGGATTAAAGACCTAAATGTAGGACCAGAAACTATAAACTCTTAGAGGAAAACATAGGCAGAACACTTGATGACATAAATCAAAGTAAGATTCTCTGTGACCCACCTCCTAGAGTAACAGAAATAAAAACAAAAGGAAACAAGTGGGACCTGATTAAACTAAAAGCTTTTGCACAGCAAAGGAAACTATAAGCAAGGTGAAAAGACAACCCTTAGAATGGGAGAAAATAATAGCAAATGAAACAACTGACAAAGGATTAATTTCCAAAACATACAAGCAGCTCATACAACTCAATACCAGAAAAACAAACAACCCAATCAAAAAGTGGGGAAAAGACCTAAACAGACACTTCTCAAAAGAAGACATGCAGATGGCTAACAAACACATGAAAAGATGCTCAACATCACTCATTATTAGAGAAACGCAAATCAAAACTACAATGAGATATCAACTCACACCAGTCAGAACGGCCATCATCAGAAAGTCTACAAACACTAAATGCTGGAGAGGGTGTGGGGAAAAGGGAACGCTCCTGCACTATTGGTGGGAATGCAAATTGATACAGCCACTATGGAAGATGGTATGGAGATTCCTTAAAAAGCTAGGAATAAAACCACCATATGACCCAGCAATCCCACTCCTAGGCATATACCCTGAGGAAACCAAAATTGAAAGAGACACATGTATCCCATTGTTCATTGCAGCACTATTTACAATAGCTAGAACATGGAAGCAACCTAGATGTCCATCGACAGATGAATGGATAGAGAAGTTGTGGTACATATACACAATGGAGTATTACTCAGCCATAAATCGGAACACATTTGAGTCAGTCCTAATGAGGTGGATGAATCTAGAACTTATTATACAGAGTGAAGTAAGTCAGAAAGAGAAAGATAAATATAGTATTCTAATGCATATATACGGAATATAGAAAAATGGTACTGAAGAATTTACCTACAGGGCAGCAATGGAGAAACAGAAATAGAGAATAGACACATGGACGTGGGGATAGGGGAGGAGAGGGTGAGATGTATGGAGAGAGTAACATAGAAACTTCCATTACCACATGTAAAATAGATAGCCAACGGGAATTTGCTGTTGGCTCAAACAGGGGCTCTGTATCAACCTAGATGGGTGGGATGGGGCGGGAGATTCAAAAGGGAGGGGGTATATGTATATCTATGGCTGATTCAGGTTGAGGTTTGACAGAAAACAACAAGATTCTGTAAAGCAATTATCCTTTAATTAAAAAAAAAAAAAAAAGAAAACCAGATACCCCAAGTTAAGAAACTAGCAATTTTCTATGTATGCAAAGATGCAAGAGTCTGGGTGCACTGAAATCATTCCTTTGATATTTACCTGAGCTATCTGGAACCAGTATCCTGTGTTTTCACATCCTGAGTTTCCTCGGGGTTCACTGTGCAGAGTGAATGCAGTTTGATGGGTGCTAGATGGCAGGTATTCTTTCCTTCCTCAGTTCCCTCAGGGCTCACCAGCTCACCATCCATGGCGGCTGCAATTGCTGATAACTGTGGCGTCATTTGTTTACTGATATTCCATTTTGCATGCTCATACATGCATATACTCTGAAGAGAAATTAAAAATTCTTCCCTTTCTACTTATGGACGCCAGTTTGAAAAGAGGCAGAAAAGAGAGGGATGATTGCACAAAGCTTCAGGGTGTGGCCCCCACCTCATCCCCTGCACTCTCCCACGCCTCCCCGTGCTCTTTGCATTTCTCCAAAGACTGTCATCTTGAATTCTCAAGGCTTGAGGTATTTTTTTAAATGTTTACTTTTGATTTTTAATTTTTACAACGTTGTGTTGGTTTCTGCCATACAACAACACAAATCAGCCATAATTATAAATTCCCGCCTCCCTCCCTCCCTCCCCTCTCCCTACCCCTCCCTCTGGGTCATCAAAGAGCACCAGAATGGGCTTCCTGGGCTACATAGTAACTTCTCACCAGCTATCCCTCCTACATCTGATAGTGTATATACTGTTAATACTGTCAATTCTTCCCACTCTCTCTCTCCCCCACTGTGTCCACAAGTCCATTCTCTATATCTGTGTCTCCATTCCTTCCCTGAAAATAGGTTCATCAATACCTTTTTTCTAGATTCCGTGTATATATATATATATATATATATATATATACATGTTAATATGCTACATTTGTTTTTCTTTTCCTGACTTATTTAACTCTGTACAAGAGGCTCTAGGTTCATCCACCTCACTAGAACTAAACCCATTCTTTTTTATGGCTGACTAATACTCCATTGTATATATGTACCACGTCTTTATCCATTCATCTGTTGATGGACATCTCGGTTATTTCCATGTCTTGGCTATTGTAAATAGTACTGCCATGATAAAAGGATTCATGTGTCTTTTAGAATTGTGGCTTTCTAGGGGTATATGTCCAGGAGTGGGATTGCTGGGTCATATGGCAGATTTATTCCTAGTTTTAAAGGAGTCTCCATACTGTTCTCCATAATGGCTGTGCCAGTTTACATTCCCACCAACAGTGTAGGAGGGTTTCCTTTCATCCACATGCTCTCCAGCATTTATTGTTTGTAGACTTTTTGATGATGGCCGTTCTGACTGGTGTGAGGTGATACCTCATTGTAGTTTTGATTTGCATTTCTCTAATAATGAGTGATGTTGAAGGCTTGTGGTTTTCAGACAGACTTTTCTTTCTCTCCCAGGCCCATTTTGCCCACCTAGGCCTTTTGTCTCCCTTGGAGGATTAGAGGGCAAGCAGGCAACATTCTCTCTCCAGTGGAAATTAGGCACAATTTTCTCTCTGCTCCCTTAGTACATGTGATAATATACTACACTCAAAATTATTATTACTAATATCATCGATATTACTATCAGTAGCTATTATTACACTGCACTTTTTAAAAACTAAATTACTCTTTATTTATTTGTCTATTTCTTCCATTCATGTGCAAAATCCTTTCAAGAAAGGATTAGAAATAAAAATTTTTGGTAGCTTTAGCATGTAGCATAGTGAATGGCTCATGATAAAGGTTCAATAAATGTTTGCTGAGTTGAGGATAAATTAGAAAAAAAGTCAGAAAGTTAATCTCTTCTGAAAGCTTACACAAATCAAATTTTTAATTGTCATACTAAATTAACAACCAAGAGCACTTCGGTTCTTCTGTCATCAAGCTGAAAAGATGAATAATAAAAATTAGTACTAATTGTCTTATTATATTTAGAGCTGAGAAATTCATAGCCTACAGGGCATACCCATGGTTGTACCTGCTACCCCATATTAACTGTAACCTGCCTCATTTCCCCCTTATATGCTTCTCAACTGGCTCATTCCTGATGTATAGCCGAGCTTTTTGTCCTTTGTCTTTCCATTTTATATTGAAACAAACATTTTGTGAACTTGTCAGAACTTTGCCAGAGAGGAAGGGGTGCAGTAAAATGCCCAGAGAACATGCTTCTCTAGTGGGCATGACATGGGCCAGGAAAGCAGGCTGGACAACCTCTTTATTTCTGGTATTGAAGTCCAGTCTTCATCTCACCGTGATCAGGTAACAGCAGTGGTCACCTTTGTCAAGGAAAAAGTGCACAGAGTTATTGAACCAACGCACTCCTAATCTCCCCATCTGCCTGGTGGGTAACTTCACACAGTCAGTGGGTTTCCATAGTGATAGCCTTGTAATATCCACTCCACCAAAATCCAACATCCACCTCTCCTCTCCTGCTCTGAGTGCTAAAGAGGGCAATCATATTTGTTTTCTAGGGCTACCATAGCGAGGTACCACATATTATGTGGCTTAAAACAACAGAAATTTACCTTTCATATATCTGGAATTTAAAATCGGGGTGTTCTCTCTCCTCATCTGCGGGAGGAATCTGCCTTGCCTCTTTCAGCTCCTGGTAGCTGCAGACACTCTTGGCAGGTGACAGCATAATTCTAATCCCTGCCTCCGTCTTCTCAGGGCCAACTTCACTCTGTGTCTGTTTACACCAGCATATTGAATTAGGACTCACCCTTATTTAGTATGACCTGATCTTAATTTGATTATATCATTAAAGACTCTTTCTTAAATAAAGTCATGTTCACAGGTACCAGGAGTTGTTAGGGTTGGGTGTTGTTATTGTTATTGTTCAGTTACTAAGTCATGTCTGACTCTTTGTGACCTTATGGAGTGAAGTATGCCAGGCTTCCCTGACCTTCACTGTCTCCTGGAGTTTGCTCAAACTCATATCCATTGAGTCGATGATACCATCCAACCACCTCCTCCTCTGTTTTTCCCTTCTCCTCTCGCCCTCAATCTTTCCCAGCATCAGGGTCTTTTCCAAACAGCCGGCTCTTTGCATTAAGTGTCCAAAGGATTGGAACCTCAGCTTCAGCATCAATCCTTTCAGTGAGCATGCAGGATTGATATTTCTGTTAGGATTGATTGGTTTGATCTCTTTGCTGTCCAAGAGACTGTTAAGAGTCTTCTCTAGCACCATAGTTCAAAACTATCAATTTTTTGGCACTCAGCCTTCTTTATGGTCCAACTCACCTCTGTACATGACTATTGGAAAAACTATAGCTTTGACTCTACAGACCTTTGTCAGCAAAGTGATGTCTCTGCTTTTCAATATGCTGTCTACATTTGTCATAGCTTTTCTTTCAAGGAGAGTGGAAAATGCTGGCTTAAAGCTGAACATTCAGAAAACTAAGATCACGGCACACGGTACCATCACTTCGTGGCAAATAGATGGAGAAAAAGTGGAAGCAGTGACAGATTTTATTTTCTTCGGCTCCAAAATCACTGCAGACTTTTCCTTACTACTCACTGTCCTCGTCCTTTTGACTCGTTATGCCTGAACCATGAAAATCAACTCCTAACTAATGTCTCTATTTTGCTATCTCCTCACATACCAGACTGATATTTGTGCCACCTCATTGTTAAAAACTTTTCTATAATATGCCTTTGTTTGAGAAATATATCAAAAATTCTTTAACCTGAAAGAATTTAAAAGTTCAGCAGGGAAACAGACTTTATGGTGTAGGTGGTAGAAGGGTTCCTGATCCATATCCCTTGCAATTATATTTACAGCATGAAAAATTCTAGTTACAGCAAGGTACATAATAATCTCCAACATGCCCAATAATCAAATAAAAGCTACATTTTGTCACCATTTATGTGCAAATGTAGAAAATACGAATCAATATAACTTAGAAAGGGCTTCCCAGATGACTCTGGCTCAGTGGGTAAATAATCCACCTACAATGCAGGAGACACAGTTAGACTTGAGTTCGATCCTTGAGTCAGGAAGATCTCCTGGAGGAAGGCATGGCAACTCACTCCAGTATTCTTGCCTGGAAGAATTCCATGGACAGAGGAGCCTGGTGGGCTATAGTCCATAGGGTCACAAAGTCAGACACAATTAATGTGACTGGTCACACAAACACATAACTTAGAAAGGGTTGAATAAATATTGCTACAAAAGATTTTTGTAGCAATATTTAATATTTGGCAAGCATTAAATGAAGAGATCTACTTAGTGTGGAAAATTTGAAAAGCATAGGGAAAATAGTGGGAAAAAAAATCTGTGATCTTATCAGCCTATTAACATTTTGTAAGACTTCTGTCTTATCTATAAGGAGAAAATCTTTCTGATGAAAGACTGCTCTGTCCAGGCCACCAGAAACATCCCCAGCCCTTCTGTCTCAGCCTGTGTTCTACTTAACCAATACATGTATATTCCTTGCCAGATATTTTTCACAAATTTTCTTCTTATACTTGAGAGTTGGGTTTCAGAGGCTTCTTCTTCCAAACACAGGCTTTAGAAGAATTTGGGTCTTGAAGATTTTCCAAACCATTATATCACACCACCTGGACAGAAAGTAGAGAGGTTACTGACTAGAACCTGTGAACCTTCTAGAAGAGATCTTCCAAGAGTGGGATGGAATAGCATCAGAGAAGAGGGTCATGCCCACTCTCCATCAAGACCCAGGGCCTCTCCAAACATTTTGCTTCAAGGGAGACAATTTCAACTTTGAACTCAACTACTCTGCGCAGAAAAAGATGATGTCACTCTCCTCTTTTAATGATCCCATCTGATCCAGTTCCTGAAATTGACAAATAAAATATTTTCTTGTCTTCAGGGCTTCATTCAGCATTCCCTCCATGAAGAGAAGCCTTGGGATGACTTTGTATATGCAAATGGCTGAATTTTGAGGCTCCCAAAAGGAAGTGGAAGCAACACACTTAAGGTTTCTGCTCCCACCCTAGGTCATTTATTTTGGAATTTTGTCACCACCATGGTCAATAATTTTCTTCCACATCAACCCTTATTCTTTCTGGGTTAATTCAACATACACACATTGACCATTACACTGTGCCACCAGGAGAGACCTTTTGAAAGGTAAAAATAATTATTTCCTCAAGGAAGTGAAACTTAAGTAGGGAGAGGAAGCAAGTAGAAAGATGAAGAGACTCAAAAACTAAATTTGTTTACCACTTTAAAATATTTTATAAACAAGAAAGACAAAAGAAGTCACATGTTTAAGAAAATTATGGCCAGAGAGAAATAACTTGGAACCTAGACCATATGTACTGCAATCAGCAGAAGCATCTCAGTTAATATGGGGGCCATTTGTAATTAAAACTAAGGAAAGAAGAAATCAAATTTAATTTTAACACAATAACATTGAAGTTATTATTTTGCAAGTAAAGACATTTTTTGTTTGTTTTTGCAAAGAATATGCAGGCTAGTCTATAAGGTCATTGGAAGAAAATGAATTTATGAGGCAGCAAATTGTTTTAACATTTTAGGTGAATTAAGAGGGAAATATGGTGCACAGGTGTCTAGAAGGTGAAGTGCCTGCTTCCCTCTCTTTTCCACCCCATCTCACCACACTTCACTTTTCAACCCAGCATTCCCTAAATCATCTTCTACTCCCTTTCTTCATCCCTAGGACCCCATCCTTTCATGATTGAATTCATTAAAATTTGGACCAAAGATTGTCTTGGAGTTTCAACTGATGCTGGAGGGGACAGAGCCTTCAAGACAAAGAAAGTATTTATGGGTGAATCTTTCTTATTCTTTGAGGTGTAGGCCATAAAGATGGGGATAGGGAGGGTTCAAAGACAAAGATTAAGGACAGTGAACTGTCAGTGAATAAAAGGGCTTCCACTTAGAAACACCTGAATCTTTAGGACACTTGTGGGATCAAGGGAATACTTATCACTTGATTATGACAATTATATCCAGTTCCATGACTTTGTTTTGGTTTCAGACCATCCAGCACAGACCTATTAAATCTATGTTACATGGGCCACAGAAATCACCATCAGCTTGAAGTTAGGTTATGGTTGGATGCTATGCCTGCTCAGTTGTGACCAACTCTTTGCATCCCTATGGGCTGTAACCCGCAGGCTCTTCTGTCCATGGGATTCTCCAGGCAAGAATACTGGAGTGGGTTGCCATTTCCTCCTCCAGGGTATCTTCCCGATTCAGGAATCGAACCTGCATCTCCTGCATCGTCAGGGGGATTTTCTACCACCGAGCCACTCGGGAAACCCTTTGGTTGGATAGTAGTTAAAGCTATTCCAGCGAACACGTGTAGTTTCTGAATCCGACACAGGGTGGCGCTCCTAAACCATTCACTCTGCGACCACTCACGCGGCCTTGCTGAGCTGGGCCTGGGTGGAATCGGAAAGCCAGGCCCCTGGGCAAGAGCTCTGACGGGTGAGAAAACAGCAACAGGCCCCGTTTGGGCAAAAAATGGTTCTCTTTCCTTTCACCTTTGTTTTACATTTAACATTTGCTTGTCTTAAAGTCCCCCAAATCCTGTTTAATTTTGGGTTTTCATTTTTTATTGTGACTTCTGCCAAAACCTATTTTTTCATGATAGAAGTTAGAACACATTTTAAAATATTTTTTAAAGGCTAAAACTAAGCTGCATGATTTAATTCTCTTTTCTTTGATGTGAAAATGAAATAAAGATGAATTTTCTGCATCAGTTTAAAAACTGCTTCAGGCTCATGCCAACGCTTCATTCCGAAATTGCAAAGTCATTTTGAAGTTAAAATTCATAAAATAATAATAGCGTGAAAGGATGTTTTTAAAAACCATAAAATGCTAAATAAAGGTGACTTGTGATGGTTGTATTATCAACTTTGTCTGGATAAAAGGTTTAACTTGTCCTTTTAACCTGTTAAGGGCTTTCTTACTGGCGTTTCATTTGCTGTGGTCACCAGTTCCCTGTGGAGAGAGTTTGTTTGCCACTTCCTGATTTGCCAATGCTTATCCTTAATGGAGAGGAAGGAAGCAAAGAGCTTCATCTCTGTCAGCCGTCGAGATGACGTCCCTTCTTAAGCCGTGGTCCTTTCTGTTTTTCGAAGCAATGGACAGTCACCTCTTCCCTCTGAGAAAAAGAACCTCATTTGTTCTCTTTCGTGTTTGTCCTCTGCCTTGGCTTGCTCTAGGGTTTTGCCTTTTTGTTATCAGTCCTCACAGTCCCAGGTCATACTGGATTCAGACTGAGCTCCTTCCACTTTTCTTCCATTTTTTTGCTACACATGTAAATGTGTGCATGCACGCTCAGTCACTCAGTCATGTCTCTTTGAGACCCCGTGGACTGTAGCCCACCACGCTTCTCTGTCCATGGGATTTTCTAGGCAGGAATACTGGAGCGGTTTGCCATTTCCTTCTCCAGGGGAGCTTCCTGACCCAGAGATGGAACCAGTGTCTCCTGCATGTCCGGCATTGGCAAGCAGATTCTTTACCATGGAGCCACCTGGGAAGCCTGTTATACACATATTTATGCATATACATGTATATGTATATATTAATACATGTATGCATTTATTTGTGCATTTATGTGTACATATATATACACACAGAGAGAAATATAAATACATATATATGCATATACATAGATGCATATGTATATATGCACACACAGAGAACTATATCTCTCTATGTCTTTGTCTATTTATCATATCTATATAATATAGAATGTAGTCCATGTACTCTGGTTTTTGTGTTCTGATCCCCTTTCTTCTTATTCCATTTCTGTGAAGGACTTCCCCAGTGGATGCGTTTCTGAGTTGTTCACCTCTCTTTTGTAGACTTAAGCCTGCCTTTCTAAAGGCTCAGCTAGCCACACAGTATCACCTTCCTTTGTACTCACAGACTCCAAGATGATAATTCTACATCTCTCTATTGATCAGTATTTGTCTTTATTTTCACTTCTCCACTTGTTTCTTTTCCTTCACTGTAAGTCCTTGAATTTTAGTTTATAATAGCAATTTTCCTTTATGCTTCTGAAAGCCAAACTTGACTGATGAAGAGAAGAACATAGATGAAATTTAAAGAAACTGCTTATGAATATGAATAAATTACTTAGCAACATGTCTAGCCCACAGTTAACTCCCACTAGATGAAAGGTATTATTATTAGTTTCCCATCTAATTTAATTCAATACACGTTTTTTCCAAATGCCTGCTTGATGCTAAACATTTTGTACTGGAGATACAAAAATTAATGTCACGATCTCTTTCCTTGAGAAGCTCAAAAACCAGGGCAAAAGACAGGCATCTAAACTAATAGCTGAAAATAATGTGATCACTTTAATCAGGAATTGTTGGAAAGAATGGTGAAAGATGATGTAAGAAAAATCAGAGAGGTCTTCTGTGTTTAGTATCGACTAGACCCTGTTTCTAAACCCTTTACAAGATGCTAACTTAGAGCGATTATGTGAAGCAACTGCTGTATCATCCTCCTCACATTAAGGAAAATGAGGTGAGAGAAGAGAGGTTAGGAAGTGCCTGGCTAAGGGTGGCAGAGTGGGATTTGGATCTAGGAGTTCTGGCACTCAGAGGTTGGGTCCTGGATCCCTCTCCTGATTCTGGCAGGGTCTAAGAGGTGGGGTAGAGCAGGGGGTCGTTCTGGGAAGGAGGGGACAGGCTGTTTTCCTCCAGGAAGCCAGAAAACATATGAGGTCTTCACGAAAGCCCAGTTAGGCATGGTGGGCCACAGCCAGTCCTGCGAGGAGTCGGGTGACATTCGTTGTCCTAATCTGAGGGCAGATCCCTGACCCGCCCTGCGTTAGGGATGCGCATGTGGGCACTGAACCTTCTGGAATCCAGGAGGGTGGGATTTGCTCCTGTGCATCCCATTCCGAGTGGCTGTCAGCCCCTGTGCTGCCTCGCACAGCCTTCTCCAGGCTTCCAGGAACAGGGCTGTGGAAGTGAGAACAGCGTCTGCTCCACGACCCCAGCCTGAGACCTCAGGGCAGCCTCCTCTGGTCTAAGGCTTGGGCCATCTGGAGATGTGATTACCACCAGTGCAAACGGCTTTTTTCTCCTGGATGTTCTGGTATCTCTCATCTGTTCCTGCTTTAAATCAAACCACGAGTCTAACAGTACCCTGAGAGAATGATTCCAGGGATTCGTGTGTGCGTACGTGCTCCTGACAGCGCAGCAAGAGATGATCACGGAGCAGTGGGGGGCGGGGGGGATGAAAGAAAGGAGTGTCTGCACCTTGCCCAGGACCTGCGTCTGCCAAGAAGCCCGTGTGCCTGTCTCCACGTTCCTCTCCTCCCTTCGTCCCATGGGAGGGGTGTCTCGTGCCCCAAGCAGATGCTTCCTAAGTGTGTTCAAGCCTGAGACAGTCAGGCTGGGGGAGGCTGTCGTCTGTAACCAGATTCACCCACCCTTCACGGCTATAATGGGCTTTCAGCGTCCAGATGGCTGCCCCCGGGCCAGCTTGCTTCTGGCCGAGGATGCAGCGTAGCACGTAGCCACTGGGGGTGTGGGCTTGGTCCTCTGGGAAATCTGAAAAAGGGCAGGATTTAAGGGAGTGTTTATGCCACACTCTCCATGTGTCTGGGATACTTTTTTCCATCGCCGTACTCCCAGGACCCCCACCTCTGACCCCACTGTGCAAAGACCAAAGCTAAAAGGAGACATCTAACTTCTCAGCCTCTGATCTCTGCTTTCCTATCTGTGACGGCAAAGCCCAGGGGCTTTTCTTGGGAAAAACTTAAGAAACTTCCAGTTAAATTTAGTCAGCAGCAAATGTGCTCTAAGTCTGATGTCAGTATACCCACAGAAATGTACTTTGTTCCCACCAACAACCTAAAAGATCAGATTTACCTCCTGTTGACTGCGGAGGTCCTCATTATGTCTTGGAACTCACCAGTAACAAGAAGTCAGTGACAGGCAGGTACCCGTATAATTGACATCATAAACCAATTTTTGACATTGATTTTCAGGAATATGTGCGTGGACCCACTGATTTTTAGAGTTGAACATACTTTAGAGATCATCTAATATTTCTGTCCTGCTTACCTCATTTTCTAGATGAGGACCTGAGAGGCAGAGGTAATAATAGAACTTGCCCAAAGTCACAAAGTTGGTTAGAAGCAGAACTAGAGACCAAATCCAGATTTACCACCCTGTAGTATAGAGTTTTTTGTTTTTATTTTTAAACTAAAGTGCATCTACACTTATATTTTAACCTCCAGCTGCTGCGATAGATTAATTCGTAACAGAGTGAGGACCTACTGTAGCAGACACACAGTGGTCACTGGCAGAGAAAAATATGCAGTTAAAACCAGAAATAATTTTGAATGTCTGTTCACTCAACAAAACCATATTGAATGTCTGTTTCATGCAGTACCGTCTACATTGGTCAGCCTGGATCTGCAACCTGGTCTCCTTGTCCTGGTATGAGCCAAGTCTAGTTTCAAACAGAATCTGAATCATGGACCTGCTTCTGTTTTTGTTTTTAAACTGAAAAAGTCTGCATCTTGCTATCATACAGTATTGGATTTGCCCCATCTCTAAGTTCTTGGTTCCCGTTATTGGGTCAGCCGGTGCCTATGCTCCCATCATCGTTAGGCTTCCTGTAATGTTGTGTATTGTCTAGACTCCTGGTCTTATTTCTGATTGGTACTGCATTGCTTCTTGCACTCTTTGATGCTATTTTACTCTCTCTGGTGTTTCCTTTTATGCCTTTCATTTCCAGATCAGGCATTTGGTCTCCGCACTCATCCCAGGACTCTTTGCTGCGTGATGCTTATACCTGCCACACTCCCAGACCCAGTATCTCTTGGAATCTTTATCTTGCTGCTACCTAAGGCAGAGTATATCTCTTTCTTTTTTTTTGAATGAAGTATAGTTAACTTACAGTGTTGTATTAGCTTCAAGTGCGTGTCTGTGTCATTCAGAGCTTGAAGTGTGCAGACGAGTTATTCAGTTATATAGATTCCTACTCAGATTCTTTTCCATTATAGTGTACCCCTTTCTTGAGGATATAAACTGTGGACTGGACTGCCTCTGACAGAGCTTTAAGATATGCCTAGAAATAAACAACCAAGAGTCATTTTCAGTTTGAGCTACCTGGAAGTTGAAATTAAATGACTGAGAAAGTTTTTGATTCTAAGACAATGAAATAGGATGAGTCGATGGAAGAAGAATTAAATAATAATAAGAAAGTCACTGAATCATACTTAAAACTTCTAAACTTTGCTCCAAAATATCACTTTAAGTTAAAATGTTAAAATGTCACTTTGATAATATCACATTTAAAATATTTGTTGATATTTAAAATATTTGTTGATATTTACATTGTTCAATAAAAATGCTTTATTTTTTAAAAAGGAGTAGCAAATTCATGGTAAAATGTCTTTTGCGTTTGAGCACAAGGTCCCCCATGGACTCAGTAAATGAGAATAAGACATTGAACACCTGGCCGCGGCACCAGCTTTTAGCTGGCGGCAGGTAAAAATTCTACCTACAGCTTTGTTATCAACCTTTGAAAGGTGAGTGACTCCTTCAGGGTTTACTCTTCAAAGCTGAAGTGGCAACAAATGCCAGGTACAAGAAATGATCAGAGACCTAAAGAGGGGTTAGGTCTTTGCTCTTAGCGCAGTGGTTCCCAAACTTTGTTGCACATTAGTATCAGCTGGGTGCTAGAAATCCCAGTCACACACCCAGCGCCATTAAATCAGAATATCCCTGGGGGTGGGAAGCAGGCACCCATATTATTATTATTACTTTAGCATTTATCATAACACCCAGAGGGCTTGTTAAAATACAGGTTGCTGGGTCTCACCCTCAGTGTTTATAATTCAGTAGGTTTGGGGTAAGGTTCAGAAAATGCCTTACTGATGAGTTCCCAGATGATACTGGTGCTGATCTGGGGGCCACACGTTGAGGACCATTGGGCTGGCTCTGTATATCAAAAGCAATGGCTCATCATTTCTAACCTTGACGTTATCAGCAGTTGATGAATGAACCCTGCCATGAACTGATGTTTATCCTTATACCCTTTCCACGCTAAATCTTTTTTCAGAAAAATGACTGGTCATACCTCTTAAACTGTTTTCTCTCTATAAGGCAGTAACAAATATACAAACCTCCTAAAGGGAAAAAAAAAATTACATTCCACATCTCAGAGCTCAGCTTTCCTGTCTCATGTGTATTTTCCCCCAGAGGCAAGAGATCTGTCAAGCAACAGTATCAGAGACTGGTGTTTCTAACATTCAGGTTATTGCCCTATAGATAACAATGATGCATTTGTGCTGAGGAAAATGCCCTGATTTTCTAAACCTAAATGTCTTGCTGTGTTTTCAGGAATCTTGAGCTGTTTTTCCGGAGGGTTTATGGCTGGGCTATCCCTTGGTGGGAGCTGTTTTCCTCTTTTCCTGGTGGAGGGAGACACCCATCAGACTCTAATGGAAGTTTAGCCACAACAGTTACCTTCTGGTGCCTGAACAGCTGGGGGAAGGATTCCAGGCCAGCTGGACCTTTGTGTTTATATTTTGGTATTTCTTATAAAAAGACTGTGTTGGATTGATGGTATCCTCCTTCTAATCACAGCCTGTTGGAGAAAGAAATAATCCAAAAATTTGTGTTATTTTTCCAACAGGCCAGAGCTGAATTCTACTAGACAGTTTGCCTTCTAAAACAGAAGAGTTTCTGAAACCAGTCTGCAGCTTGGGCAAGCTAACTGTCTAATGAATTGAGTATTGATTAGGAATTTGCCAAGTTGAGGGGTTGTCGGGTCTTCCTCACGCTTTATGAAGCCCATCATTGTGGTGTTCAGTCTTCTCAGATCTGATCTTTCAGACCCCAGGGAAACAGTGAGCGGGGAACTAAGTGGCCTAGGGAGATGGCTGAGCTCTCTGGCCCCTGATCCAAGCGGGTTGGTCCTGTCTGATTTGTCAGAACCTTGTAGCTCTCATCTGGATAGGAGGAAGGTAGGGGTCTGCAAGGCTCACCAATTTGCAGAGCCTTACCGAGCTCCTGACAGAAGAGCAGGCAAAGGGCTTACTGGTGCAGATTTCATGCTGAGATTCATGAAGGCTGTGAGATTTGGTCCTAGTCCTGCTTCCAAAACCAAAATCAAGAGACTTCCTTGACATCCAGCAGTTAAGACTCTTCCAATGCAGTAGGTTCAGGTTCCATCCCCGGTCGGGGAGCTAAGATCCCACATGCCTCATGGCCCCAGCACCAAAATGTAAAGTGGAAACAATATTGTAATAAATTCAACAAAGACTTTAAAATAAACATGGTCCACATCAGAAATAATCAAAATCATGGACAAACCACAAGGTCCAGTTGTGCTAAAGAGGGGCTGGTGACCTGACTTGATTCAGTGCAGTCAGAGGAAGCAGCACACTTTCATTTCACAAATAATTGTTGACCCCTGACTTCTATGCATCTGCCACACACTCAGCAGTGAAATTACAACGGTTTTGTGCTTGACCTCAAGAGGCTTGTAGCCTCCAATTAGTACCATGTTTATCTCTGTGATGAAAACAAATTTCAGAAAAAAAATTTAAAACTAAAAGAGGAGATTTCTATTTGGAGAAAAAACTATCACATTATTTACTGTGTTGTAATGACTGGTGCATTCATCCTTTCCTTCCACAAACATTTAGTCTGTACTTAATATATTTCAACACTATGTGGAGCTCTGGGGACTAAGAGATGAATAAGATGCATTTTCTACTCTTGAGAGGGTTCACAGTCCCACCCTGTGGACCCCCTCACGGGGTGAAATGTATGACCACAACCTCTTTTGGACTATTAGGATGTTACTTGCTTTATAAATGGAATTTAGAAACTTTTTTTTTTTTTGAGTGGGGGCCACGTCTAAAGGGAAGAGGAACTATATAGGTCTGTTATAACCAATGTCTATTCTGTTTCTCCCAGCTACTAGGAGTGTGTCCTTGTAGCTTCAACTGATAACTTGCTACCCGAGTCACAAGGCTGGTCTGTAGGAAATGAAAGAGTGGCCAAAAGCTACAGAAAAAGTAGGCATTGCACACGGTCTCTTTACTTCACCAAAAACCCTCAGTACAATTATATAAAAGGAATAATATGTAAACATTGAGATAGTACCATTAAAGACCACACAAAGCAGGCTGAGGAATTCTTTGTCTCTGGATAATCAATAATAATATTTACTTCTTGGAGTGAGTGGGAACAAGGGAAATGAGATGGTTTGGTTTGAGTGTTAATTCTTTTAGGAGAGCACAAGATTCCTTTGAAACCTCTCCATCTGTCCCATCCTATAGGGATGGCTGCCTTTATTCACAAACATTTTCAGATGGAGATGTCCTGTATAAACAAACATGACAAGAGCCTAAACACATATGAGGGAGCCCTGGGGAATCAAATGAGAGGGCATATTGTCTTGAGTCAATTGTATTTTTTAGAATAGGAGGTGGCTGCCTCCTAGATAGTATGGCCAAAGAAATTACCTCCCAAAGTTCATTTGGATTAAATTCATTTTGTGTTTGAAAAATGATTCCCTTCTCAAAATGTTTCTAAGGCTTTATGTAGCTTATTGACTTAATACATCTTACTGTGGTATTCTTAGCCCTCTCTTTCACCAAAGCCTTCCTGAACAATATTTTCTCTCATAGCTTCCAACTGTACAACGAAACTAGGCTGTCTATGGTTCTCTGATCTGTTTACCATTATTATTGTTCTCATGGAGCCTTGAAGCAATGGAATCCTGAAGGGCTAGTTTTTGGAATTTAATAGTACATAAAACACTGTCTTGTAATCATGATTTCATACATGCACAGTATCTGTTATAAGGTGAAGTGTAGTTGCTCAGTTGTGTCTGACTCTTTGTGACCCCATGGACTGTAGCCCACCAGGCTCCTCCATACATGGAATTTTCTAGGCAAGAGTACTGGAGGAGGTTGCCTTTTCCTTCTCCAGGGGATCTTCCCAACCCAGGGATCGAACCTAGGTCTCCCGCACTGCGGGCCGACACCTTATCATCTGAGCCACCAGGTTATAAGGTAACCACAGATAAAATGTAAGGACCTTGGCATGTTGGGATCATGGAACCTGAACATACTCTTGTGATGGAAGAATGGAGTTTTCCCTAAAGGTAATTGATGGCCAGTTATCCTGAGAATGGGTTGGAGCTCACTACATAATCTGCAGACTCAGTGCAAAATGACAATGTGGGCCCTGGCCAGGGCTGGGGTAATCATTATCCCCTTTCCATGGCCCATTTCCCCAGACCTGGTGGACAGGCAAATGCTGAGGGATTGCAAACTCTGTGCAATGGCCAGAACTCCATCCCCAACCTCCAACCTCCTGCCAGTCACTCCCAGTAACCGCCCCCCCCCCCCCCCCCTCCACCCCTCATGGCTCTTTGGTGCTAATGGTCCAGGTGAGGATGCAGAAGATGGTGGTAGTAACAGGGTTGGAGTGAGAAAAAGGTGACTGAGAATCTGTCCCATGGAGGTGGGAAGGTGAGACGATTATCAGCTGGGCCAAAGTCCCAAACTACCAGCACACACTCACTGTCCTCTGACAGTTCACTTAGGATCGGTCCTGTGTGCCTACACCAATCACATGCCCGTGCAGCCAGCCCGGGCAGGGGTTGGTCCTGGGACAGAAATAGCCAGGCTGGGTGTCCTCCCAGCTCTGGGCCAGAGCCACGTAAGGTCTGGACCCCAGGAGACTGGGAAGCTTATGATGGCTCTCACTGTGTGTTAGGCTGACAAGGAGAGAGACAGACTGACTCTGCAGAGACCCTCAAGCAGGTCTCGCCATGGGCTGTGATAGTTAAAGGAGGCCAGACTGTGCTTGGGATGGTGGGAGTGGTGGAGTGGCTGAGGGCTGGGCAGTGCTGGTCCAGAGAGGCTGCCAGCAGGGGGTGGCAGAGTGTCTCCACATTTGGGCAGTTGTTCTTGGAGCAATGGCCTTGCAGAGATAGCCTGTTTTAGCATCCAGGAGAGCTATTGTTGCCTATTACCACTCTGGCTTCCCTGGTGACTTAGACAGTAAAGAATCTGCCTGTAACGAAGGAGACTTGAGTTTGAGCCCTGGGTCGGGAAGTTACCCTGGAGAAGGAAATGGCAACCCACTCCAGTATTCTTGCCTGGAGAATTCTAGGGACAGAAGAGCCTGGCAGGCTACAGTCCATGGGGTCACAAAGAGGTCAGACATGCCTGAGTGACTGACACTGCTCCCAGTTCAGTTCAGTTCAGTTCAGTTCAGTTCAGTTCAGTCGCTCAGTCGTATCCGACTCTCTGCGACCCCATGAATCGCAGCATGCCAGGCCTCTCTGTTCATCACCAACTTCCAGAGTTTACTCAAACTCATGCCCATCGAGTTGGTGATGCCATCCAGCCATCTCATCCTCTGTCGTCCCCTTCTCCTCCTGCCCCCAATCCCTCCCAAGGATTACACAAATATGTTGGTTTCATGCTAGAGCTGGGAGAGGCGCTAGGAATGATATTGTTAATACATGTCATGAAGCACACAGGGAGATTTGGGAACCCATTAGGGAAGGGAGCCCTGGGGAGAGACTGGGCTTCTTGTGAATCTTGGCGTAACTCTTAGGAGTGCTGATTGTATGCCAGACCCTGTTTGAAGAACACTTTATGCATTCCTTCAGTCCGATGGGATAGGACTACTGTTCTCCATATTTTACCAGTGGGCCACCTGAGCTGTAGAAAAGAAACTTTCCCAAAGGCCACACAGCTGTTAAACAGTGAAGTGAGGCTCTGGTTCTGGCATTCTGGCTCCAAAGCCTGCACTCTTTACTGCTCTCCTATTGGGCCCTCTGACTGCTGAGCACTGGGCTAGATGCTTCACAAACACATTAGGGATTGCACTGTGATGTATGGATTTGGGATCCCATCGTTTCATCCCAAGAAGGTAAAATTGAATCTTTTTTTTTTTTAAAGCTATTTTATTAGCTAGCATAATTGCCAATTTTGATTAATGTATTTTTGTTTAGCTGCTAAGTTGTGTCCATCTCTTTGTGTCCCCATGGATTGTAGATGCATCTATTGATTATATATTTGTCATTTACATGGGTTTTCACATACCTGATATCACTTTATCCTTCCAATTATCCGTGAGAGATAAGGCAGGGTTACTATGAAACCCTGGCTCTGCCGTGTACGCTGTGTGGCAGTGGGGAGGTTAGTTGACCTGTCTGAGAATCTGTTTCCTTAAGTTTGCCTCCTTGTTGCAGGTCAGTATGCTATTTTTATTGCATCTCTGAAATTCAGCGGGAAGAAGCAAGTTTAGGAACCTCCAGTCTTCCAGGTCCACTTATAAGATCCAGAGCGGGCAAAATTGCTCTGTTCCAAACTGTTGCTGCAATTCCGTAATATTTCTAAAGGTTTTTCCCTATTGTTCTTGTCTGGCCTTTTGGAGGACACCTTAGAGCTACTACTGCTGACCTTGTCAATTAATTGTCTTAAAGCTTCTGGATTGTAATGGTGAGACCAAGGAGTGGAGAGCATAATACTGAGTTTTTAATGTGGTTTCAGTGTTACATGATACTATTACAGGAAATAATTGAACATACTCTTAAGTATGGGTTTATCGACCATATCAAATGTATTTCTGCTTTCTCCACGTCCAAAATTCAGGCTGTTTTTCTTCTTCATGCTTAATTACAAGTGTTTTTAATTAGATGAATCCATTAATGGCCAATTAAGTTTCGATTTATAGGTCACGTACAAACACTGGCAGCCCCAGCATAACTTAGACTCTGCAAAGTGACCTGGGTCTGGGTTTCCATCTGCTTAACGTTGCTCTGCCCATTAAAGGAAGCGAATGCTTCCCTAACTGATTGCTTTGGGAGAGGAGCCAAGGTGTACCCTTCCCTCAGCAGCCTGTACTTTCACAACTGTGATTGGAACGACTGGGCAGGGGAGAAGGGACATGAGGTGTAAGGAGAGGAAGGTCTGGGTGCTACCAAGAGAGGAGGGAGCTCAGAGGAATGAGTGCTCAGAAAGATTTAGGGTGGCTGTGCTTGAGAGCTGACAGGGACTCGGGTTATGACTACGTGTCAGGAAAAGGGTGAAGGTTTGGGTTTCTTATACCAGTACCTGGAGGACGTTTATTTTTTCCTAGGTGGTTTTAGCATAAACTGCAGGTCAGTCAAGAGGCCTGGCTGCTGTTGATGCCATTTTGCTGTCTCATTATTCTTTAATTGCTGTAGTAGGAGGAAGAAAATTTGGGATTCTTCACAATTAGCATATACTTACTATGTGGTGCTCAGTCTCAATTTGTCTGCCTCTTTGCAGCCCCATGGACTCTTCTGCCCATGGAATTCTCCAGGCAAGAATATTGGAGTGAGGTGCCATTTCCTTCTCCAGGGGATCTTCCCAACCCTGGGATCAAACCCACATCTCTTTGTGTCTCCTGCTTTGGCAGGCAGATTCTTTACCACTAGCGCCTAGTAATAGGGAAGCCTGCTATTCTGTGATAAACACTCATAAGTACTTTGAGTTATTTAATTGTTTCAGTGTTGTATAGTGCTCAGTTGCTCAATTGTGTCTGACTCTGTGCAGCCCCATGGACTGTAGCCCACCAGGCTCATCTGTCCATGGAATTTCCCAAGCAAGAATAGTGGAATGGGTTGCCATTTCCTCCTCCAGGGGATATTTCCAATGCAGGGATTGAACTTAACATCTCTTGCATTAGCAGGTGGATTCTTCACCACCTTACTACCTGGGAAACCCCAGTGTGCTACAGTTATATAGTAGGTAATAGTATTAGAATTTGTAGTTTACAGAAGAGAGAACTAAGGCATACAGAGGTTAAGTATTTATCAGAAAAGTAGAAAAGGGAGGCTAACATTGCACTACCATCTCCTACCACCTCTGACCATTTATCTATTTTTTTCCTTTCCCCCTAGACTACAGGAGAAGCTTATACAGTCAGCAAAAACAACACTGGGAGCTGACTGTGGCTCAGATCATGAACTCCTTATTGCAAAATTCAGTTAAATTGAAAAAAATAGGGAAAACCACTAGACCATTCAGGTATGACCTAAATCAAATCCCTTATGATTATACAGTGGAAGTGACAAATAGATTAAAGGGGATTAGATCTAATAGGGTGCCTGAAGAACTATGGATGGAGGTTCATGACACTGTACAGGAGGCAGTGATCAAGACCATCCCCAAGAAAAAGAAATGCAAAGGCAAAATGGCTGTCGAGGCTTTACAAATAGCTGAGAAAAGAAGAGAAGGGAAAGCAAAGGATAAAAGGAAAGATATACCCATTTGAATGCAGAATTCCAAAGAATAGCAAGGAGAGAGAAGACCGCTTTCCTCAGTGATCAATGCAAAGAAATAGAGGAAAACAATAGAATGGGGAAGACTAGAGATTTCTTTAAGAAAATGAGAGATTCCAAGGGAACATTTCATGCAAAGATGGGCACAGTAGAGGACAGAAATGGTATGGACCTAACAGAAGCAGAAGATATTAAGAAGAGGTGGCAAGAATACACAGAACTGTGCAAGAAAGATCTTGATGACACAGATAACCATGATGGTGTGATCACTCACCTAGAGCCAGACATCCTGGAATGCAAAGTCAAGTGGGCTTAGGAAGCATCGCAATGAACAAAGCTAGTGAAGGTGATGGAATTCCAGTTGAGCTGGTTTAAATCCTGAAAGATGATGCTGTGAAAGTGCTGCACTCAATATGCCAGCAAATTTGGAAAACTCAGCAGTGGCCACAGGACTGGAAAAAGTGTTTTCATTCCAATCCCAAAGACAGGCAATGCCAAAAAATGTTCAAACTGCCACACAATTGCATTCATCTCACATGCTGGCAAAGTAATGCTCAAAATTTTCCAGGCCAAACTTCAACAGTATGTGAACTGTGAACTTCCAGTTGTTCAAGCTGGTTTTAGAAAAGGCAGAGGAACCAGAGATCAAATTGCCAACATCTGTTGGATCATCGAAAAAACAAGAGAATATCAGAAAAACATCTACGTCTGTTTTAATGACTATGCCAAAGCCTTTGACTGTGTGGATCACAAATAACTGGAAAATTCTTCAAGAGGTGGGAATATCACCATTTCATCATGTTATCTTTAGCCAAAACTTTTGAACAATGTAGACAGAGAAGAAAAGCTTGCATCTCTCTCTCCTGCTTTTCAGCTTTCCCTACTATTAGTGGTTGATTTAGCAATAATATCACTATCATCATAAAGGACAAAGCCCAGTTTCCTCTCCCTCCTTCATCTTTTTCTCGCCTTTGCTCCTGTACCTCCTGTAGCTAAGAGATCAATGATTTAGATATCCAGTAACACAGTGTTTAAAACTTATCATAAACTGTAGATGCCTGAAGCTAGACTTTTTAAGAACTTGGCTTTGGTGGGAAAGGAAAAGAGATAGAGAAGTGCACCGAGCAGTTACAAGGATAATGGACATGGGGAACAAAGACTGGGACACCATCGACTTCCTTCTCCTACAGGATAGTTTTTCTGTAGGTCTGACTCTGGTTGTTAGATCAGATTTGCCTTGTTTTTAACTGAATAGTTGATTATTGGTGGAAACACAAGCATATTTAGTAGATAATTAAATTTAAGTTTATGAATTTTTAAAATAAGATTTCATTAGCTGCTATTTATAGAGCATGCTGATTTCCTGTGCTATAAATAGGATATCATTGGAAAAAATCAAACGTTGAGTCTCTTGTTATGACTCTGCAAGCACAAAAGCGTCACAATGATCAAATTCGCAAATAACTTTATGTGTTTCAGGTCACTAAAGGATGTTCCTGACTCTGATAACTGCATGATTACTTTTGCTTTTTATGTACTAAGAATGGGATGGTTGAGTCTTCAGAAGTTCAATGCCTCACTGATATTAGGATCAGAAATTTGTGAACTGAGCATGAACTATGTAATCAGACATCTGCATTTAAATTATGGCTCTGCTATTTACTTCCTAGATGTGTAAACATGTTAAGTTTCCTAACTTCTCTGAGCTTCAGTTTTTCATCTATAAAGTGGGGATAGTAACATCTCATAGGGTTGGTGTGAAAATCAGATATGATAATATCTATAATATCTGATATATACAGTGACTGACATATAGAACACCTTTGATAAGGCTGTTTGTGTTACCTTTTCACCTTTCTCTCTTCTTCCCTTTGGGTTAGGAACAAAAACCCTGAGATGAGGTGATTCTGCACAACTTTTTTAATAGCCCAGAGCAAGAATTCAGTCATTCACAAAACCATGAGACCGTTTTGGTTTAATGACTCTTACATAGCTAGAAGGTGGTAGAGTTGGGATTCTAACCCAGATTCATCTTTATCACAAAACTACCTCATATTTTCTAATTAAAACATCTGGACTTTAGTTTCTCCAATTGTAAATTGTGAATAAAATTTCTACCGCCACAGAACTGAGAGAAGATGGAACAAAACATGTGAAAGTGAAATGGAGCAAGACTCTATGGTCCTTGCTTACCGTGGCCTCAGCCTGACTTTTGTCTGTGAAAAGACCTTAACCAAAAAATAAGTTTAATCAGAGAAGCGAGAAGACGCAGGATTAAAAGGAAAACAGTTAAAGGATGCCAAATAATAGTTTAGTCATTAAGCACAGTGAAGGACTCTTAGTTCGTTCTTAAGGGCTATAGATAATATCCTGAGCCATATCCAATGAGCTGAGTTACAGTGAAGCTTCCACCATGTGGAAGAAGCTAGCTGCATGATGACCAGCCTGTAGCTGTGACACACGCTGCCTCAAGGAGACGGAACAAACTGCCCCTTGGAACTGAAGGTTAACTGTGTTTAAAACAATCAGGATGACACTGATGAGGCCACAGATGACCTATTTCAAGGTGACTGTCAGAGCTGACTGTGCCCCCGCCCTCAGCCTATAAAAACTTTTGCCCACTGATTGTCAGTCAGTGGGGGATAGGGGGGCGGGAGGGCTGTTGGCCTTTGCATAGGTGTCTTCCCTCTCCCCCAGTTGCTGATATCCAAAATAAGGTAACCTTTCCACCAACCTTGCCTCTTTATTGACTTTTGAGCAGCACGCAGGAGGAACCCACTTTTTGTTACACATTACTTTGTAATTTACAGTGCACTATGGCAATCATGAGATGGCTGGATGGCATCACTGACTCGAAGGACATGAGTTTGAGTAAACTCCAGGAGTTGGTGATGGACAGGGAGGCCTGGCGTGCTGCGATTCATGGGGTCGCAAAGAGTCGGACACGACTGAGCGACTGAACTGAACTGAACTGATGGCAATCATAGTAGTTAATATTTATTGAATACATATTATATCCAAACAGTATTAGCTCATTTCCTTCCGTGAAGTAGGACTATTACTACATCTGATTCACAGTGGGAACTGGGGTGCTGAAAGTTGAGTAGTGCTCTCTGGTGTCTTAACTTCTAGGTGATGGAGCCAGCCTTTGTCCTTATGAAATGTGATTCTTAGGCAGAGAGCCTGTTACCTTACAGCCAGTATAGGGCATTATTTCGTATTCATTAAGCCATGGGCTTGTATTAGTTTGCTAGGATTTCAGTAACAAAGTACTCAAGTAGCTTAAATGACAGAAACGGATTGTCTCAGTGCTGGAGGTGGATGTCCAGTATCAAAGTGTATTCAGCACTAGTTCTCCCTAGGAGATATGAAGAAGAATCTGTTCTGGCGTCTTCTCAAGTTTTCTGTGGTCTGCTGACAATCTTTGGTTCTCCTTGGTTTGTACCAGCATCTCCCCCATCTCTGCCTTTATCTTCATGTGGCATCGTGTGTGTGCACGTGTGTGCATAGTCCCCCATTCTTTGTAAGTACAGACGTTCCCAGATTTATGATGGTTCAACTTAGCATTTTTCAACTTTACAGTGGTGTGACAGTGAAATGCATTCAGTAGAAACCGCACATTGAATTTTGTGCCCTCTGAGATTGGAGCCTTTGTTTCCCCCAGTCTTATGGCACTCCTACAATTGAATCCCACTGGCCTTCAAGGTCAGATTCCCTGGGGATCCCCAGTCTCTTTGTCAGATCGTCAGGCTTGGAAGCCTGATGTGGGGTTCAGAACCTTCACAACAGTGGGAGAACTTCTTTGGTATTATTGTTCTCCAGGTTGTGGGTCACCTACCCAGCAGGTATGGGATTTGATTTTATCATGATTGTGCTCCTCCTACCATCTTGCTGTGACTTCGTCTTTGTCTTTGGACATGGGGTATCTTTTTTTGGTATGTTCCGGCATCCTCTTATGGATGGTTATTCAATAGGTAGTTGTGATTTTGGTAATCTCAAAGGAGGAGATGAGCACACATTCTTCTACTCCATCATCTTGAACCAGAAGTCCCACGCTTTGAATTTTGCTCTTTTTCCAGGCTGGTGATATGTGGTATGCTTCTCTCATTATACTGGGAAGCAGCAGCTCCCAGACAGTCAGTGATCACAAAGGTAAACAGTGGACACACGTAAGACTGTTCTGTACCCATTCTGTTTATCGCTTTTAGTACGGTATTTAATACATTACATGAGATAGTCCACCCTTGTTTATGAAATAGACTTTATGTTGGATGCTTTCATCACACAGGATGTTAACGGATGTTCTGAACATGTTTAAGGCAGACTAGCCTGAGTTATGACATTTGTGTTTCTCAGTCGCTCAGTCGTGTCCAGTCCTTTTACAACCCCATGGACTGTAGCTCGCCAGCCTCCCCTGTCCATGGGGTTTCCCAGGCAAGAAAGCTGGAGTGGGTTGCCATTTCCTCCTCCCGGGGACCTTCCCGACCCAGGGATTGAACCTGCATCTCTTGCGTTTCCTGCATTGGCAGGCAGATTCTTAACCACTTAGTGCCACCTAGGAAGATTTAAGTGTTAGGGGTCTTAAATAAATTCCTCACTTGTGATATTCTCAATTTACCACGAGTTTATTTGAATGTGTCCCATTTTAAGTAGAGGAAGGCCTGTGCATTAGTAATGCTGGTTTAGGGACAGCCCCCCAACCCCCGATCCAACTGCAATGTAGCCTCGTCTTAACTAATTGCATCTGAGAAATCTGTATTTCCAAAGAAGTTCACATTCTGATGTACTGGGGCTAGACTAGAACTTCAGTATATGAGCCCATGGGATGTGGAGGAGGAACACACAATTCAATCCATAGCAGGGCTGGCTTCTCAGCAAAAAATTTCAGGATAATCTTCTGTTGTGGTGGTTGTTCTTTTGCTACCTGCAAAATGACCAGATTTTCTGCAGGTGGTGGTGACAGAAGTTCCTCTTTTATTGCGCTTTCAGAAATGCAATGGTTGCTTAGGTCTTTACTGTTGGATTTTTTTCAACACCAGGAGGCCCAGGTTAGTGGGTCTGGTGGCTAAAGTAACACAGTTGATTGGGAGATTGTGTAAACATTTACGCTCTGAGGGATAAATGTGATTGACATGTTTTTAATCATTTCTGCTTTATTGCTCTTTGTTCTGGTCAACTCCATCATCTAAATTAAGTTCACTCTTTACATAGTGTCTCATTATGTTAAATCAGAGAAAGCTCTTTAGATGGGTCTTTCTGTCTTTTAGCAAGGTTCAGGGAAAAGGAACTAGACTGAATATCTAATGACTGTGGATTTGGGCAGGACTTGCTATTCTTTGAACTTCTTATTCCTCATCCTGTCACTTTCCTAGGGTACCTGCGTGCTCCTTTCATCTTTCTAATCCATCCGGCTCCCTGCTGTTGCCCACATGTCACAATTAATTTCCTGCTTACAGACTTCTCTTTCTCGTCAATCAATCTGGCCAAGCCAATTTTCATAAATTTAAACTGCCACCTTTCTCTGGACTTCACATGCAGAAAGTTGAGTACACCTTAATTTACGGCAGACTGTCACTGCTGGTCTGTGCTAAGGCCTCCATGTGCTTTATTTCCTTTTAAAAATTATTTCTCTTCCTCTCCACTCTCCTCTCCAGTGTGTCTGTTGCATTGAATGTTTCTGTGTTTCCATATATTTGATTTACAGAGAGTATTTTGCTTCAGACTCTTCTCAAAAACACTTTGTAGTGCTTTTTTTTTTTTTTTTTTGCTAATTAATCTGAAATGGATTTCTGTTCTCTATTAAATTAAAAAATTCTAGACTTTAGTGACCTTACCTCAGAGGAGAAGGAAGTGACTTGTTCAGTGCAGCCTGTGAGCATAGAGTAGGACGTGGAGCCCAGTTTTCCTGTCATCTTCCATCAGAGCTCTCTCCATTGACCCTTGATAGCCTTACATCTTTGGACTTTTCAGGTCAAAGAATTTCTTGTACTTTGGAACTTCCTCAAAGTACAGATGGCTGTGTGAGGGAAGGTACTGGAACTGAGCTGTGGGGAAAGGAAGGGGAAGGAGAAGGAATGAGAATCACAGCATATTCCTGGAAAGACTGCACCAACTCCCAGTTCAATTTCATTAAGTTTAACAAATATGTCAGGCCAGGAGTTAGTAATACAGTAAGATGCACTCTTGTCTTCAACCATCTCACTGTTTTGGCATAGGCAAACTTAAAGAGTCAAATATTTTATTTGGGGCTATAATGAAGGGAGATCAAAAGGACAGAGGAATTAGGCCCCCTAGAGATCAGGGCAGGTGGTCAAGCCCAAGAAGAGCATTTTAGGCACATGCAAAGCCATGGAGTAAAGAAGTGGCTTGGTGTGTTTGGCAGACACCTAGTGCTTCTTTGTGGCTGTTAACAACAAGAAGATAGTCACCCCTTTCTCTCCAGCTTGAGCTAATCCCAATGTAAGCTTTACATCTAAAGTTCCTAAAATTTCTAGTAGTTATAAGAAATAAGATAAAATAATAAAATGAATTTTAAGTGTTATATTTACAATAATATTTATAATGGAATAATGTAATCAATATAAACATTATTGAAAATTTCACACTAGATCTTTGAAATCTGGTGTGTTTACATTTATAGCACATCTTAGTTGGGACTAGCCATATTTTAGGTGCTTCTTAGTCAGACATGTGGTTGCTGGCTATTATTCAGGACAGTACAGGGCAATTTTGTGTGTGTTTGTGTATATACATGTGTATATATATATATATATATATATACACATGTATATATGCTTATTTTATACTGGAGTATAGTTGATTAACAATTTTGTGTTAGTTTCAGGGGTACAGCAGGGTGATTTGGTTATTCATATACATGTACCTATTCTTTTTCAAATTCTTTTTCCCTTCAGGTTCGGTAGCTCAGATGGTAAAGAATCTACCTGCAATGCGGGAGACCTGGCTCCAATTACTGGGTCAGGAAGATTCTTTGGAGAAAGGAATGGCTACCTACTCCAGTATTCTTGCCTGGAGAATTCCACGGACACAGGAGACTAGTGGGCTACAACCCATGGGGTCAATAAGAGTCAGACATAACTGAGTGACTAACATTTTCACTTTAGGTTATTGCAGAGTATTGAGCAGAATTTCCTCAGCACAAAGCAATGTTAGTGAAACTAATGAGTGAGCCCCAGGTAGACTAGACCAAGTAGTTAGATACTCAAATTTCAAAACCTCCTAGGATCAAGTCATGGAATAACCCTTGACATATCTCCTATGGGAAAAGAGTGCCTTTGTGTAATGTGGCATCTTTTGAAAGTGAGAGAAAGTGAGACCTAGTGGAAAAAAAATTCATTTTGGACAAAATTCCACTAATTATGTGAAATGGATCAAGTTACTTAATTTCCTACAGTTTTCTTCATCTATGAAAGATGGACTGGAAAAAAGAATCTCTTGCATAGTTGAAATACACACAAAGTAGGCACAAAGTAATAACTCTGATTAAATATTTTATTTTGTGATGTCAGACATTATTTACTTGTTGGAATAAAAGATCTGACAAATGAAGTCCTTAGAAGATATTAGTCATCCAATAAATATTAGTATGGCACCTACCAATGTGGCTCAATCCTGTTCTAGGCACTTACAATACGTTAATGAACAAAACAGGTGAATAAGATATGCTATCTCCCAAAGGGTCAGCATAAGCCCCTGTGGGAATGCCCTCTAACACTATTACTATCTTTAGGCAAAACTTGCCAGCATTTTCAGTGTGAATCTCTTATCAGAAGAGAAACAGGGCTAGAGGGGCAACAAGAACAGGAGCATGCCTGGCCGGTGTCTGTGTGAGGGAATTCTAAATGAGCCCTGGCATTGCCCAATGCCCAGGTTTCTAAAAAGGGGAGCAATGCCGTGTCTGGGGCAAGAGGACTGCAGCCACATGTCACATGTGGTGATTCTCCTTGAAATATTATTATTATTTGAAGGTACATAGTTTTAAAATGGCATCCAGTCCCATCACTTCATGGCAAATAGATGGGGAAACAGTGGAAACAGTGGCTGACTTTATTTTTCTGGGCTCGAAAATCACTGCAGATGGTGATTGCAGCCATGAAATTAAAAGATGCTTACTCCTTGGAAGGAAAGTTGCGACCAACCTAGATAGCATAATAAAAAGCAGAGACATCGCTTTGTCAACAAAGGCCCGTCTAGTCAAGGCTATGGTTTTTCTAGTGGCCATGTATGGATGTGAGAGTTGAACTATAAAGAAAGCTGAGTGCCAAAGAACCGATGCTTTTGAACTGTGGTGTTGGAGAAGACTCTTGAGAGTCCCTTGGACTGCACAGAAGTCCAACCAGTCCATCCTAAAGGAGATCAGTCCTGGGTGTTCACTGGAAGGACTGATGCTGAAGCTGAAACACCAATACTTTGGCCACCTGATGCGAAGAGCTGACTCATTGGAAAAGATCCTGATGCTGGGAAAGATTGAGGGCAGGAGGAGAAGGTGATGACAGAGGATGAGATCGTTGGATGGCATCACTGATTCAATGGACATGAGTTGGGTGAACTCCGGGAGTTAGTGATGAACAGGGAGGCCTGGCATTTTGCAGTTCATGCGGTCACAAAGAGTCAGACATGACTGAGTGACTGAACTGACTGACTGAGTTTTAAAATACTTTAACATGAAAACCATGAGGCAAAATGAACAATTCACATAAAGAGTTACAATAAAATGCCAGGTTCCCCCCAAATTGCTAGTTTTTGGTGAACATTTTGGGCTGCATGTCAGAGATATTATGTATGATGATTTACTTTAATAGGGATGCCTTAGTGGGAAATTCTGGGAAGGGCACATCAGAGTATTTATTTTTTATTTTCTCCAGTTTCTCCAATATATAGGAACTATTTTGGACTCTGATATTGTTGGAGGTTTTCTTTAACTCCTTTGTGAACAGAGCTATGGGGATGCCAGATTTGGGGGGAAAAAAGGAGTGTTTTATGACTGGTTTACTTAATTCTGATGGCATGGGTTCAAGATAAGAGTGTGCAGGTGCTCTGATCTCTGCCTGTACTTATAAATCAATGTACTCAGGACTTATACTCACTCAGTTCCATGTTGGCTGAATTCCTTGCCTCTCTTTCATGCAAAGTCAAATTACCTAAAAGCTTTTAGGAGAATCAGAAATCGTGACAGTATTCAATAAAAACAAGGTCATCAGAGAAAAGAACAAATTGCCTAGTGCTTGACAATACCCACAAATTTAACTGTTATGAATTGACTCCCTGATCCCAGGAAGCCAGTGACCAGAGGACCTGGGTTGAAGGGCAACTTTTTGGCAGCAAAAAGCTAGTCTCTAATCAACTTTGTGGAGAAATACTCTTTTATGCTTCGCTGAGTTTGAAGTCTTGGAGAGTAAATGTTGAATTCAAGAAAAAAATTGTTTTTTAAAAAAATGTTTGCTCCATTTCAGGTTGAGTTAGCCTTGGAGATGCCTAGCATCCCCGCCAACCTGACCATGAGTGACAACAATGACTGACCTTGTATAATGGCTTATGAATGACAGAAGTCTTGCTCATATTTTATTGTATCTGATCCCTACAATAACTCTACGTGGCAGAACTTGATATGTTCCCCAACATTTTCCTCCTTCCCCTCCATAATCTGTGATTTTTAGATAGCCTTTGAGAATAAACACACCTCCAATCCTCATATGATTTATAATTTCATTCTCTTGTGGTCAGAGAATAAACTTTGTATAATTTCAATACTTTTAAATTTATCAAGACTTGTTTTATGGCCTAACTATGGTCTATCCTGAATAATGTACCATGTAGCCTTAAGAAGAATATGTATTCTCCTGTCATTGAATGCAATGCTTTATAAATATCTATTAGGTTTAGTAGCCTTACCTTATTATTCAAGTCTTTTATTTCCTTGTTGGTCTTATGTCTACTTTTCTATCACTCATTAAGAGTATTCAAGTCTTTGACAATTATTGTTGAATTGTCTATTTCTCTTTTTTATTCTGTCAGTGTTTGCTTCATGCAATTTGGGCTTTGTTGTCAGGTGTATTATGGTTTTTTAAAATATTTGTTTATTTATTTATGGTTGCATTAGGTCTCAGTTATGACACATGAGATCTTCTTTGTGGTGCATGGGCTCTGGGGCACTTGGGCTCAGTAGTTGATAAGCACGAGCTTAGCTGCTCCAGGGCATGGCATGTGGAATTTAGTTCCCCAACTGGGAATCAAACCTGTATCCCCTGCATTGGAAGGCAGGTTCTTAACCACTGGACGACCAGTAAAGCCCCCATGTACATTTATAATTGTCATATCTAAACTGACCCTTTTGTCCATATAAAAGGTCCTTTGTCTCGAGTAACAATTTTTGTCTTACAGTCTATTTTGTTGTTGTTCAGTCACTCAGCCGTGTCCAACTCTTTGAGACCCCGTGGACTGCAACCTGCCAGGCTTCCCTGTCCTTCACTCTCTCCCAGAGTTTGCTCAAACTCATGTCCATTGGGTTGGCGATGATATTTAACCATCTCATCCTCTGCTGCCCGCTTTTATCGATTCAGACACTCCGGCTCTCCTTTGGTTATTGTTAGCATAAATAGCTCATGTAATTTATTAAATAATTTTCACTAAAAATGAAAAACAGAATGGTTGTAAGTGTACTGTTTGTTTATCCTGGTAACCACTGGGCTGACTGGGAGCTGAGGGTCTCTGCCCTGTGAAACCTCACAAGAGAGTATTGTACTGCCTATTGAGAACTGAGGGGAAGATCAGAATTCAAAATTCAAAGTATGGTTTCTACTGAGTGGACGTTGCTTTTACATCACTGTAAAGTTGAGAAATCCCTTGGACTGCAAAGAGATCCAACCAGTCCATCCTGAAGGAGATAAGTCCTGGGTGTTCATTGGAAGGACTGACGCTGAAGCTGAAACTCCACTACTTTGGCCACCTCATGTGAAGAGTTGACTCATTGGAAAAGACCCTGATGCTGGGAGGCATTGGGGGCAGGAGGAGAAGGGGACGACAGAGGATGAGATGCCTGGATGGCATCACCGACTCGATGGGCATGAGTCTGAGTAAACTCCGGGAGTTTGTGATGGACAGGGAGGCCTGGCGTGCTGCGATTCATGGGGTCGCAAAGAGTCGGACACGACTGAGCGACTGAACTGAACTGAACTGAAAGTTGAGAAATAGTAAGTCAAACCATTGTAAGGCTGTACACTGTTCTGTCCTCAGCAATGAAAAGTGAATTTTGAAAAATGTCAAATTGTCTCCAGTATAGACAGCAGGCATCAGAGAAGCCAGAGCAGATGTGGTTTTAAAATTCTCCTCACAACAACTCTGTGCATTAAGTACTATTATCAATTTTTTTTTCAGATAAAGAAATATCAGTTCATAGAGGTTAAGTAACTTGTTGGTGATTCCAGACTAGGATATGGTGACTTTAAGAAGTGAATCTAGATTCATCTGGCTCTAAAGCCCTTGTCCCTTCTACAACATCACAGGTTCTGCCAGTGAAGTTAAGGACAGATACCAGCTCCCAGAGAAGTTAAGGACAGATATCAGCTAAGTGGCATATGTGGTGTAACAGTTCACTGGAAGACAAAATCTCTTCTAAGTGACAAAAATGATTTCAGGAGGATTTTGACAAACAGAGAGAAAAGGTAAGAGAATTCTGGGAAAATGGAACAAAATAAGCAAAGTTGTGGAATGAGGACTCTGTACAGCATTATTGAAGAGACATCAAATGAACCAATTACTCTGAACTTGAGGATCCCTTACCATGTTCCGTCAAGGTAGCAACTCTTTTTTTCTTATTTAAGATGGGTGTGTAGCGGCTTTACAATGTTGCGTTAGTTTTATTGAAGTGAATCAGCTCTATGTACACCTATACCCACTCCCTCTTGAAACTGCCTCCAACTATACCCTAATAAAAAAATCAAGAATTCTTGATGTGTGGTCCCCAGAATCTCTGGGTTGTGAGACCAAACCATCTTGTGCCTCAGCAGACTCTCCAGGTGATTCTGATGCACATGTTTAAATAAAGCAGAGAGCCAAAAAAAAAAAAAAAAAAAAAGTATCAACTTTCTCAACTTACTGTATTAACACTGAACACAGCTGGACTTTGGGCCTCAGGGATCCAAGCCAGAGAGAAGTGTGGATCAGAATTTGAAGTCTTGCTTCTAAAAACAGCCCCAAAGAGCAGATCAGGAAAGCAGGGCATAGGGTCCCTGATGACATGATGGCTACAGGAAGACCTGCAACATATGCCAGAGGAGGCTATACACCAAAGAGCAAAAAGTAATTAATGCTAATGCCAGAGGGACTGGCAGGTAGCTATCTGCAAAAATGCACAGAGTGGTCAATATGGAAATGGGGGCCATGGAAGGTGTGAGTGGAAAAGAGAGCAGTTTCTGCATGTCTCTCTTAGACTCCTAGCTATGACCAGTTTTCCTTTTCATATGTGATCTAGGTCTCCCCTTAAAAGGCTACCTCTTACTTAATTAAAATACCAATAGGCAGTAGATTTCTGATCAATCAATAATGAAGAAATCAAGCGATAACACATATTGTCAGACATATAAGGTTTTTCAGAACCAAGTGTCTACTTCATAGATAGAAAAGACTTCTGAGGAATTCTTGGTAATAAAAGATCAGGAACCAAATTCTAAACTAATAATCTCTAAGATATTTCCTGTTTTTATGCTGTATATATTTTTTTCTCATTTTTCTTATTCCCTTCTCGCCAAGGCATGAAGTCATCCATGCCTTGTTCCTTAGTAGAAATTCTGGTAAGCATTAAATAACATTTAGCAATTAAAATGAATATTATTATTGTTATACTGCTGTAATAAGTAATATTGAAATAGCACTCTGAAGTGTGTTTTTCCTCCCAATATTTCTAGTTATCTTATAATTCTTTTTTATTAAAGTATAAATGACTTAAACTATTATCTTTGTTTTGTGTACCAAATGGTGATTTGATATTTTTATATGATATGAAATGATCACCATCAGTCTATTATGTTACCATACAAAGTTATTAAAATATTATTGATTATATTTTATATGTTTTACATTACCTCCTCATGATTTATTTTATGACTAGAAGTTTGTACCTTTAAACCTTTTCTATTTCACACATTCTCCTACCCTCTTCCGTCTGGCAACCACCAGATTATTCTCTGTACCTATGAGTCTGTTTCTGTTCTCTTATGTTTGTTCTTTATGTTTTTCTGTTTCATTGTGTTTATTCACTTGTTTATTTTTTATATCCTGCATGCAAGTGAAATCATACAATATTTGTTTTTTCTCTAACTTGTTTCACTTGTTACAATACCCTCTAAGTTCATCCATATTTTTTTTTCTATATCAGCTATACTTTATTTTATTTTATTTTAATTTATTTTTTCCATTTATTTTTATTAGTTGGAGGCTAATTACTTTACAATATTGTAGTGTTTTTTTTGCCATACATTGACATGAATCAGCCATGGATTTACATGTGTTCCCCATCCTGATCCCCCCTCCCATCTGTGTTGTTTTAAATGGCAAGATTTCATTCATTTTTTATGGCTGATTATTACTCATATATATAAATATATATGGCTGAAAAAATATATATTCTTCATTCATCTATTATATATAATATATATGTGATATATATTATATACATAAATAATATATATCACATTTTTTTCATTCAGCTATTGATGGACACAGGTTGTTTCCATATCATAACTGTTGTAAATAATGCTGCAGTGAATGGTGGGCTGCCAATTTCTTTTCCAATTAGTGTTTTTGTTTTCTTTGGATAGAATTGTTGGGGGATATGGTAGTTCTGCTTTTAAGTTTTTGAGAAAAATCCATGTCCACAATGGCTGTGTCACAGTCCCAACAACAGTGCACGAGGATTCCCTTATCTCTACAACCTCATCAACCTTGTTACTTATTGTCTCTTTGATGATAGCCATTCTGACAGGTGTGAGTGATAGCCAGTTGTTTTATAATTCTTCCCTCATTTGAATAGCTGGAGTGTGAACATTCATAAATACTTACTAAAGGAGAGAAAAGCTTTGAATTTTAGAAGCTTAGCCAATGAGAAGATACATATCACTGAAAATGTGAAACAGGTCAGATCTACTTCTCATTCCCCAAGTTTTATTAGAGTAGATGAAGCAATGGGCCTCAGTGAAGAACATGAAAGTCATAGAGAGCTAGAAATAAGTAGATACTCTGGTTTCTAAAGGAATTTGGAGAACCCAGCTGCAGAGAGGATTCTTTCTTTCATGAAGACCAGCAAAGAAACAACACTCCAGAGTAGAAAAGAAATATATGAAATGTTTTGTCTGATAGGCCTGAGAGACTCAAAATTCTTCTGTCACTCATCATGATGTGAGAGCAAAAACTCATCCAGAGAGAAGCATGAATTTGGTACAGGGCTACAGGTAGACTCACTGGATTTCCATAGCTTGTGTGAAATGAGCAGAGTGGAACACTGGAGTTACCTGGGAAGGTGTCAGTCAAAAAGGATCTTGGAGTGAAAATAAGGAGTGATTCAGTAGTGGCATGTACAGAAGCAAAACAGTTTAGAAGCAAAACCGGCAGACATGTGCCTGCGAAGACAGGTAACAGCCCAGCTCCTCTCCTTTCCCCTTGACTCCACTAATCTGTCCCTAAAGTCAATGCTTAGCTGACAATCTCTCTCTAGAAATCAAACCCTGAGGATGCTGGGGGGCGGGGGTGGGGTGGGGGTTGTTGTCCCCAAATTGATTGAGTTTAAGTTTCACCCTTGCAGCAGGTGAAGGATGTATAAATTGAGTTAGGGTTTTAAATAGAGTTATAGAAAAACAAAGCTACAATCAGGTGGTGTTAGTGGTAAAGAACCTGCCTGCCAATACAGGAGACATAAGAGATGTGGGTTAGATCCCTGGGTCGGGAAGATTCCTTGGAGGAGGGTATTGCAACCTACTCCAATATTCTTGCCTGGAGAATCCCACGGACAGAGGAATCTGGCTAGCTAAAGTCCATAGGGTCACAAAGAGTCGGCTATGACTTAGCACACATACACTGCCAAAAATGGTCTGTACCTTTAACTAGGTTATTGAGAATCGTCCTAAAGATCTTGTAAGATTTCTTTTGTCCCCATTTCACAGATGAGAACTTCAGGCCAAGAGGTTAAATGACTCGCTTAAAGGCAAATAGAAAGAAGGAAAGTACATTGATTTGGTTATAAAGTTCCTGTTCTTTTTATAGACCATGCCACTCTTCTTTAAAGGATAAGGCTGCCAAAGATGGGTTAGGCAGAAAATGAGAGCAACCAAGAACAGAGTGTCAATTCAAAATAGTTATGGGGCTAGTTGCCAGTTCTCTTTGAAATAACTTTGATTCACTCGCAAGAAGGAAGAAAGCTGCTTTAGAATACTCAAAATGTATCTTTTAGCAAGAGCCAGTTAAATTCTGGTCTCCTTGGGTCAAATTCCCTTTATGTCTCTTTGGTGCACACACAATGACTCAAACAAATTATGTCTAAAGAAAAGGCTGTTTGCTCCAGGCTGTGTATTGATGGGATAAATGCAGGACACAGTGTAGCAAATTTGTAAACAGAATTCTTCACCTTGGCTCACTATAGCAGACTTCTTTGTGTATTTGCAATGAGCCGGAATGGAGCTCAGGAGGACCAGCAAGGGCTCCTGCTCCAGGTACAACAAAAGACAGTTACAAAACTGCCAAAGCCATTAGAATTATTTTGGGTTTGTTTACTTGTGGTGGTTGTTGAAGGCCTAATGGAAGGTGGGGAGGTAGCTGTTAGCTCTTAGTTCATCTTGTTGGACTCTAGGGCACTGCCTGTAAATGACCTCCAAACAGCATTGTTAATAGGCATTTAGGTCGTGATGGGCACACCGGAATAGCTCAGTGTGAGGAGTGAAGAAGAGAAACTCTAAATAGTAGCACATGCTTCAAGTACCATTTTACTAGGTTGATACTGTTGTGTATGTATGTATACAAACAATTATAAAGTAAATCTACACAAAAACTTTGCCTCAGTTCATAGTTCAGAAAGATACTAACATCTCTACTGAAATCTTCTCAAAATAGTGAGACTTACTTTAGGGTTTATGGTGAGGTTCTTTTGGTTCAAATCACTGCCTTTCATGACCTTTCCACCTGTTTAGTGTTCTTGCCTTCTCTTCCGTTTTAGGACATACAGGATATCTGTCAGGACTGCAAGAAACACCTTCCATGGTACTGCACTTTCCGGTTTGCCAGATGGAGCTTGTCTTTCACACTAAACCAATTTCTGTGAAAAGTCTGTGCCACTTGTGATGGATATTGTTTCTGAATCTATGTAGCATTCTAACAGGTTTTCCCAGGTTGGACTATGAGCCATCTTCCTGTGACCCCCACTGTGACCTCCTTCACAGTGTTGCCCCTTTCTCTTGACATTTCTGATCATTACCTCAGAGAATCTTGTTGTAGCAGCTCCACCTTATATAAACTTCACCCTCTGGGAATGAGTCTTGGATCTCTTTTCCTGTTCTTTTTGAGAAATGCTTCTAACTTCTGATTTCTTTCTGGTATATGTGTGTGTGTGTGTGTGTGTGTGTGTGTGTGTGTGTGTGCGCACGTGCGTGCACGCATGTGTGTGTGGTTCTCATCTATTAATGTGCCCTCAAAATGTTCTAAACTATTTTTTGGCCATGTCTAAAAGTATGTGGGATCTTAGTTCCCCAACCGGGGATCAAACCCTTGTCCACTGCAGGGGAAGCACAGAGTCCCAACCTCTGGGTCACCAGGGAATTCCCCACTCTAAACTACTTTTGATTAGATACTGGTTAATGTTATTAATAGTAACGGTAATAAAATTTTATAGTTTATAAAGCACTTTTAATACCACAAATGAATGAGTGGGTTTAAACGGAGTAAATAGCAAATTTCTGGGCTACTATATACAAAGGGGTTGGTAGGCTTAAAATTCCTGTTCAGGGGAAATTGACTCTGATAACTCTCAGTTCAAAGGTTGTTTTTATAATCATTCCCAAGTAATAAAAAATAAAATAAATAGAAACCAGTGAGCCAGTCAGCCAACACACAGATGGACTAAAAGATTGTAGCAGGCAGTTTTTGAGATTGCATTTTGTGGAAAGACCATTGTAGAGCAAGAGCAAATTAGCCAAGATGGCATAGTCAGTCTCTCTCAGCCCAGGGTCGCTTGCTCTTGCCCCACATTTTGTAAATAATGATCACGTGACAGTTGAGCGCATCTGTAGAACTGCGCATGTGCGTCAAAAGGTACTCGCTTGGTCGCGGGCTACTGCGTGCAGCTCACCTGTATGAGCTTCACCACAAAGCCCTGGCCGCCGCCGCACTGGGGCTACATTGGAGCAGCACCATGATTATGTTTTATGAGGTTTTGCTAAGGCTCCATTATGGCTATATTTTGGTTATGTTGTGGCTGCCTCTAGGGCTGCAGCATCGGCCAGGAGAAAGAGTGTGTTATGGCTGCCGTGCCAGCCAGGAGAGAATAAATTTGTCTGCAACTCCTTCAGCTCCTCGAATCTTCTCCCAGCCTCTTATCTCACGCCTTGCTACCCAGGGTTCAGCAAACAGTGCGGATAGTGTGAGCAACAAGACAATTGGCATCATGAACAGAATCAGCAATAGAATCATCTTCCAAAATTTCCCAGTTTGCACGGTCTTGTTGCTCAGAATTAAGCATGGCCGTCTCAGATTTATTCCCTTCTGGTCACTAGTGCTGTGTTGCTTTTATCCAGGAATCTTGTTCACGTTGTTTCTGCCATTTACACGGACATTCACATGAATGATGTTCTGTGGATTTGGATGATCAGTTCTGCATCTGATTTACCTCACTATGATTTATCATAAGATCTCTGACCCCATTTTAGGCATCGAGCTCCTAAAATCCTTGATTTTTCCTTTGATAAGACAGTAAAGATGACTTTGATTGTGTTAATATGACGACAGGAAACTAGCCCAAGAATGGGGGCTGATTGCTTGGGGAACCAACCAATGATTTGATGTTTGGAACTTTCAGTACCACCACCACTTCAACTTCCAGCCCCAAACCTCTTTAGAGAGGGGAGAGGCTGGAAGTTGAATCAGTCACCAATGACCAATGATTTAATCAGTCATGCCTATGTAATGAAGTCTCCATAAAAGGACTGGGTCTGAGAGCTTCTGGTTTGGTGAACACATGGAAATTCACTGAGATGGCCCCTAGAGAGGGCATAGAAACTTTCCCCATACCTTGCTCTATAATCTCTTCCATTTGGCTGTTCCTGAGTTACATCCTTTCATAATAAGCTGATAATCTAGTAAGTAAAATGTTTCTCTGGCTTCTGTGAGCTGCTCCAGCAAATTAAACTAATTAAACCTAGAGAGTCTGTCAGAAATGCACATAAAAGCCTGGGCTTATGACTAGTGTAGGGGAGGAACATTTTCCCCTTCTTTGCTTCTAGGTTTTTTAGCTGGATTAATAATTATATTGAAATAAAATAGATTAACAAGAGAGAAAAAAATCAATTTCACATATACAGGAATCCTAAAGATATGAGGTTCCCGGACAGTCAGGCATTTGAGGCCCACATGCCATCCTGAGCTATGGAAAAGGTGGTAGGGTTCTGGGCTTCAAAGGGAAGAAAGAAAGACAGTTTATAGGAAGATGATAAGAACAAATGTTTGGCAAATAATGTTTGCCCTGCCATGCAGCTAAGTTTTTCTGTTATAAAAAGTTAAATGTTGATGTATATTATCTATGGTGAAACAGATCACCAGCCCAGGTTGGATGCATGAGACAAGTGCTCGGGCCTGGTGCACTGGGAAGACCCAGAGGGATCGGATAGAGAGGGAGGTGGGAGGGGGATCGGGATGGGGAATATATGTAAATCCATGGCTGATTCATGTCAATGTATGACAAAACCCACTACAATATTGTAAAGTAATTAGCCTCCAACTAATAAAAATAAATGAAAAAAAAAAGTTACATGTTGATAAACTTTCTTCCTGGTACAGGTCTTCTGTTTAAAGGTTTTTAGGCAGTTACAAGAGCGGTAAAAAACTCTTCTTAAGTCTGTTGGGCCATGATTGTCTTCAGCTTGAAATAATCCACATGCCAAAGTGGAACATTCTGGGTGGCCTGACCTGAACCTCATCACTAGAGTCTGAAGTGAGGGGAGCAGTCCAGTAGGACTGAACCCTTAGCTTGTAGAATCTTATGGTATCTCTGGATAGATGGCTTTAGGATTGAATTGAAGAACTGAACTGTAGGACACTCTGCTGGTGTCCAGAGAATTATTTGTTGATTGTTTCAGAAATTCCTCCCTGCCTCCACAACAAATACATGTCTGAAATTTGGTCTCAGAACAAAAGGGACTTATGATCTAATCTAATCTTGTGTAGTCTCATAACAAATGTAATTTGCCAATTATATCTCAGCTCCATGTGCTTTCTGGTGTTGAATCTCCAACCTCTCACTTTTTCTTATGTGGGTGAATCAGTTGTTTTCTCAATGTAATATAAACCTAAATTAAAAAAAAAATATTTTTAAGCCATGCAGCAAGACATGTGAGATCTTAGTTCCCTGACCAGGGATCAAACCATTGCCTCCTGCCTTTTAAATGTGGAATCTTAACTGCTGTAATGCCAGGGAGTCCCTAATCCTAAATTTTCTGCTTGGTTATTGGGCTTTCCTGGTGGCTCAGTGGTAGAGAATCCACCTACAAATGCAGGAGATACAGGTTCAGCCTGGGTCAGGAAAATCCCCTGAAGAAGGAAATGGCAGCCCACTCCAGTATACTTGCCTGTGAAATGCCATGGACAGAGAAGCCTGGAGGGCTAAAGTCTATGGGCTTGCAAAAAGTCAGACACAACTTAATGACTAAACAATAATCACAACAGCACCACAAGGATTACCATTCCCGGAATTGCTCAGAAGCATTTTCAACTTAGGTTTCTTTAAGATGTGTTTTCATGATTAAATCACTTATTTTACATTCAATATTGGAAGCTTTGATCAGTCTCCTATTTTAATTAGCACCTTCCCACATAAGTTATGTAGATTTTCAGTATCAAACCTGAACACAGGGATTGAATAATTTTCTACCCATTAAAAAATGGGTTAATCACTTTCAGGCTCTCTCTGTTTCCTCTCAAGCCCCTCCACATCATCAATAATTTGCATCTCTCTTCTGGTACATATGGATGCATATATCTTGCTTTATTCTCATCTGTTTCTCCCTATCAGAGTGTGTGCCCCCTTGAGGCTTGAAGTGTGTGTTTTTCATTTTGTATTCTTGTATAGTTAGCAAACTCCCTTGACAATGTTTGTTAATAATTTTTGCCCATTTTGTTAATTGCTATATCTCCAGAAACTTGGGAAAATGCCTGGTTCAAATATTTGTTGAATGAATAGATTGATGGTGTTTGGAACTTTAGTGAGAAATTCTGATGAATAAAAATGTATGTAAAAGACTAGACAGTAGAAAACACTCATGCACTCTGTCTGAATTATAATCCATAAGTTATACTGAATGTGATGAATTATTTAGAAAATGCCATGTGAATAATTCATAGTTAGTCCAGGATGATGAATACTTGATGTCCTATCTGCATATTTTCCATTATGGAAGCCCATTTATCTGAGTGTGCCTAAGTCATGGAAGAAAGGGGGTGTGAGAATTTTGTGTAATTACCCTACCCCCACCACAACCCACACACGTGAAGCTGTTTTCAGGAGGGTATGGGGAAAGCCAGAGGTTATGCATGGCATTTTCAGAATATCTGAAAGTGTCAGCTCCATGAGAACCATCTACATAATTTGTTGAGCCCAGTGCAAAATAAAAATGCAGAGAACCCCTTGATCAAAAATAATCCAGGCTATTAGGATGGCAAAAGCAGAGCATTAAGGCAAGCACAGAGCCCTACTGAGTGTGAGCACAGGTTGCTTGCCTGGGAAGCTAGCCTTTGCTCCATGTGGGGTATGCCAATATGCATTCTATGGGCTTAGTTTGAATTCGTCTATGGAGGAAGCAATAACTGTGGCAGAAACTGCTTTTGGTCTTCCTGTAGGTTCTAATGCTGCAAGTATTATCTGCTGAGTCAGGGCACTGGCTGCAATGAAAAGATCTGGAATTGTTGGCGTTATTAGAGCAGTGGCAAGGAGGCCCTTGAGGACCATTGGAATTATACAATACCCAGCAAAGACATGGGTCCATGTAAGCCTTCATCTCAGAGGAGATAGAGACTCATCTGAAAGTCCATAAGTGAACTTGCTGAAATCAGGTTCTCAGAATTAGATTCCAAATATGTTTATGGGTCTGTTGTTCAGTCGCTCAGTCGTGTCCGACTCTTTGCCATCCCATGGACTGCAGCCTGCCAGGCTTCCCTGTCCTTCACCATCTCTCAGAAGTCATTCACACTCATGTTCATGGTCAGTAATGCCATCTAACCATCATGTCCTCTGTCATCCCCTTCTCCTCCTGCCTTCAGTCTTTCCCAGAATCAGGGTCTTTTCTAATGAGTTGGCTTTTCACATCAGGTTGCCAAAGTTTTGGAGATTCAGCTTCAGCATCAGTCCTTCCAGTGAATTTTGAGGACTGATTTCCTTTAGGATTGACTGGTTTGATCTCCTTGCAATCCAAGGGACTCTCAAGAATCTTTTCCACTGCCATAGTTCAAAAGCATCAATTCTTGGTGTGTATGCCCAGAAGTGGGATTGCTGGGTCATATGGCAGTTCTATTTCCAGTTTTTAAAGAAATCTCCACACTGTTCTCCGTAGCAGCTGTACTAGCTTGCATTCCCACCAACAGAGTAAGAGGGTTCCCTTTTCTCCACACCCTCTCCAGCATTTATTGCTTGTAGACTTTTGGATAGCAGCCATCCTGACTGGTGTGTAATGGTACCTCATTGTGGTTTTGATTTGCATTTCTCTGATAATGAGTGATGTTGAGCATCTTTTCATGTGTTTGTTAGCCATCTGTATGTCTTCTTTGGAGAAATGTCTGTTTAGTTCTTTGGCCCATTTTTTGATTGGGTCATTTATTTTTCTGGAATTGAGCTTCAGGAGTTGCTTGTATATTTTTGAGATTAATCCTTTGTCTGTTTCTTCATTTGCTATTATTTTCTCCCATTCTAAGGGCTGTCTTTTCACCTTGCTTATAGTTTCCTTTGTTGTGCAAAAGCTTTTAAGTTTCATTAGGTCCCATTTGTTTATTTTTGCTTTTATTTCCAATATTCTGGGAGGTGGGTCATAGAGGATTTATGTTGGAGAGTGATTTATGTCGGAGAGTGTTTTGCCTATGTTCTCCTCTAGGAGTTTCTGGTCTTACATTTAGATCTTTAATCCATTTTGAGTTTATTTTTGTGCATGGTGTTAGAAAATGTTCTAGTTTCATTCTTTTACAAGTGGTTGACCAGTTTTCCCAGCACCACTTGTTAAAGAGGTTGTCTTTTTTCCATTGTATATTCTTGCCTCCTTTGTCAAAGATAAGGTGTCCACAGGTTCATGGATTTATCTCTGGGCTTTCTATTCTGTTCCATTGATCTATATTTCTGTCTTTGTGCCAGTACCATACTGTCTTGATGACTGTGGCTTTGTAGTAGAGTCTGAAGTCAGGCAGGTTGATTCCTCCAGTTCCATTCTTCTTTCTCAAGATTACTTTGGCTATTCGAGGTTTTTGTATTTCCATACAAATTGTGCACCCCTATGTTCATCACAGTACTGTTTATAATAGCCAGGTCATGGAAGCAACCTAGATGCCCATCAGTAGGTGAATGGATAAGGAAGCTGTGGTACATATACACCATAGAATATCACTCAGCCATTAAAAAGAATTCATTTGAATCAGCTCTAATAAGATGGATGAAACTGGAGCCCATTATACAGAGTGAAGTAAGCTAGAAAGATAAACACCAATACAGTATACTAACACATATATGTGGAATTTAGAAAGATAGTAACGATAACCCAATATGCAAAACAGAAAAAGAGACACAGATGTACAGAACAGACTTTGGGACTCTGTGGGAGAAGGCGAGGGTGGGATGTTCTGAGAGAACAGCATCAACACAAGTATACTATCAAGGGTGAAACAGATCACCAGCCCAGGTTGGGTGCATGAAACAAGTGCTCAGGGCTGGTGCACTGGGAAGACCCAGAGCGATCGGGTGGGGAGGGAGGTGGGAGGGGGGATTGGGATGGAGAACACATGTAAATCCATGGCTGATTCTTGTCAATGTATGGCAAAAACCACTACAATATTGTAACATAATTAGCCTCCAACTAATAAAAAAAAAATGGAAAAAAAAAAGCATCAATTCTTCGTTGCTCAGCCTTCTTTATGGTGCAACTCTCACATCCATACCTGACTACTGGAAAAACCATAGCCCTGACTAGACAGACCTTTGTCAGCAAAGTAACATCTCTGCTTTTTATTACACTGTCTAGGTTTGTCATGGCTTTACTTCCAAGGAGCAAGCGTCTTTTAAATTCATGGTGCAGTCACCATCTGCAGTGATTTTGGAGCCCAAGAAAATAAAGTCTGTCACTGTTTCCACTGTTTCCCCATCTATTTGCCATGAAGTGATGGGACCGGATGCCATTATCTTCCTTTTTTGAATGTTGTGTTTTAAGCCAGGTTTTTCACTCTGCTCTTTCACCTGTATCAAGAGGTTCTTTAGTTCCTCTTCACTTTCTGCTATGAGGGTGTGGTCATATGCATATCTGAGGTTATTGATATCTCTCCTGGGTCTGAACGCACTGCAAATTTTACTTTAACATGGATCCTTAGTTTAATAGAAAAAGGTGTCACCTAGAAAATATGAGCTACATATAAGTAACACCTAGAGGTGACGTACATCATGGCAAACCTGACCAGATGGTCTAGGCTGCAGCCCTGGCTTGGCCATGGGCAACTGACCCTTTGGGTAACTCTCCTCTTGGAACCTCAGCTTCCTAAAATGAGATCGCTAACCATCTGATTCCCCAAGTTACTTTTCAGTGTGTATGTATGCTCAGTCACTAAGTCGTGTCTGACTCTCTGTGACCTCATGGACTGTATGTAGCACACCAGGCTCCTCTGTCCATGGAATTTCCCAGGCAAGAATAGTGGAGAGGATTGCCATTTTCATCTCCAGGGGATCTTCCTGACCCGGGGATTTAACCTGCATCTCGTGAGCCTCCTGCATTGGCAGGCGGTTTCTTTACCACTGAGCCACCTGGGAAGTATCAAGAGTCAAAAATAAGTCATGGTTCTTCCTGGTGGTGGTGCTTCTATAGTGCAGAAAGCACTTTCACCTATCAGATCTCACTCTGCAGCTGTTGAATGCAAGCCTCCTTTTTTAGTTTTAATTTTATTTGTTTTTTAAACTTTTTATTTTCTATTTCAGTAAAGCTGATTAAAACGATGGTTTCAGGCATACAGCAGAGCTATTCAGCCATACATATACATGTATCCACTCTCCCCCAAACTCCCCTCCCATCCAGGCTGCCTCATAACATTGAGCAGCGTTCCCTGTGAATGTAAACCTTCTGCTTCTCATTCCATCTCCTTCCACTTCACCACACTGCCTCCTGCCACACATTTTCCTTTTATAGATTGGAAATGAGCTTCACATTATCTCAAGCCCATACTTTTTTCTTATTCTGGGGTTTATACTATGGCATACTTTCGTTTCAAGTATCTCAATGTGGCAGAGACATTGAAAAGGTATCTCTGCAGCTTCAGATTCAGGCAGTGTGCAGACTTCAGTTCTGTGATGTAAAGTGATACTTCTTCCTCTAGAAGTCGATGTAAATCAGTATGCCAAGGGAAAATCTCTGAAAACATTTAGCCTTAATTTTGAAAGTGAAAGTGTTCATCGCTCAGTTGTGTTCAACTCTATGCGACCCCATGGCCTCTAGCCTGTGAGGCTCCTCTGTCCATGGAATTCTCCAGGCAAAAATACTGGAGTGGGTTGCCGTTCCCTTCTCCAGGGGATCTGCCTGACCCAGGGATCCATCCCGAGTCTCCTGCGTTACAGGTGGACTCTCTAACATCTGCGTCACCAGGGAATTCCAGCCTTAATTTTAATTTACATTAAATCCTATACATTATTCCTAGGAAAGCAGGGGAGTTCTTTCTTGCTCCTGTCGCCAAAGGGGAAATAAAACAGACTAATTCCACGAAGCAAAAAGGTGGGGTGACAGAAATAGGATGGCTAACCTTTAGATCTGACATGGCCTATCCAACGTGAGCTTGGAAATATCTAAGGATTGTGACAAAAGAGTGGAGCAAGGCCATCCATACTAAGCTAGGGATGGAGGCAGGATTCTCACATGAATCCAGAGAATAAGAGCTGGGGTTTGCTTCAAATCTTCTGAAAAAAATTTCTACTCATGCATAGTATCACATTGTGGACTGCTAGTTTCATCTGTTTTGTTGGTCAAGTGTGAATCAGTCAACAAAACTTGTCACTATTTTAATTTGATTAGCATCATAGAAAGAGCATGGTCTTTGGATCAGACACTCTAAGTCTGTGTGAGTTTATAAAATAAAAAAAACTAAAATAGTAATGATACTTGATTCACAGATTGATTTCAGGGTTTTATGATAAAATATATATATAAAGGTTTCTGGAACTTGGTTACAAAAAAAGGTAGGGTTAAATTCCATGGAATATTTAAAAACCTTCCAAGTCAAGAGGGATTATGTTTCAATTTAAGAAAATTTGTTTTATATGTAGAGAGACTGCTCTGGCACAGTGAAATCTTGGGGCTCTAACCAGAATTTGGTATTAGATTCACAGGAAAACAATGAGAGAAGGATGCAGAATCAGATGATTTGATGTCATTGACCAGTGGACCAAGGATGAGGACTTTTACCTTGAGTCTAAGGACTCTTCTTTAATTCTTGAGCAAGAAAATTTAGTTAAATAGTAGGGAACGAGAGTAAGACAAAGAATTGCTGGTCCTAAGAAGGATGTCCGATGTCAGGACTGAGGAAGAGAATGGACTGCTTGCACTGAAGCTTAATAAACATTTATTGGCCCTCCCATGTGCAGAGTCTTTGAAGTTACCTTCAAGTTATAGTTGAACAGGGGATGCATGACACGTCACGGTCACTAGAAAGCAAAGTGCCCAAACAAAAGGTCCATAGTTCAGATGGCTTATGCCTGAATGCATTAAGGAAGTTTGCCATGAAGGTGACATGTGAGATAGTTCAGATTGTGGTTGCAAATTTATTAAAAATATGAAAGAGAAAAGAAACAGCACCTACTAAGAGTAAGCACTGATTTCTGAAATTTTTGCTGCAGTGTGTATACTAGGTCAAAATCTGCATTTCTTAGAGTAATTCATGGTCCAAAAATGTTTAAAAGCCATTGCCTTAAAAGATGAGTAGGATTTGGGGATTTCCCTGGAGGTTCAGTGGTTAAGCCTCTATATTTCTAATGCAGGGGGTACCTGTTCAATTCTTGGTGAGGAAACTAAGATCCCACATGCTGCATGCCCTGGTGAAAAAAAGAGGAGCATAATTTGGAGAGGTTTCTTTGAGTTTCTGTTCTTTGCATTCAGCCATGTCATTTCCAGAGCTAGCCTTGTGTTACTAGTCTCCCTTTCTTGCCCTCCCAACTTTGATTTAAACCGCAAAATTCAGTTTAGGCACTGCCTTTTTCCATAACATTTTCTGGACTCACCCACACTCTCCATCCCTAGTCCAGTGGGACTGTGTGCTGGGCCTGGTCATTCAGTCTTGTCTGACTCTTTGTAACCCCATGGAGTGTAGCCCGCCAGGCTCCTCTGTCCATGAGGATTCTCCAGGCAAGAATACTGGAGTGGGTTGCCATGTCCTCCTCCAGGGGATCTTCCCAACACTGGGATCAAACCCAGGTCTCCTGCATTGCAGGCGGATTCTTTACCATCTGAGCCACCAGGGAAGCCCAAGAATACTGGAGTGGGTAGCCTATCCCTTCTCCAGGGGATCTTCCTGACTCAGGAATGAAGCCAGGGTCCCTTGCATTGCAGGATTCTTTACCAGTTGAGCTACCAGAGGTACTTCATTGCCATGTTCCCTCTGGACCCTGTGCTTACATATTTCATAGCACATATTGTCTTATATAGCAATTTTTTCCTTACTTACAAGACCAAATCCACCCTCATAATGGGCTTCCTGGGGTCAGCGCATGCGTGCTAAGTCACTTAAGTCATGTCCGATTCTGTGCAACCCTATGACTGTAGCTCACCAGGCTCCTCTGTCCATGGGATTCTCCAGCAAGAATATTGGAGTGGGTTGCCGTGCCCTCCTCCAGGGGATCTTCCCAACCCAGGGATTGTCTCTCACATCCCCTGCATTGGGAGGCAGGTTCTTTAACACTGGCTCCACCTCCGAAGCCATGGGGTCAGAGCCTGTGTCTTATTCAAAGCTAGCCTTGTGGGTACAGAGTCTGAGCAGTCACACATGGCTCCGTAATTAGAAGAGCCCTGTTCTTGTAATGTTCCACTGTCAGTGTCATAAAATTTCTAATAATTTTAAAATTAAGAGCCTGAATTTTCTTTTTATACTGGGCCTATGGGGCCTACACAAATTATGTGACCTACTCTGTTCCTATTTACCTAGTGCACCCAGAGCCTAGGTTGGTCAACAGTATAAGATAACCAAAGAAGAATGAATGAGTAAATTAAGGCTTATTTATTTTTATTAAGTAAATTAAGGCTTATTTATTGAGGGCCTGTCATATTATCCCAGGCACAGAGCTAAGAGTGGTCACATGTATTATGCCATTGAAATGTCTGCAGAATAAGACAGCACTTAGAAGGACTGGTATGTGAGCAAAGATGAGTGTGCAAGGAAAGTGGGGAACATAGAAGGGTAGCTCAACTTACTGGAAAGAGAGGGCATTAGTGGAAGATCTATCTAGAAAGTAAATTAAGACCAGACTGTGGAATGAGAACTGAGAGGTCAAGGAACACTTTTGAGTAATAAGATGTGGACACGAAGGAAGGTATTTCAGCTGCTTTATAGCTATTCAGCTCTAGATGAGTAAGTGGAAGACCTAAGAAATTTTAGAGGACTCCATGAAGGCAGTGCTAGACTGCATTTCACGTGTCTCTCCATAATTGTGTGAACATAAAATGCACAAAGCAAACTCATTTAGAAAAATCAAACATTTTAATCACACTAAGATATTATTTCAAGGACTATTTTCTTTTTAAAAAATCAGTAATCAATTTGATTTGCAGCTTTGGAAAGGTGTTTCTTAAACTGTTCTCACCCATGATTAGGAAGTGGTGGATGCACAATAAATTATTATCTGTGAAATATTAGTGTTCTGTTTTGTAAAGAAAAGGCAAAGATTGCTAGAAGCACATTTATGCTGTAAACAGTGTCAGAGCATTTCCAGTTAAGGAGTAAGTGTCTCTGGTTGAGAAAGATGGGACTGGAGCCTGGTCACCCAACATGACATTTCACCAAATGGCTCAGCAGAAGAGCAAAGTGTACAGACATATTGGGATGTCTTCTGGGAAGAATGAGTGAAATCAGATCTTTCAAGGTCTCATCCAACCCCAATTCTTCCTTTTACAGGAGACAAAACTGAGGCATGGAAAGGCATACACCTGACCTACGCTCACATACCCTGTTAGTGGTCAACTCAGCTAAAGCTGATTGTGTTGAATTCTGAAGATTGCTGACGATTCCACTTTTCTTGGTATAGGGTGCTTTTATTTCAGTGACTGATGTTGATCATGATCTCCAACATTGCCTTGGAAATAATAAAAATGTGAACCTTTAAATTTACCCATTTGTGGTATGTGTGTGTTTTTCCTTCTTCTTTTCTCTGCCTAATGGAATCCAAAATGGAAAACACAGGTTTTAGATGGTCAAATTGTGCCTACCTAGCAATTTTTAGCTGTCACTATCTAAGCATGCTATATACCAAATATCTAAATAGAGATCAGACGTTTTTCTTTTCTTGTTGCCCACAGAAAAGTAAATAGAAGGAAAAAATAGCAAGGGAAAAAATAGAAGGAGAAAATAAATGTCATTTGCTTAAAGTAAACTAGCTTTTATGATGGCTCTGTGAGATAAGGGGAGAGCACTTTCAGAAGGTTGCTCTGGTGATAAATTATGCCCAGGAGATTAGAGCTTATAAGAGACAGGATTAGTGCAAGGTGCAGGGATTTTTCTCAAGAGCAATAGATTTCATTTCTAACCTTGGTAGGTCACAGGCAGCTTCCTCAGAAAATTTATTCAACAAATTCCAACCAGCACTTTTTGAGTACTTAGAATGTTCTGAACCTTGCACCAGGAATTAGGGTTATGAGTAAAAGAGGTACATGTCCTACACTGGAGTTCACAGTCTAATTCCAGTACAGTGTAAATGCTATGATAAACGTGACCCTTAAATAATACTAGAATGCAGAAGAAGAACAGGTTCCCAGTATTGGAGACCTGGGAAGGTTTCCTGGAAGAAGGGATAACTGTGCAATGTGTGGGGCCAGCAGGAGGACAGGGAAATATTTGAGGAAGGAAACTATTCCAGACAGAAGAACAGCATGTGCAAAGCTATGGAGGCATAGAGGTCCCTGCTTACTCTGCTTCTGTAGTGAGAGAAACTCAATGTGGTTCTCATAAATTTCTTTCCTGAGATAAAACAAGGTGATTTCCCATCCTTTCCTGATTCTACAAATTTTAAAGGATTCAATAGTGTATTAGAAGACTTCACTACCGAAAATATAGAGTCACACAAAAATACAAGACCAGGAGTGAAGTGGTTTATAGACCGGACTTCAGCCCTCTTTGTTTATGTAATCTTGGACAAGTCATTAATCTCTCTTTTTTTTAAAATTTTTTTATTATTTATTTATTTATTTTTATTAGTTGGAGGCTAATTACTTCACAACATTTCAGTGGGTTTTCTCATACATTGATATGAATCAGCCATAGATTTACACGTATTCCCCATCCTGATCCCCCCTCCCACCTCCCTCTCCACCCGATTCCTCTGGGTCTTCCCAGTGCACCAGGTCCGAGCACTTGTCTCATGCATCCCACCTGGGCTGGTGATCTGTTTCACTATAGATAATGTTCATGCTGTTCTTTTGAAATATCCCACCCTCACATTCTCCCACAGAGTTCAAAAGTCTGTTCTGTATTTCTGTGTCTCTTTTTCTGTTTTGCATATAGGGTTATCGTTACCATCTTTCTAAATTCCATATATATGTGTTAGTATGCTGTAATGTTCTTTATCTTTCTGGCTTACTTCACTCTGTATAAGGAGCTCCAGTTTCATCCATCTCATTAGAACTGGTTCAAATGAATTCTTTTTAACGGCTGAGTAACATTCCATGGTGTATATGTACCACAGATTCCTTATCCATTCATCTGCTGATGGGCATCTAGGTTGCTTCCATGTCCTGGCTATTATAAACAGTGCTGCGATGAACATTGGGGTGCACGTGTCTCTTTCAGATCTAGTTTCCTCAGTGTGTATGCCCAGAAGTGGGATTGCTGGGTCATATGGAAGTTCTATTTCCAGTTTTTTAAGGAATCTCCACACTGTTTTCCATAGTGGCTGTACTAGTTTGCATTCCCACCAACAGTGTAAGAGGGTTCCCTTTTCTCCACACCCTCTCCAGCATTTATTGCTTGTAGACTTTTGGATAGCAGCCATCCTGACTGGCGTGTAATGGTACCTCATTGTGGTTTTGATTTGCATTTCTCTAATAATGAGTGATGTTGAGCATCTTTTCATGTGTTTGTTAGCCATCTGTATGTCTTCTTTGGAGAAATGTCTGTTTAGTTCTTTGGCCCATTTTTTGATTGGGTCATTTATTTTTGTGGAATTGAGCTTCAGGAGTTGCTTGTATATTTTTGAGATTAATCCTTTGTCTGTTTCTTCATTTGCTATTATTTTCTCCCAATCTGAGGGCTGTCTTTTTACCTAACTTATAGTTTCCTTTGTAGTACAAAAGCTTTTAAGTTTCATTAGGTCCCATTTGTTCAGTTTTGCTTTTATTTCCAATATTCTGGGAGGTGGGTCATAGAGGATCTTGCCGTGATTTATGTTGGAGAGTGTTTTGCCTATGTTCTCCTCTAGGAGTTTTATAGTTTCTGGTCTTATATTTAGATCTTTAATCCATTTTGAGTTTATTTTTGTGTATGGTGTTAGAAAGTGTTCTAGTTTCATTCTTTTACAAGTGGTTGACCAGTTTTCCCAGCACCACTTGTTAAAGAGGTTGTCTTTTTTCCATTGTATATTCTTGCCTCCTTTGTCAAAGATAAGGTGTCCACAGGTTCGTGGATTTATCTCTGGGCTTTCTATTCTGTTCCATTGATCTATATTTCTGTCTTTGTGCCAATACCATACTGTCTTGATGACTGTGGCTTTGTAGTAGAGTCTGAAGTCAGGCAGGTTGATTCCTCCAGTTCCATTCTTCTTTCTCAAGATTACTTTGGCTATTCGAGGTTTTTTGTATTTCCATACACATTGTGAAATTCTTTGGTCTAGTTCTGTGAAAAATACCGTTGGTAGCTTGATAAGGATTGCATTGACTCTATAGATTGCTTTGGGTAGAATAGCCATTGACCAAGTGGGCTTTATCCCAGGAATGCAAGGATTCTTTAATATCCGCAAATCAATCAAGGTAATACACCACATTAACAAATTGGAAGATAAAAACCATATGATTATCTCAATAGATGCAGAGAAAGCCTTTGACAAAATTCAACACTCATTTATGATTAAAACTCTCCAAAAAGCAGGAATAGAAGGAACATACCTCAACATAATAAAAGCTATATATGACAAACCCACAGCAAGCATCACCCTCAATGGTGAAAAATTGAAAGCATTTCCCCTGAAATCAGGAACAAGACAAGGGTGCCCACTCTCACCACTACTATTCAACATAGTGTTGGAAGTTTTGGCCACAGCAGTCAGAGCAGAAGAAGAAGTAAAAGGAATCCAGATAGGAAAAGAAGAAGTGAAACTCTCACTGTTTGCAGATGACATGATCCTCTACATAGAAAACCCTAAAGACTCTACCAGAAAATTACTAGAGTTAATCAATGAATATAGTAAAGTTGCAGGATATAAAATTAACACACAGAAATCCCTTGCATTCCTATATACTAACAATGAAAAAACAGAAAGAGAAATTAAGGAAACAATACCATTCACCATTGCAACAAAAAGAATAAAATACTTAGGAGTATATCTACCTAAAGAAACAAAGGACCTATACATAGAAAACTATAAAACTCTGATGAAAGAAATCAAAGAGGACACAAACAGATGGAGAAACATACCGTGTTCATGGATTGGAAGAATCAATATTGTCATTAATCTCTCAAGGCTTAGTTTTCTGGTCTGTTTAACAGAGATACTAATGCCTATGTACATCACAGACTCCTTGGGCTACTCAGTGTTAACAAACTACAAAGTGCTATATAACATTAAATTTTGCATATATGTATATGTGTGCATATGTGCGCACACACATATAATTATATAGTCCATTAAGTAGTAAATAGACTATATTATAATTCTTATGACCCAAATGTTTTTCTCATGAGTTAAGAGCAGATGCAGCCCACACAATCAACCAAAAACATAAACCCTATCTATTTCCCTACTTAAAACCTTTCCCATAATTTCCCTCTGCCTATTGATGTCCAAGGGCTCCCTTGGTGGCTGAGTGGTAAAGAATCTGCCTGCAATGTAGGAGACCTGGGCTTGATCCTTGCGTCAGGAAGATCTTATGAAGAAGGAAATGACAACCCACTCCAGTATTCTTGCCAGGATAATACCAAGGACAGAGGAACCTTGTGGGCTACAGTCCAGGGAATTGCAAGAGTCAATACATAATCTAGTGACTAAACGACTACCGCCACCATTGATGTTCAAAGCCTCTGAATATGCTCTGCAAGACTCCAGATTGATTTCCTTGTTCCTTTTCAGCTTAATCCTCCACAGTTTACTTAGGATTGTAGGAATACCAAGAGACCAGATCATCTCTTTCTCCTCCCTCCTCTCTTCCTTGTTCCTCTTCCCTTTGTGGCCCCAGCTAAACTTCTACCTAGGATATATTCCATCGTCTGCCTGCACTAAGGACCATTTTGAAGTGCACATACTACCTGCAACCATGTTTGAAGTTCCTATCATTTATCAGCGGGTCTCTGTCTCACGAATTACTCCTCATCAGTAAAAGCCTGGATAATGTGGTGTGACTAGTTAGCAAAAATGAGTCAACATGCAAAATCTCTATGCTCCCGCCTTTTCCCCTTACATAAAAGTAGCCTTCTGCATTTCATTGGTGGTAAAAATTTTAGATGTGTTACTGAAGATGATCTTATAAAAAATGAAGTCAATTTTACATTTTGAAGACAAATTTCATTTGTCTAAATGTTGTTGTTCAGCCACTCAGTCCTGCCTGACTCCCTGCAATCCCGTGGACTGCAGCACACCAGGCTTTCGTGTCCTTCACTATCTCCTAGAGTTTGCTCAAAGTCATGTCCATTGAGTCCATCCCTCCCTCTGTCACCCCTGAGGGCATTCTCCTTGTCCTCAATCCTTCCCAGTATCAGAGTCTTTTCCAGTGCCAGCGTTTTGCATTAGGTGGTCAAAGTATTGGACCTTCAGCATCAGTCCTTCTAATGAATATTCAGAGTTGATTTTTTTCTTTAGGATTGACTGATTTTATCTCCTTGCTGACCAAGGGACTCTCAAGAGTCTTCTCTAGCTCCACAGTTCAAAAGCATCAATTCTTTAGTGCTCAGCCTTCTTTATGGTCCAACTCTCACATCTGTAAATGACTACTGGAAAAAATCATAGCTTTGACTATATGGACCTTTGTTGGCAAAGTAATGTCTCTGCTTTTTAATATGCTGTCTAGGTTTGTCATAACTTTTCTTCCAAGGAGCAGGTGTCTTTTATTTTTGGCTGCAGTCACCATCTGCAGTGATTTTGGAGCCCAAGAAAATAAAGTTTGTCACTATTTCCATTTTTTCTGCATCTATTTTCCATGAAGTGATGGGACTGGATGCCATGATCTTAGTTTTGTGAATGTTGAGTTTTAAGTCAGCTTTTTCATTCTCCTCTTTCACCTTCATTGACAGTCTCTTCACTGAGAGTCCCTCTTCAATTTCTGCCATAAGGGTGGTGCCATCTGCATATCTGAGGTTATTGACATTTCTCCTTGTGAACTTGATTTCAGCCTGGGCTTCATCCAGCTCAGCATTTCACATGATGCACTCCATGCTGTGCTGTGCTTAGTCACTCAGTTGTGTCTGACTCTTTGCAACCCCTTGGACTGGAGCCCACCAGGTTCCTCTGTCCATGGGGATTCTCCAAGCAAGAATACTGGAGTGGGTTGCCATGCCCTCCTCGAGGGGATCTTCCCAATCCAGGGATTGAACCCAGTCTCCTGCAGTGCAGGCAGATTCTTTACTGTCTGAACTACCAGGGAAACCCAAGCATACTGGAGTGGGTAGCCTATCCCTTCTCCAGGGAATCTTCCTGACCCAGGAATCAAACCAGGGTCTCCTGCATTGCAGGTGGATTCTTTACCACCTGAGCTACCAGGGAAGCCCATGATGTACTCTGCATAGAAGTTAAATAAGCGGGGTAACAATATACAGGCTTGACATACTCCTTTCCCAGTTTGGAACCAATCTGTTTTTCCATGTCCAGTTCTAACTGTTGCTTCTTGATGCATACAAATTTCTTAGGAGGCAGGTAAGGTGGTCTGGTATTCTAATCTCTTTAAGAATTTTCCACAGTTTGCTGTGATCCACACAATCAAAGTCTTTAGTGTAGTCAATAAAGCAGAAGTAGATGTTTTTCTGGAATTTCCTTGCTTTTTCTATCATCCAGTGGATGTTGGCTCTTTGATCTCTGGTTTCTCTGTGTTTTCTAAATCCAGCTTGAGCATCTGGAAGTTCTCAGTTCACGTACTGTTGAAGGCTAGCTCGAAAGATTTTGAGCATTACCTTGCTAGCATGTGAAATGAGTGTAATTGTGTGGTAGTTTGAATACTCCTTGGCATTGCTCTTTTTTGGGATTGGAATGAAAACTGAACTTTTCTAACCCTGTGGACTAAATAGTCTAAATACTTGTCTAAACAGTTGATCTCAAATATTTGTCTAAATGAAAAGGGAAATTTGCTCAGTCATGTCCAACTCTTTGTGAGCCCATGGACTGTAGAGTCCATGGAATTCTTCAGGCCAGAATACTGGAGTGGGTAGCCTTTTCCTTCTCCAGTGGATCTTCCTGACCCAGGAATTGAACCAGAGTGTCCTGCGTTTCAGGCAGATTCTTTACCAACTGAGCTATCAGTGAAGCACCCATTTGTCTAAATAGTTGATCTTAAATATGTTTGAAGGCAGTGCTCAAAAGGTGCTCTGAAAAACCAAGCCACTTAGAATAAACAGTATTTTCCAAACTTCAGCCATATAACGTGAAGTTACATTTCTGTTAAAACTCATGTATATATTGGGCCCCTTTGGGTTATTCTCCCAGCTAGGCAAAGGAACAGAGTGCCCATGAGAAGTGACTTTAACTCCCAGTTTTATGGAAGCAAAAATCCTTACAACTTTTCTGCATATTATGTTTTCTGTTTGCTGCCAAACTTCACTCACCTACTTCCTCCTACCTCTCTCTCAACTTTCATATTCTTACCTGTCCATTAATAAGCACTCAGTGGTGGCTGCTCTGGTTCTACTGGAGCAAGTGAAAGTGTGCAAAGGCCCCTAATTGCACCTGTAAACTCTGCAACCCATGCGTGACTTTATTTTTACTCTGTGGGCGAAGGATGTAAGAGAGAGAGGGTTGATTGACTTTTGTCCTAAGTCTTTCAGAAGAGGATCAAAGGCACATCTTCAGGCATACACAGAAGCCACTAGTTCTTAAACTTTGTTGGATTGAATCATATGTGGGACTTTTTACTAGTACACGTTCCCCCCCTTTCCCCAGAGATTCTGATTCTAGGCTGCCATGGAGAGTATTTGAAATATTGTGGAGGGTAAAACAGAAATAGCAGCACAAGCTGCTCTATTTTCCTTAATATCTCAGGACATGAAATTCTTTCCATGATGGAGGTCAGGAGCAAGGACTGGAGAATTAAATAATTCATTAGCTTAGAGCTGCGCTGAGCTCTTTTGTTTTGCTGTAAATTTTCAACAGCCAGGGATCTCCAAGCTTCCACATATATTTGCCTCAAACTCATGCACATGGTCTGCCAATGTCACATCAAGTATGTGCACATGTATGCACTCATGCGCATGTGTACCTATCCTTTGTTGTTTAGAAGGCACAACACACCAATACAGCACATTGGTATTACCCTTCTTTGTTGGAGCAGTCAGCGCCTACATCTCTGTCACAGGGATGGCTGATGCAACAAGTGCTGTGTGCATGACTGGAATGTAATATTGAATAGGCACCCTTCTTGGTATCCCTAGCTTTCAGTTTTGCAGCATCCCCTATCCATACCTCATACAGAAAGGATCTTTCAGCAAGCTTTATTCAACCACTGCTGTCTCCCTTCTGCCTCTATCATCAGCTTTAGCCAACCCTCACTACCCTCTGCCTTTCACAAGCTTCTCAGTGACCTGTGTCTCTACAGACGATCCTCGGCTTTATTGTTGGCTAGTCGCTAAGTTACGTCTAACACTTTTGTGACCACATGGACTGTAGCCCGCCAGGCTCCTCTGTCCATGGGATTTTCCAGGCAAGAATACTGGAGTGGGTTGCCATTTCCTTCTCCAAGAGATCTTCCCGACTCAGGAATCGAACTTCTGTCTCCTGCATTGGCAGGTGGATTCTTTATCACTGAGCCACCAGGGAAGCCCCGATCTCTGACTTACAAATTATCATATGACTCTCCAGCCTACTAGAGTGAATATAATACACTTTCTGAACCCTTTGTGCTTCCCTTTGTGTTATGAAGCTGGAGTATGGGGACTAACTTGAAATATTCATAAACTCTCCATATTGTTACATATATGAGCCAATTTGGCTATGAATAGTAGACATGAATGGATAGCAGGGGTTGAGATAAACTATGTTTAAAAAATTTTGCTATCATATAATAAGGAAAGCAAAAAAGCAGACCAAATTCTGTCTGAAACTTCCACATACACACTATTAAATAAATATATATTTAGCAAGGGAGGCATACAAGTTCATAGCATTTATTCTGTAAGCTCAATCGGGATCCAGCATCTGTTCTTTTGAATGATGTAACTGCACCAGCAACATTTTAGAAGCAAGATTAAAGTCAGCATTAGAGAATCAGAATTTTTCAGACTAATGGCTCAACATAGGATTGTTTAGGGAGCAAACCTCACTATCCTTAAGGGCACAGATCTTATTCTTTTACCTCTTTTCGTACAAGTGAGAGAAATACTATTTATAATATTGTTTATAATATTATAAACAATCCAGAGGCTTTGAGCACCAATTTTCCTCTATAGCAACTTGTTTTAATATCTATTAATGGCTTCCCTGGTGGCTCAGATGATAAAGAATCCGCCTGCGATGTGGGAGACCTGGGTTCCATCCCAGGGTTGGGAAGATCCCCTGGAGGAGGGCATGGCAGCCCACTCCAATGTTTTTGCCTAGAGAATCCCCATAGACAGAGGAACCTGGCAAACTAGTCTGTGTGGTCGCCAAGAGTCCTACACCTCTGAGCAACTAAGAACACACACACACACAAGCAAACTAAAGGGCTTGCTAGGTGGCACTAGCGGTAAAGAACCCCTCGGCCGTTGAGGGAGATGTAAGAGACCAAGAGGCACGGTTTTGATGGATCCTTGGGTTGGGAAGATACCCTGGGGAAGGGAATGGCAACCCACTCCAGTATTCTTGCCAGGAAAATCCCATGGACAGGAGAGCCGGAGGGCTACAATACATACAGCTGCAAAAAGTTGGATACCACTGAAGCGACTTAGCACACACACATGCACACAAGCGAAATAACCGTCACTATTTTCACCAATTAAAGCCTATTTTTATAATCCATCATGTTGATTAGCAAAATCTCCTATGTTAATAAGACATAATGAGCTGAACTATTGGTAGTAGTGTCTTAGGAAGGTCAGCCTTTTAAATTAAATATGCTGTCTAGGTTGGTCATAACTTTTCTTCCAAGGCGTAAGCGTCTTTGAATTTCATAGCTGTAGTCACCATTCACGGTGATTGCAGAGCCCAAGAAAATAAAGTTTGTCTTTGCTTCAACTTTTCCACCTTCTATTTGCCATGAAGTGATGGGACCAGATGCCATGATCTTAGCTTTTTGAGTGTTAAGTTTTAACCAACTTTTTCACTCTCCTCTTTCACCTTCATGAAGAGACTGTTTAGTTCCTCTTTATTTTCTGCCATTAAAGTGGTATTATCTGCATATCTAAGGTTGTAGATATTTCTCCTGGCAATCTTGATTCCAACTGGAGCATCATTCATCCCCACATTTCGCATGATGTACTCTGCATAGAAGTTAAATAAGCAGGATGACAATATACATTCTTATTGTATTCCTTTCTCAATTTTGAACCAGTCCGTTCATTGTTCCATATTCAGTTCTAACTGTCGGTTCTTGACCTTCCTACAGGTTTCTCAGGAGACAGGTAAGATGGTCTGGTATTCCTGTTTAAGAATTTTCCGCAGTTTGTTGTGCTCCACACAGTCAAAGGCTTTAGCATAGTCAATGAAGCAGAAGTAGATGTTTTCCTGAAACAGCTTTGCTTTCTCTATGATCCAATAAATGTGGCCAATTTGATTTCTCGTACCTCTGCCTTTTCTAAATCAGCTTGTACATCTGGTGGTTCTCAGTTCATGTACTGCTGGAGACTAGCTTGAAGGATTTTGAGCATAATCTTACAGCATGTGAAATAAGAACAGTTATACAGTAGTTTGAACATTCTTTGAGATTGGAATGAAAACTGACCTTTTCCAGTCTTGTTTGGCCACTGGTGAATTTTCCAAGTTTACTGGCACATTGAGTGCAGCACTTTAAAAGCATCATCCTTTAGGATTTTAAGTGGCTCAGCTGGAATTCCATCACCTTCTCTAGCTTTGTTCGTAGAAGTGCTTCCTAAGACCCTCTTGCCTTCACACTCCAGGATATTTGACTCTAGGTGAGTGACCACACCATTGAGATTACCCAGGTCATTAAGATCTTTTTTGTATAGTTGTTCTGTGTATCCTTGTCACCTCTTCTGAATCTCTTTTGCTTCTGTTAGGTCCATACTCTTTCTATACTTTATTGTGCCCATTCTTGCATGAAATGTTCCCTTGATCGCTCCTATTTTCTTGAAGAGATCTCTATTCTTTAACTCATTCTATTGTTTTCCTGTATTTCTCTGCATTGTTCATTTAAGAAGGCTTTCTTGTTTCTCTTTGCTATTTTCTGTAACTCTGCATTCAGTTGTGTATATCTTTCCCTTTTCCTCCTCACCTTTCATTTCTCTTCTTTTCTCAGCTATTTCTAAAGCCTCTTCAGACAACCACTTTGCTTCTTGCATTTGTTTTTTTTGGGATGGTTTTGGTCACAGGCTTATGGTTTTTCCCATAGTCATGTACGGATGTGAGAGTTGGACCATAAAGAAGGCTGAGCACTGGAGAATTGATGGTTTTGAATTGTGGTGCTGGAGAAGATTCCTGAGAGTCTCTTGGACTGCAAGGAGATCAAACCGTCAATCCTAAAGGAAATCAACTCTGAATGTACATTCGAAGGACTGATACTGAAGTTCCAATACTTTGGCCACCTGATGCGAAGAGCTGACTCATTGGAAAAGACCCTGATGCTGGGAAAGATTGAGGGCAAAAAGAGAAAGAGGAAGCGGAGGATGAGATGGTTGGACAGCGTCCCCACCTCAATGAACACGAAGTTGAGCAAACTCCAGGAGATAGTGAAGGACAGAGGAGCCTTGCATGCCGCAGTGCCTGGGGTCGTAAAGAGCTGGACATGACTTAGCAACTGAACAACAACAACAAAGTACCTTTATTACAACTTCCAGGAAACTGAATAAAGGCTACTTGTATTGAAATGTTTTGCTTATTTTGTTAGATTTTCTTCAGTGGCCTAACCTGGAAATCTGTCTACTCTCCATAACATTTTTTTTTTTTCAAATAGAAAAAAGAAATATGCTAAATTCCAACAACTTATTTAAATAACTTTTGGGAAAATAGTTAATCAGAGACTGCTTGTACTTTCTGTTTGCTACTTGTCAACCCAATTTTCCACTAGGAGGAAGTTTCAGGGAAGAGAAGACACTGAAAGGACTCAGCTGTGTAGATATAGAATTTTAATTGGAATGTGAATCATATTTGGACGGCAGGGCAGAACTTTATATGACCTAGATTCTCAGGAACAGAGATAGCACCTGTATTGGAGGTTTTAAAAGCAAGTACCCCAGGGTTTCCAGAATTACACTTCCGCAGGGACACCACTCATGGTGTATTCTATGAGAATTGTATCTCCTGGAATTATGCAGTACAGAAGCCATGGAGATGCTCAAAATGCCACTACACAACGAGGGCACATGTGATGTGGCAAGGAAAGGACATGGAATTTAGAATCAGACAAGCTTGGGTTTCCGTCATATTTTGCTATTGACTAGTAATTTGCCTTACCCTAGATAAAAGTCACTTAACCTTTACGAATTTCAGTTTTCTTACCTATAAGGTGAAGGTGGTAAAGTCTATCTTATTAGATCAGTTTATTTTGTACAGTTGTTGATTTTTACAGTTGTTCATTCAAAATTGATTTTTGAACATCCACGAAGTCCTAGGTATATGCTAGGTGTTAGGCATACAAGGGTAAGTAAGGCAGGTATGCTTTCTCCGCTCATGGATCTAGATGGGAGATAATTACATAAGCAGGTGCCATAGAATGAAGTAATTTCTCTATTAAAGGGAAAATGTATTCACGTACATGTCAGGGAGACCTTATATAAGTTTGGGGGATGAGTTCTAGAAAGACAAAGAAGAGATGCAAATAGGTAGAGCTGGCTGGATAAGGAACCGATGCAGGTGGAATACAAACCTGTTCTTTGTCCCTTCTGTTAAGCACCGATGTCCTATTGCTGCTCTCTTTCTCACATTTCTTCCTTCTTCACATGGAAGAGTGTGTGTGTGTGCGCGCTAAGTTGTTTTAGTCATGTCCGACTCCCTGTAACATTGTGGACTATAGCCCACTAACCTTCTCTGTCTATGGGCTTCTCCAGGCAAGAATACTGGAATGGGCTGCATGCCCTCCTCCAGGGAATCTCCCCCACCCAGTGATCAAACCGATGTCTCTTATGTCTCCTGCATTGGCAGGCAGTTTCTTTACCACTGGCGCCACCTGGGAATCCCCAGATGGAAGAATGTTAAACAACAAATCTCCTGGTGTGGTCTCTAAGTAATATAGAACCCATTTTGGGGGCTGGTTATTCTTGAGACTACTCCAAGGTTAAGTGTCTGTCCTTTCCTCCAATGAACCAAAGTTAGTCCCACTTTTATAAATGATCTCTATATTGGTGACCCATTAATCTATATGGCAGTGATTTTCATCTGAGTGTGGTTTTGCCTCCTGGGGGACATTTTGCTACACTTGGAGACATTTCTGATTGTCACATGGCAGCGTGTGTGTGTGTGCATGCGTGGCTAGTGGTAGTGGGTAGTGACCAGAGATGCTGCTGAACATAATACAAGACACAGAACAGCCCCCAACCACAAAGAGTTATTTAGCCCAAAGTGTTGATAGTGCCAGGGTTTAACAACCTGCTTTATAGACCCATTCACTCAAGTGCCAGTTCTTCAGTTTCATTTGTGTCTGAGACATTTCTGTTTGGATTTTACATCGTGTTACTTCAGAACCAAACTCCAACCTACTTTTCTTATTTTGATCAGTGATAATAACAGGAACTTACTCTTGAAGACTACCCAGAAATCTGCTGGGAAGGCCAATTCTGAGAAATGCAGATGGTGTTGCTTTTATCCATAGACTGTGGAATACATAACCCTCTTCCCCAGGTTTCTGTAAATACCTAGGGCTTTATACGCTCATATTTTTCTCTGCTTCCTGCCTTTTTCCCCCTAAAGCGTCTGTCTACTTCACTTTGCATTAGTCTAGACTTGACACTCAGTCTCTGAATAGGTTTACCTGCAAAAGGACACTCATATCAGACATTCTTGGATTTATCACACTTTCTGAGAAATCATAGAGAGGGCATTGCATTGCACAATGCGGTCTTATTCTTTTATCTCTTGTATCTTTGTTCCCATCCTATCTCTCTTGAGTTAGCCTCCAAGAACTCCAGATTCTTTACTCTTTGTTAAAAAGAAGCAACTTCCTCCTTATCTGAAGCTTTGATATCCCCTGGTTGCTTAAAAGCTGGTACTTGGGGGATGATGAGGATTTTGAGGCTTACCAACTAATACTAATACTTTTCAAGACTGTTCTCAAAATAAGATAGTGGTATCTCTGGGATAATTCCTGGCGTATAAAATTTCCTTGTTTTCAAAATGTTTGTTATTTTTATGTTAAGTTAAAAGCTTTTGAAAGGTTTCATGGCCATAAGATAGAAAATTTAGGCCATAGATTCAGCAATATAAAACAGAGATATAAAGTCCCAGTGACTGAAATAAAATGAGTTTTCTCAGTCTCAAACCTCTGAGCTAGTATGGTGGCTCCTATTTCTGAGAAATTCTGAGAATTTCTGAAATATTCTGAGAATATTTCCCTATTCTGAGAAAAATAGGGGTCCAAGGTTCCTCTTTCAGTTACTCTGACATTCTTGGGGTGTAGCTCTTGTCTCCACACTCCATGATGGCCCTCTGCCACATCCCATTCCATGGGAGGAAATGGAAACAGATGGCAGGGTCCTTACTTTTAAGGGCAGGATCTGGAGCTTGCTCCATCACTTACACTTCTGTCCGATTGGCCAGAGCTTAGTTATATGGCCACGCCTAGGGGCCATGAGGGCTGGAGAATGTGCTCTATTAATATATTCTGATGGGTCATGTGTGTAGCTAAAAATCAAGACCCCTCTTCATTGGAAGAAGACAAGAATGTCTATCATGTGGCCCCTCAGAGAAGACTTGGTTTCAGAAAAAGTACCAGACTGTAAGCAATGGAGATATCTGTTCTTTACCCCTTTTCTGTTTCATCTGTTTTCTTGGTTACTCATAACATGTCTCCCCTGTGTTCATGCTGCAATCCTAATTCAGGACTTCTTTATGACAGAATTGTATTCATGCCGTTATTTTCTATCAGTCTCCTGAATATAATTGTACTGTGTTGCTCCTTGGGCCAAACCCCTGTCCTGAGTCAAACTTATATGAAGCAATAAAGGCCTTTCTACTTCTCACCTTTGCCCTCCAGCCTTAACTCTCTTTGCTAACACATGTTTCTTGAACACACTGTCCGGAAACATCTTCTCCCTCTTTTCCCTGTATTCCCAATAAATCTTTTTTTTTGAACTCTAGTAACAAGTAAAGCTTACACCACGAGATTTTACACATGATAATTTATATATATGTGCCTATGTATGTACAATATGTGTATTTGTGTGTGTGTGTGGTGTTTTGGAGTTACGCTGGGAGTAAGCAGAGGTGAACATGGAGATGAAGAGCTAAAATGTGAGAGGCTTGCTAAGAATCACATTAACCTCTAGACTCAGGGGCATTATCTGGCACTCCTGGGATGAGGGCATCAAGAATTTACACTAGACAGGAGACTAACTAGAAAAAGAGTATTCAGATAAACTGTTCTTTGATCTTAGTGAACACTCTTAGCCCTGAGAAGGTAAATCCTAATGAGATTAGAAGCTCAGAACAAATAGAGGCCTTAACTTACCTAGTGGTAGCAACATTGATGAAATGCTAATTGGCTTGTTTTCTCACTTAGAAGTGCTTAGTAAAATAAATTGTAATAGTTTGAAATTCCAGAAGAAAATAGTTATTAACTGGCAAGCTATGGTTCTTTAGTCATTCCAAGAGAGAGATAAAAGTGGAAGAGAAGGAATACAATAGAATGGCAAAAGAGAAAGAAGAAAAAGACTTTCATCCTTCCTCTCTTCCTTTCTTCCTCCTTCCTTTCCCTTCATTCTTCCCTCCCTCCGTCCCTTTCTTCCTTCTCTCTTTTCATCTCACCTAACATAGATAGGCTATGAATCCTAGTCTTTTTAAAGCACGGAAAAGTACTCACATCTGTATGTATATTTTATGATAATGAACTGCCTCCAACCAGGTTCAGTTTTTTCTTCCCATGCTCAGATTATCCAGCCTCAATTTTATATAATTATATGAGGGGAGAGGAGTCTCTGCTTGAATCTAATTTCTAATCATCATTGCATTACATTACTTTAGTTATTTAGATAAGCTGTGATGATGAGGTGGGGCTGTGGAGAAGCTCTATTCAACAAGAGACTCAGTAGCCTTCATGAAACAGATGTTAGACAGAACTAATCCTAAAGAAGGAGAGTAGTGTTTCCCACTTCTTGTTGGAGACCAGTCAGCCAGGGCCCGAGGAAGGCATGACTCTGAGAGGTGGAGGTTGCAAACCACTCCAGCTCATGAAGACCTCTGCCTTAGTTTTAGAGTAAACTGGATATACTGCAAGTATGGGTGAAAGAGCTGTTTTCCTAATATCTCTGTGGTGCACTGGGGGGCCAAGGCATGAGGAGTACTGGGGCATGGACCTTCAAAGTATCACAAAGTGCGGCCCGTGAGTGTAGCAGGAGCAGAGGTGGTTTAATCAGAGGTGTTTCAGTGTCACTAGCAATCTTAGGTGCGTGGCAAAGTAGTGGGTTCTGGTGACATGACAGTCACATGTGTCATCAGCATGTGCAAATACAAAAGGCATAGCCTCCAAATCCAAACACAAGAGGAGGAAAATCATGGAAGACCAAAGTAGCCAGGATAAGAAATTCACAGAGCAAATGTGAGTCATGCCACAGGGCCATGATTTCCACAACCAGGGTCTGTGGGTCTGTAGCTACCCTTAGTCTGTCTGGGTTAGAGACTATGGCCAGATAACACTGGACTTGGGAGAGACTCAAAACCATCTAGCTGAACCCTCTCCTTTGACAGAGGAAGAAGTTAAGATCCAAGAAAAGTTAAGGGATATACTCAAATTCAGAAGGAGAAATGAGACTCTGAATTTAGATCTTCTGATTGTTAGAATGGAAGCCTGTTGTGACAATAGCCTCATTTTCAGATTTTATTAAGTTATCATCTTTGTATAAAGGGTTACTAAAGAAATGCTTATTGAAAAAGAAGAAAGATCTCCATATTTGTTTTGCTATGGATCAGCCCCCTGTAGTTGTCACTCAGTCATTGCCCTCCCCTAACCCAGGATTTGAGCTATGTTCTTAGAGTTTGACTTAGGTTGGATTTTTCCAAGAGGGCTTCTCAGTCCAGCTCCTCTGATCAATCCTCCCAACATGAGCAGGCAGGCAGAGGTCTTGTGAACACAATTAGGCTGAAATAGAAGCTTCTACATTTATCTGAGATCCAGCTGTGGAGGAAAAGTCCTGTGCATTGAAGGATGGCATTGGAAGTGGAAGTCTATATTGTCATGGGATTTTGATAGGAAGAACTTGAGAGCAATTACCCTTGGTCTGAGAGGACAAGGATCCTCAACCTAACTCTTCTGAAAGGAAGTCTATCTCTTTTTGCTTTTTCTTTTGAGACCATTTTCCAGGATTTTCCATAAGCTTTCTCTTCTAGTATCATTTGATTACTTACTTAGTTCTAAATCTGCAACAAGCCTTTCCAATGGAACACATCCTCTTTATCCATAAGAATTACCATAAAACTTGGGGACTTCACTTACAACAATATTAAAATTGTGCTAAAACTATAAAATAAAACCCCATACTTTTAAACAGATCAGCTGTAAGCACAGAATATATATGTGCGTGCATTTTAAATCACGTCAGTCATGTCTGACTCTTTGTGATCCAATGGACTTTAGCTTGTCAGGCTCCTCTGTCCATGGTATTCTCCAGGCAAGAATCCTGGACTGGGTTGCCATGCTCTCCTCCAGGGGATCTTCCCAACCTAGGGATTGAGCCTGCATCTCCTTCAGCTTCCTCATTGCAGGCTGATTTCTTTACTGCTGAGCCAGCAGGGAAGTCCACAGAATATATCTGTAGTGAATAAATCCTAGGGAAAAATTAACAGTTGGTAGGCACTATTTTCCCTTGTGACTCAGACAGTAAAAAATCAGCCTGCAATGCAGAAGACCTGGGTCCAATCCCTGGGTCAGGAAGATCTCCTGGAGGAGGAAATGGAAACCCACTCTAGTATTCTTGCCTGGAGAATGCCATGGACAGAGGAGCCTGGCAGACTACAGTACCTGGTGTTGCAAAGAGTCAGACACAGCTGCGTGACTAACACACACACATTTTTAATATATTTCTAAAATAGTATGCTGTGATTATATGCATTATATTATTTAATTTTCACACCACATGTCTGTGATTTGTACTTTTTTAACAGATGTGGAAATTAAGATTTAGAGAAATGGAACTCATCCAATGTTATACATAGCAAATAAGTTCTAGAGCTGAAATTGAAACTTCAATATCCACGGAAATCTTGTACTACCCTTAAGTTGAGTCCATTATAGCTGAAGAATATAAGTATGACTGGAATAATGAGGACATATATCTTCACACTGAAGAAGAATTTTGCACTGTTTTGATAGTTATAAAAGTAAATATAACTTTCACCAGGTGCCTATTATGTGCCTATTGGTTATTTTATGTATATGATATCTCATTTAGGTCCTCTAATCTTATGGAATTTAATACTGCAGTATTCATTTTAGTATTAGGAAATGAAAGGTTAAGAAGGAAAATTGAATAGGATGGTCTCACAGTTACTAGGGACCAAAGCATGGGTTCCAACCCAGCCTGTTCCCAAAGGGTGTGGCTTTCACAGAGGTGGCAGAAAGGAATTTTGGAATTTCAGGCGCACTAGAGAAATAGTGGAGCAATAAGTCATAAACAAAAGACAAAACAAAAAATTGATCAGCTGAAACACCAAGTTCAAAAGGTACAACTAAGGAAGGAGGTAGAAGCATTGGGGGAGGAAGTAACTGATGGGTCTTAAGGTCAAAACTCAGGTGTTGGTTTTGATACTTCTGGACTTGAGAATCTACCTTGTGATCTTGAGCATAATTGTGACATGGGAAAATAAAGTGCTAAAAGATCACTTTACTCTGTGTAGAAGACAGAAAAAAGGAGAGTGACTGGAAACTGGGTGACTGGTCTGGCAGGGGTGGGGTGGTCTTCTTTAGTCTCTTCTAATTAATGATGATGGCAATGGTTGCTGTTTTTTTCTTTTTTTGGTAACTGGCTATATACCTAACTGTGATCAAGGTACTTCATAGATATTTACCTTGAGTATTCCCAATTACTTTATAAAGTATTATTATCATCACACACATTTTACAAGCAAGGAGATTGAAGTTCAGAGTGGCTAGCTCTCTGAAGGACAAATAACAACTGTCATGGCCAGCATTCAGTGGATGTTATTCATCAGCCCTTGAGCTTTCACTTATACAGTGCTGCTGCTCACCATTCTCCTTCTCACTCAGGAGCAAAGGCAGAATATTTTAATTGGCACAGCATCCCACATAAAACCAGCTAACAGCACTTGGAGAGAAGAACCAGCAGTGACTGCTAACATTTCTCTTGTCTAGGCGTCCTGTACCTATGAGTACTAGATCAGGTGTTAATTTCTCTGCCTGGGCTAAAAACATCTTGGCATGATATGTTTCTGGCTGAGCCTGAGACTTAAATAGGTTGTTCTGTATACAATGGAAGGAGACTTTTTTTTTTTTTTTTGACACAGCTACAGCTTTGTATTGGGCTTCCCTTGTAAAGCTTCAGAAAAAGTGCTAATTGTACACAATTTACCTGCAGAGGTTGTCCTTTCATAGATATTCTCTTTCCTCTCAAAGAAATTGACTAGCTCTGAAGAGCCAAATGTCGTTACATTATGGCAGAGACTTTAAAATAGATCAAATAGTGTATCTCAAACTTTTCCACTCTCCTAACTGCAAAGGAAGTGGTTGGAAACTCCAGGGGGTTGGATGAGAGTAAGCCAAGAGCAAGACATTTCTTTGAAGTTGCATGTTCCATCTTAAAAAATTGTTCCATGTTCCAACTTAAAAAATTGTGGGAAGTTTCCATTCCCACAAAATGCATCTGTGTTTTAAAATGAAAATTTGTTTTCCAGCACACCAGCTTTTTTTATTCCTAAGTCTACAAAATCTACAGGAGACACCAGATGTAACAATTTTTAACTAGATCTCTGTGTGGCCATGGGAACAGAAACTCCCAGTTCCATGCTTTCTGTTGGCACAGGGTGTCGGAAAGTCCTAACCTACGGTAACATCATGCAAGGACAACTGCACAATCCACAGACTTATTTTGCAACCAAATAGACTTTAGGAGCCCTCAGAACACCAGAAGTTTAGAATAGTGTATGGTTAAGTACAGGTGGTTCGAACTTGAAGAGCTATCCAAACATTGATGACAATAGTTGTAGTGCCTTGAATTAATTATTAATCACTCTGAATCTCAGACTCAGAAAAGTTAAATATATATCATAGTATTTAGAATAATGCCTAGCATATTATAAATGCTCAGTTAACTAGATTTAATTATCATTAACAAGTTTCAGATCACTAGATTTTTGAATGTAGAAGTTAAAAGCATATAGTTAGAAGTGCTACAATTATTGTCTCATAAAAAGAAAATAACATTTAAAAGCAAAAAATATGCAAATATCATTTATTAGTTCTAGAAACCTGAAACAAAACTCTTTTAAATTTGCAGAAATATAATATGATTCTTGCTCTTTAGCACATTAAAGGAAATGTTAGGAAAAATTATTTGGTGGTCCAGTGATTAGGACTTCATGCTTCCACTGCAGGGAGCCTGGGTTTGATCCCTGGTCCAGGAGCTAAGATCACCCAAACTGTACAGCCAAAAGCAAAAACAAAACAAGCAAACAAAAAGCAATTATAATGCAGAAAAATCACTACAAATACAGAAAAGTTATTTTAAAAACCCAATTAACTAAAGAAATTTCTCATTTAAGCTATCTATCAAATTATTCTTATACACAGGTCTGAATACCCAATGGTTGAAAAACAGCATAAAATTCAAGGAAAACATGAATATGAGCATACTTAAGAATAGAAAATAGTAGAGACAAAATTGAAAACTGACTAATCAAGGAATGCCAGTCAAAAGCATATTAATGATAATAATTTAATAAAGTGAAACACAATAAAGTCCTTTAACTCAGTATCTTGTTCTAGAGCTGGTGTGAGGACTTCAACTTTTCAGTTCAGAAAAAGTCATTGAACTAGGTGTTGTATTACCTTTTGGAACAGAGTGTGTCATCCTCAATTCTCAAAGAGCTGACAGTGAAAGGAAAGGCTATGATAGTATTTCTCCTGCCTCCATGTTGGGAATACAGTAGTCTGATCTAATATTTCTTTTACTAGGCTTTTTACTCTTGCAAGTATACAACTATGATGTTGAGAAGAAGCATACATTGAGTCTGAATGTTTGTGTTCCTCTGAATTCATATACTGAAATCCTAAAGCCCACTGTGATGATACAGGAGATGGGGCCTTTGAGAAGTTATTAGTGTCTTTATAAAAGAGGCTCCAGAGAGATATCTCCACACTTTCCACCCTGTGAGGATACAGCCTTTAAATGTGACCAAGACTTGATCTTGGACTTCTCAGCTTCCAGAGTTGTGCAAAATAAATTTTTTGTTGCTTATAAGATATTCCATCTGTGGTATTTTTTAACTGCCTGAACAGACTAAGAAACCTGAAAGTTTTATCTTTGCAGAGCCTCAGAAACAGAGAAATTAAGGAATTCAGAACCAAAGAATAATGTGTTGGCTAGAGGGACTCAGGCATGCTACAGACATATATTTCTTGATTGGATTAAAAAAAGTTGTTGAGAAAAAGAAATATTAGCAGTCCCTAAACTCTCTCACAATGATAAGGCTAAAAAATCTGCAAAAATTGTTTGGTGAGTTTAAAAAATATGTTTCTGGAAAGAAACAAAGATTCTGTGTCTGAAGCACTAGATGTGGGGATAATAGAATTAGATTTGTATTTTTAATTGCATTTTTGTATTAAAACATATGACATTGTCAGTATTTAGCCAATGTGACCTAGTAAATGTCAAGTTCATATGTTCAACTTAATATTCTCATGAAGATACGAATCATGAGTTTTTTTGTATTAAGAAAAACACTAGAAGTAATATATGCTGGCCAAATTAGGACTTACTCACTAAGTACAAGTGTTAAAGTAAAACAGATTGCTTATACAGGCAGTGGTAGACTAGGAAAGCTTACTGAGGGAAAAAATAATATTAGAGAATAGAAAGAGAATAAACAATTTGAAATGGAGCAGGACCCTATGGTTCTTGCCCACCAAGTCCTCTCCCTGCCCTTTGCCTGTGGAAAAAGTTTAGCCAAAGAATAAGTTTAATCAGAGAAGTGAAAAAATGCAGAAACAAAGAAAAATAAAGGAGATCAAATGATAACAACAATAATGTAGTCATTAAGCATAGTCAAGTATCATTGATTCCTTCTCAAGGGCTATAGATAATATTCTGAGCCATATCCTCTGAGCTGTTTTGCAGATACTAAACACCCACCAGCTGGAAGAAGTTAACTGCATGGTAACCAGGCCATAGCCATGACATAACCTGCCATAATTCAAAGAATTGGCTTCAAGGAAATGGGAACAAACTGACCCAGGAACTGAAGATTAGTAAGGACGCACAAACCTTATATAATACTTCAGACCAAATGGACCTAATTGGTACTTATAGGACATTCCATCCAAAAGCAGCAGAATACACCTTTTTTCTCAATTGCACCTGTAACATTCTCCAGTATAGACCACATCATGGGTCACAAATCAAGCCTTGGTAAATTTAAGAAAATTGAAATAGTATCAAGCATATTTTTCTGATCTCAATGCTATGAGATTAGATATCGATTATAAGAAAAACTATGAAAAGCAGAAACACATGGATCCTAAACAATACACTTCCAAATAACCAAGAGGTCACTGAAGAAATCAATGAGGAAATTTAAAAATACCTAGAAACAAATGACAATGAAAACACAACAACCCCAAACCTATGGGATGCAGCAAAAGTAGTGCTAAGAGGGAAGTTTATAACAATACAACCCTACATCAAGAAATGAGAAAAACATCAAATAAACAACTTAACCCTACACCTAAAGCAGCTAGAAAAAAAACAAATAACCCCCACAGTTAGTAGAAGGAAATAAATGATAAATTTCAGAGAAGAAATAAATGAAAAAGAAATGAAGAAAACAATAGCAAAGATCAATAAAATTAAAAGCTGGTTCTTAACAAAACTGACAAACTAAACCAATAGCCAGACTCATCATGGAAAAAACAGTACTCAATAAAATGAGAAATGAAAAAGGAGTACAACAGACAATGCAGAAATGTGATCCTAAAAGACTACTAGAAGCAACTGGGTGCCAATAAAAAGGACAAACTGGAAGAAATGGGCAAATTCTTCAAAAAGTATAACCTCCCAAGACTGAACATGGAGAAAGAGAAACTATGGATAGGCCGATCACAGCACTGAAATTGAAACTGTGACCAAAAACCTTTCAGCAAGCAAAAGTCCAGGTCCAGATAGCTTCATAAATTCTATCAAACTTTAGAGAAGAGGTAACACTCATCCTGCTCAAACTCTTCCAAAAGACTGCACAGGGAGGAATACTCCCAAACTCATCCTACAAGGCCACCACCACCTTGATACCAAAACTAGGCAACGAGATCACAGAGGAAGAAAATCAAAGGCCAATATCACTGATGAACATGGGTGCAAAAATCCTCAACAAAATTCTAGCAAACAGAATTCAACAACACATTAGAAGGATCATACACCATGATCAAGTGGAGTTTATCCCAAGGATGCTAAGATTCTTTAATACAAGCACATTGATCAATGTGATACACCATATTAACAAACTGAAAAATTAAAAAAAAAAAACCATATGATTATCTCAATAGATGCAGAGAAAGCTTTTGACAAAATTCAACACCCATTTATGATAAAAACTCTCTAGAAAATGGGCATAGAAGGAACCTACCTCAAGATAATAAAGGCAATGTATGACAAACCCACAGCAAACATTATTATCAACAGTGAAAAACTGAAAACCTTTCCTCTAAAATCAGGAACAAGGCAAGGGTGCTCATTCTCACCACTATTACTTAACATAGTATTGGAAGTCCTAGCCACAGAAATCAAAGAAGAAAAAGAAATAAAATGAATCTGAATTGGAAAAGAAGAAGTAAAACTCTCGCTGATTGCAGATGACATGATGCTATACATATATCATGCCACCAGAAAATTACTAGAGCTAATCGATGAATATAGTAAAGTCTCAGGATATAAAATTAACACACAGAAATCCCTTGAATTCCTATACACCAGCAATGAAAAATCAGAAAGAGAAATGAAGGAAACAATCCCATTTACCACTGTAACAAAAAGAATAAAATACACAGGAAAAAAATCTACTGAAAAAGACAGAAAACTATAAGAAACTAATAAAAGAAATCAAAGATGACACAAAGAGATGGAAAGATAGATGATGTTCTTGAATTGGAAGAATCAATATTGTGAAAAGGACTATACTACTCAAAGCAATTTGCAAATTCTATCAAATTCCTATCAAATTACCAATGACACTTTTCACAAACCTAGAGCAAAGAATATATAATTTGTGTGAAACCACAAAAGACCCTCAATAGCAGAAGCAATCTTGTGAAAGAAAAACAGAGCTGGATAAATCAGCCTTCCTGACTTCAGATTCTGCTACAAAGGTGCAGTCATCACGACAGTATGATACTGGCACAAAAACAGAAGTATAGACCAGTGGAACAGAACAGAAGTCCCAAAGATAAACTCTTGCACCTACGGGCAACTTATCTTTGACAAAGGAGGCGAAAATATACAATGGAGAAAAGACAGCCTCTTCAATAATTGATGCTGGTAAAACTGGACAGCTATGTATAAAAAAATGAAATTAGAACACTTCCTAATACCATACACAAAAACAAACTCAAAATGAGTTGAAGACTTAAATGTAAGGCTGAAACTATAAAACTCTTAGAGGAAAGCATAGGCAGAACACTCTTTGACATAAATTCAGCAAGGTCGTCTTTGACTACCTCTTAGAGTAATGAAAATAAAAACAAAAATAAAAAAAAGGGCATAATTAAACTTAAAAGCTTTTGCACAGTACATGAAACTATAAACAAGATAAAAAGACAACCCTCAGAGTGGAAGAAAATAATTGCAAAGGAAGCAACTGACAAAAGATTAATCATCAAAATATATTAATACAAGCAGCTTATGTGACTCAATATCAGAAAGACAACCTAATCAAAAAATGGGCAGAAAACCTAAACAGACATTTGTTGAAAGAAGACATACAGATGGCCAACAAACACCTGAAAAGATGCTCAACATTGTTCATTATTAGAAAAATGCACATCAAAACTACAATGAGGCATCACCTCACACTGGTGAGAAGGGCCATCATCAAAAAAATCTGCAAACAATAAATGCTGGAGAGGATGTGGAGAAAGGGAACTCTCTTGTACTGTTGGTGGGAACATAAACTGATACAGCCACTATGGAGAATAGTGTGGACATTCCTTAAAAAACTAGGAATAAAACTACCATACAACCCAGTACCATATACCCTATTACTGGGCATATACCCTGAAGAAACCATAATTGAAAAAGACACATGTATGCCAATGTGCATCGCAGCACTATTTACAACAGCCAGCACATGGAAGGAATCTAGATGTTGATCCACAGGTGAATGAATAACAAGTCATGGTACATATATACAATGGAATATTATTCAGCCATGAAAAGGAACAAATATGAGTCAGCTGAACTCAGGTGGATAAAGCTAGAGCCTGTTATACACAGCAAAGAAAGTCAGAAAAAGAAAAACAAATAGCATATATTAACACAAATATATGGAATCTATAAAAATGGTACTGATGAACATACTTTCAGGGCAGGAATAGAGACACATACATAGAGAATGGACTTCTCGTCTAGTAGAGGAAGGAGAAGTTGGAACAAACTGAGAAAATAACATTGAGATATATAGACTGCCATGTGTAAAATAAATAGCTGGCAGGAAGCTGCTATGTAATACAGGGAGTCCAACCTGGCACTCTGTGGCAACTGGAGGGGGGGGAGTTGGGGGTGAGTGGAAGGGATGCTCAACTATATATAGTTATGACTGATTTACATTATTGTAAGGCAGAAATATGGAGAAGGCAATGGCAGCCCACTCCAGTACTCTTGCCTGGAAAATCCCATGGAGGGAGGAGCCTGGTAGGCTGCAGTCCATGGGGTCGTGAAGAGTCAGACAGGACTGAGCGACTTCGCTTTCACTTTTCACTCTCATGTATTGGAGAAGGAAATGGCAACCCACTCCAGTGTTCTTGCCTGGAGAATCCCAGGGACAGGGGAGCCTGGTGGGCTGCCGTCTGTGGGGTCGCACAGAGTCAGACACGACTGAAGTGACTTAGCAGCAGCAGCAGCAAGGCAGAAATAAACAGAACATTGCAAAGCAATTCTGCTCCAATTTAAGTAAGTAAATAAAATGAAAAATAAAATAAAGCAAACTTTCCTTTGTACCTGCCTGGCCTCTTTACTGGCTTGAGCAGTGAGCAGCTGGGTCCTACTCTCAGTTACAAACTCAGATGGGAAAGATGATACCAGAATCTGTGCAGGTGTTAAAGGCAGCTCCATTTTCTTGTAGTTGTGGAATATTTAGGGGAGTCACTGATGATAGATGGGGAACATCAGAGCCTTATAATGCAGAGACTGGGAATTTAAGGACTTTGAACTTTTTCTATTATCAGTGAGGAGCCATGAAAGTTTTCTAAGGATGAGAATTATATCATCAGAGTGGTATTTTAGGAAAATTCCTTTAGATCTAATATCAGCATATACCAAAGGGAATAGAGCCTGCAGCTAGAAAAACCAGACAAGACAGGATTGTGAGATAAGAGAATTAAAATTGTAGAAGACATCATGTTCAATTCAGTTCAGTTGCTCAGTCCAACTCTTTGCGACCCCACAGACTGCAGCACATCAGGCTTCCCTGTCTATCACCTACTCCCGGAGCTTGCTCAGACTCACATCCATCGAGTCAGGGATGCTATCCAACCATCTCATCCGCTGTCGTCCCCTCTCCTCTGGCCTTGAATCTTTCCCAGCATCAGAGTCTTTTCTAAGGATTCAGTTCTTCACATCAGGGGGCCAAAATATTGGAGCTTCAGCTTCAGCATTAGTCCTTTCAATGAACATTCAGGACTGGTTTCCTTTGGGATTGACTGGTTTGATCTTGCAGTTGAAGGGACTCTCAGGAACCTTCTCCAGCACCACAGTTCATGGTGCTAATTGCTAAGGTCTAAGGGACAGTGGCAGAAATTGAGAAGTAGTAGTGGAATAGAACTTCTTTACAAAGGATTATAAATGATTTTGAAAATTTTATTGGATTTAAGACTGTAGCTCCATCTATAAATTAGGTCATGATATATTGATAAAAAAAGCATTGGCAATATCTTTTAAGCACTTAAAATGTACCAGGAACTGAGTTCACTGATTTTTGAAGCATTTTCATTTAGCCTTAAAAGTTGAAATAAGACATAATTATCAATCCTATTTTACATACAGTGGAATAAGGAGTGATCAGACTCATTAATCACATATAGTTGTAAGCTAAACTTTTACAAAGCAGGTCAGGGATGCAGCTGTGGAATATGATATAGGAAAAAGATGAGGATGCGGGGACCAGTGAGCATTGTAATGATGACTTAGAATGACAAGCTGGTGTGTTGTGTGTGTGTCTCTCTGTCTGAGACCGTGTTGACTTCAGGACCAAAAAACCTGATCTTAAGGAAATTGTAATCAGTATCTTTAGTGCTCAGGACAAGAGAAGTAATCATTCTCTCGTTCATTCATTTCCTCAACTTATTCAATCATGTTTGTGGAGAACTGCAATGTGTGCAAGTAATGATACCAGGCAATAAAGAGATGAACTTGATTCAGTCACAGCTGCTAAATTTTCACTATTTAGTTGACAAAAGGTATCATGGCTTGTGTGATTCAGGTCTTGGCAGAATAACAACAGAGAAAAGCAAGTATCCACAAGAAAGAAACAGATGCCAGATTTAGGCTAAGACCAAAGAAGTAAATTGTGGTGTGTAGCCAGTGTTGCATACTGAACCCTATACTCCAAATTATGTAGGTGAGGATAAAGATTGGTGAAGCAGGGGCAGTAAACAGAGAAAGGGGTGCAGGAAGGAGATGCTTACATAATCTGATTTATTTATTTATTTTTGGAATGGCTTCCCATGTTCAGAGCTGTTTGCCAATGGTCTCAGCATGTCCCATCTTAAAGGAAAAACCTAAGTCCGAGTGTTTATTAAAGGTGTATGGCAGAAATCAAGCCAATATTGTAAAGCAATTATCCTTCAATTAAAAATAAATAAATTAAAAAAATACTTCTTTGGCGCCAAAGTCTACTAGTCCCTGTAGGGGAGCAAAGACGTGCCAGTGATCTCCTTGCCTCTGTATGTTTAAAATAAAGTCAAGGAGATAAGTGTTTACTTGTTCAGAACCAATAACCAACAAAACGGCATAGAATAAAACCAAGTGCAAAGTAGAGTGATACAGTCATCAGAAGTGTAGAAGGTCACAGAGAGAACTAGAGTATGTTGCCTTCAGAATTCAAAAATAAGCTTAAGTCTGAGAATGGGACGAGTAAAATTAAACTCAATGGATAAGCTGAGCTGTGGTTAAAAGAATTTATCCTGAGAAACTGTCTAGAAGTATGGGCCTTAATAAATCACATAAGATAGTTACAAGCAGCCAAGAGGAAAGAATGTCAGGGAGAAAGTTAACCTAATCAATAATATGGACAAATATTTTGCATAAGGTGATACTTTGAAAACATCTTCAGTCCAAGAGTTGGAACTTATGTGAAGAACAATTCATTTTGAGAAGTGGACTGGTTTGTTAGGAGCCTAGAGAAAAGAAAAGAAATTTACTATATTATCTCCAGCCTGGTGCAGAGGACAGACTGCCCTATCTGGCCAATGCAGTCCTGTTGGCAATGAACCACACAAAAATATATGTTCTAGGCTCTTAGTGTTGTCAGCATCTAACTTGTTCTGATCCCATTCTCACTGACCTGCTTTGTCTCTCCATGCAGACGTCTCCTCCGCTATAACTGCATAAGGAATTCATTATGATCAGAGCAATAAGGAGAGATCTTGAGGATAATGCTGGATGTCACCTGGACTTTGAAGAGGGTGGGATTTGGATGAGTGCAGATGAAAAAGACTGACATTTTGGTTGGGAGGAAATGTTGGAAGAACTGAGACATAACCAGTGAGCCTTGGAATTGTCAAACGTTCCTCTGTCATCATTTGACAGTTCTGAGTTTGATTGGGTACGTCTCAGTCCTTCCAACATGCCCTTCCCCAGGACCCACTCTCCCTTGCCCCATTGGAGGCTTTTCTCCTTATCCTAAGAATGTGACCATGCCAGTTTCCCTAGCCCCTTGATGCGAGGAGAAATCAGCTCCTAAAGTGATGATCAGATGAGGCTAAGGGAGCTCTCCTTCACTCAAATTTTAGAGATGTCAGTATCAACTAAAACTAGCTTATGCCCTTCAGGGAGATGAATCAGAACTGGGGTGCTAGATGCAGCTCCTCTCTGCCAGAGGATGACTTCCACCAGCTCTTCCAGCAGCATGTAAATTTGATCTAGTGAGTGGTAACTCAAAAGCTCCTCTCTGCCAGAGGTTGACTTCCACCAGCTCTTCCAGCAGCATGCAAATTTGATCTAATGAGTGGTAACTCAAAGAAAATAATTAATTTCTATCATTCTTTCACAGTCACACACCAGACACATATTCAGGGAATTGTCGTAAATATTAATAGTCAGGGAATTTCCATGAATATTCAGCAAATAGCAAATGAATCTCCAGACAGTCCTCAAGGAGTTCTCCGGAAAAGAGTGCTGCTTCTCTTTCCAAGTTCTGTCTCTATGAGGCACAGAGCAGGGGAAGGGGTGGAGGTGGATGAAGAGAGATGAAACAAACTTGGCTGGGTGGCCCCCTAAGTTGATGCTGTACCTCAGCTGAATTTCCACTCATATAATCAAAGCCAGATGGCTGGTTGCCCTTTCTGCCACATCTAATTAGGTGTGAATTTATGCCAATTTCATTCATGAGAATTGATCTCCAATACTTACAGAGTTCATAGAGCAGACAGCCCTTGAAGACTTTCAGATTTTCTGGTGTAGACCTTAAAGTCAGGATGAAGTGAAAAGCAACATTATGAATTGTTAGGATGCTGAGGTTAAAATAGTTTTAAATCCTCGAAGGACTAAAATAATTTCATTGAGGAGATACATGCTGGCATTTGAATTCTAGTTAACGAATATGGACAGTGGATTAATATATTAACATTTAAATTATACTTTTACCTTCAAAATGCTAACATTAGCATTTATGACGTTAAGAAGAAAATCACACTATAATCCACCTATCCACACTTCCAAAAGTTATCTTACCCTCTGATATCTTTCAATGTTTACTTAGATATACAGATAATTTTTTCATAAATATCATTATAGTATGTAAATGATTTTGAATTCTACTTTTTAATATTACTTGTAATATATTTATGATTCTATCCAGTGTTCATACTTTCTGTTGTAATTGCTATATAATATTTTTTTTCTAATTAATGAGATATTTTAAGAAAAAATACTGTTGGGGTCAAGAATTTACACTGGCATTTTATTTTGCCCAAAGTACTTTGGACAAGGAATTGATATTCTCCAGTGTTTTAGTTTTCTCATCTGTAAAATGTCTTTTTGTACACTGTGGTGGTGAAATTTACCTTTCACAAAGTCAGAGTCACTTTCATGCCTTGAGCACCTACTGTTGGACAAGCACTGTATAGTCTTATACGTATATTATTACCTTATATTTAGTCTATTCACACTATCTGTGGGATAGATTCTATTACCGACATTTTACAAAGCAAAGGAAAGAGGCAAGAGGTAATGACAATGTGGATCCCTGTAGCCATTGTCATTACCTCTTGCCTCTTTCCTGTAGTATATTTTCTACACAGCTGTCAGACTTGTATTTTGGAAATAAAAATTTGACCTTTCCTTTGCTTTTGCTCCAAAATCTCAAAGTGACTTCATGTCACATTTTAAAGGCTTTTTATTTTATATTGGAATAAAGTTGACTAACAATATTGTATTAATTTCTGGTGCACAAGCAAAAGAGACTCAGCCATTCATACATACATGTATTCATTATCCCCGAAACTCCCCTCCCATCCAGGTTGCCACATAACATTGAGCAGTGCTCCCTAGTCTGTACAGTAGGCCCTTGTTGGTTATCCATTTTAAATATAGCAGTGTGTACATGTCAGTCCCAAACGCAGTTAACTATCCCCTCCCTTGTCCCGTCCCCCTCATATCACGTTTTGAACAAATTCCAAATTTATCAGAGTTCACATAGCCCTACAGAATGTAGCCTCTAACGACTTCTCCAAGTTGCTACCTCTCTCTTCCTAGCTCACTCTACCCCAGGTACATTGGGCTATTTTTAATTTCCCTAAACTGTGAAGTTTTTCCTACTTCAGAATGTTTACACTTTCTGGTCTCTTTGGCAGGACCAGACTGAAAAATGATAGGAATTGAGATGGAGATACAAATCTAGAATGTATGTACAAATCAGATTTGTGTATACATCTCTATCTAATCTAAGGTTAGATGTTAAAGCTTTTATTTTATTTATTTATTTTTTCATTTATTTTTATTAGTTGGAGGCTAATTACTTTACAATATTGTAGTGGTTGTTGTCATACATTGTATGACATATGTTGTATGTTGTCATACAATATTGTATGGTTTTTGTCACACAGTGACATGAATCAGCCATGGATTTACATGTATTCCCCATCCCAATCCCCCCTCCCACCTCCCTCTCCACCTGATTCCTCTGGGTCTTCCCAGTGCACCAGGCCTGAGCACTTGTCTCATGCATCCAGCCTGGGCTGGTGATCTGTTTCACCCTAGATAATATACATGTTTCGATGCTGTTCTCTCGAAACATCCCACCCTCGCCTTCTCCCACAAAGCCCAAAATTCTGTTCTGTACATCTGTGTCTCTTTTTCTGTTTTGCATATAGGGTTATCGCTACCATCTTTCTAAATTCCATATATATGTGTTAGTATACTGTATTGGTATTTATCTTTCTGGCTTACTTCACTCTGTATAATGGGCTCCAGTTTCATCCATCTCATTAGAACTGATTCAAATGAATTCTTTTTAATGGCTGAGTAATATTCCATGGTGTACATGTACCAAAAATATTGTTTAGTCTTTTTTAAAAAAATTAATGTTTATCAGTGTGTATGCCCAGAAGTGGGATTGCTGGGTCATATGGCAGTTTTATTTCTAGTTTTTTAAGAAATCTCCACACTGTTCTCCATAGTGGCTGTACTAGTTTGCATTCCCACCAACAGTTTAAGAGGGTTCCCTTTTCTCCACACCCTCTCCAGCATTTATTGCTTATAGACTTTTGGATAGCAGCCATCCTGACTGGCTTGTAATGGTACCTCATTGTGGTTTTGATTTGCATTTCTCTGATAATGAGTGATGTTGAGCATCTTTTCATGTGTTTGTTAGCCATCTGTATGTCTTCTTTGGAGAAATGTCTGTTTATTTCTTTGGCCCATTTTTTGATTGGGTCATTTATTTTTCTGGAATTGAGCTTCAGGAGTTGCTTGTATATTTTTGAGATTAATCCTTTGTCTGTTGCTTTGTTTGCTATTATTTTCTCCCATTCTGAGGGCTGTCTTTTCACCTTACTTATAGTTTCCTTTGTTGTGCAAAAGCTTTTAAGTTTCATTAGGTCCCATTTGTTTATTTTTGCTTATATTTCCAATATTCTGGGAGGTGCGTCATAGAGGATCCTGCTGTGATTCATGTCAGAGAGTGTTTTGCCTATGTTCTTCTCTAGGAGTTTTATAGTTTCTGGTCTTATATTTAGATCTTTAATCCATTTTGAGTTTATTTTTGTGCATGGTGTTAGAAAGTGTTCTAGTTTCGTTCTTTACAAGTGGTTGACCAGTTTTCCCAGCACCACTTGTTAAAGAGGTTGTCTTTTTTCCATTGTATATCCTTGCCTCCTTTGCCAAAGATAAGGTGTCCATACGTTCGTGGATTTATCTCTGGGCTTTCTATTCTGTTCCATTGATCTATATTTCTGTCTTTGTGCCAGTACCATACTGTCTTGATGACTGTGGCTTTGTAGTAGAGCCTGAAGTCAGGCAGGTTGATTCCTCCAGTTCCATTCTTCTTTCTCAAGATTACTTTGGCTATTTGAGGTTTTTTGTATTTCCATACAAATTGTGAAATTATTTGTTCTAGTTCTGTGAAAAATACCATTGGTAGCTTGATAGGGATTGTATTGAATCTATAGATTGCTTTGGGTAGTATAGCCATTTTGACAATATTGATTCTTCCCTATATGCAAAACAGTAAAAGAGACACAGATGTACAGAACAGACTTTTGGACTCTGTGGGAGAAGGTGAGGGTGAGATGTTTTGAGAGAACAGCATGTATATTATCTATAGTGAAACAGATCATCAGCCCAGGTGGGATGCATGAGACAAGTGCCCGGCTTGCCTGGTGCACTGGGAAGACCCAGAGGAATCGGGTGGAGAGGGAGGTGGGAGGGGGGATCGGGATGGGGAATACATGTAACTCCATGGCTGATTCATGTCAATGTATGACAAAACCCACTGCAATGTTGTGAAGTAATTAGCCTCCAACTAATAAAAATAAATGAAAAAAAATTAATGTTTATTGGGGGTATAGTTGCTTTACAATATTGTGTTAATTTCTGCTCTACAGCAAAATGAATCACATACATACACATACCTTCTCCAGTGTCCTTGCCTGGAGAATCCCAGGAACGGGGGAGCCTGGTGGGGGCTCTGTGGGGTCGCACAGAGTCAGACCCCACTGAAGCAACTTAGCAGCAGCAGCAGCGGCATACGTACACATGTATCCCTTCTTTTGTAGATTTCCTTCCCTAGAGGTTAAAGCTTTAATCCCTTGCTTTCTTTAGTCCTTCACTCAGATTGTTTCCTCAGAGAGGACTTCCCTGAATATCCTATATAAAACAGCACAGCACTGTCTGCACAATCATTTTTGCCACCTTCTGAGCCTTCCCTCTGATTTTTCTCCTCGACAGCTGTTATTATTTGGCATGATATTATGTGCGTGTTATTTTGTCAGCACATCCTCCACTGAAATTAAGCTCTTTGTCCAATTTTTCACAATATCCTCTACATCTTAAAGGGTGCCTGGAACATGGCAGGTACTCAAATGCTGTGTGTCGAGTGAACAAATAAATGCATGAGTCAATGCTTTCAGATTAGACCTAACTCATTTAAACTGGGAATGACCTACTCTGAGACATGATTCATAAAATCATAGAACTAGCGGAGAGCTGAAAAATCAACCTCCGTCTCTCTTCCTTAATTTAAGATGGATGGAATTGTCTAAATTTATATAGGTAACTCATTCACTGTTTATCAATCCATCATTAATTATCTCAGAACATCCAAAATGTTACAAAGGAGGATTAAAAAAAAATGGCAGCTATTTGTAATATTGATGACATTATAATCTAAATATACACACACACATACAAAATAACTTAAAAAATGTCCAAGTGAGTACATTTATTTAGAGCAGGAAGAAGAGAATAGGCAGAAGATAAGTTTCTCCTGCAACAAAACCTGTTAGTTAAGACCACAAACTGTCTGGGTTAAAATTCCTGTTCTGACACCTGCTGGCTGAGTACTTGGGAAAGTTTCCTAATATTTCTAAGTCTCAATCTTCTCATTTGTAAAATGAAGACAATAAATTATATGGTTGCTATTTTGAAATATGTTACAATTCATAAAGCAGTTAATATAGAGCTTGCTCAATGTAAGTATAATTTAAGTTTGCCAAATAAAGTTTAAAAGTAGTATTTATCTGTATTTTAAAATAAAATACTATGTTCTGCTTGTAAACATTTTTAAAAATGTATTTATTTTAATTGGAAGCTAATTACTTTTCAGTATTGTAGTGGTTTTTGCTATACATTGACATGAATCAGCCATGGCTGTACATGTGTTCCCCATCCTGAACACCCCTCCCCACTCCCTCCCCATCCCATCCCTCTGGATCATCCCAGTGCACCAGCCCTGAGCACCCTGTCTCATGCATCAAACCTGGACTGGCGATCTATGTCACATATGGCAATATGCACGTTTCAATGCTATTCTCTCAAATCATCCCAGCCTTGTCTTCTCCCACAGAGTCCAAAAGTCTGTTCTTCACATCTGTGTCTCTTTCACTGTCTCACATATAGGGTCATCGTTAACATCTTTCTAATTCCATATATGCGTTAATATACTGTGTTGGTATTTTTTTTTTTTCTGACTTACTTCACTCTGTATAATAGGCTCCAGTTTCATCCACCTCATTATAATGGATTCAAATGCATTCTTTTTAATAGCTGAGTAATATTCCATTGTGTATACGTACCATAGCTTTCTTAACCATTCATCTACCGATGGACATCCAGGTTGCTTCCAAGTCCTAGCTATTGTAAACAGTGCTGCAATGAACTTTGGGGGTATACATGTCTCTTTCAATTCTGGTTTCCTCGGTGTGTATCCCCAGCAGTGGGATTTCTGGGTCATATGGCAGTTCTATTTCTAGTTTTTTAAGGAATCTCCACACTGTTCTCCGTAGTGGCTGTACTAATTTGCATTCCCACCAACTGTGTACATGTAAACATTTTTAATGTAGACTTTTTGTTGAAGTAAGACATATACCAGGAAAGTGCACAAATTACAAAGGTGTAGCTCAGTGAATTTATACAAAGTAAATGCCTTTCTAACTATCTCTCAGATCATTAAATAAAATATTTCTAACAACGCAGAGGCTGTCCTCTTATTTGTTCCCTGTTGCTATGCCCATTCTTGAAGTTGATAATCACTTTTCATTAACTTTTCCTGTTTTTGAACTTTATGTAAGTGGAATCTCATAATATGCACTATTTTATGTCTGATTGCTTTAATCAAAGTCATGTTTATGAGATTTATTCTTGTGGTTGCATATAATAGTAGTAATTTGTCTATTCTTATTGCTATACGATGTTCTGTTGTAGGAATGCACCGTGAAACATACTGACCTACAGTTGATGAATATTTGGGTTAGTTCTAGTTTTGCATCATTATAAGTCAGTCAGTTTTGAACATTTCTTTATATATATATTTTTGGTGAATACTTTATGTATTCATTTTTATTGAGTATTTATCTAGAAGTAGAATGCCAGATCACAGTGGAATGCACTTGTACAGTTCTATTAGATATAATTTTCCAAAATGACATTACTAATATTGTTTGATAGTATGTATTAATATATCTGTAACTAGAAGAGTCCTGGTTAAGTAAGAACTTAAGTTCTTAAGTGAGCTTAAGTGTTTTCCTTCCTTTAAGAGAAGTATTCAGTGGTAAGAAGTTTCTGAAGTGTCAGACAACCAGTTAACTCCCCAACTTTGAACTGATTAGGGATGTTCTCTCTAGTTTCTGCCTCCCCGCCGCAATTCCTTTCCCCAGTCTTTTCCACGAGTACCCAGTGGAGGTCCATGAAAAAGAACCCTTGACTGAGTATGGACTCCTACTGATTCTGAGGCCGTCAGCTATTCCAGATGGACATGCTGGTCCACACTGGCCTTCAACAGCTCAGCCACCCATTCCACTCATGCTCTGCCACAGAACCTTTAGCTCATTTATCTTTGGAGGGATCCATCTCTTCTTGCAACTCAGGTCACTTGCTTGCTCTGAGACCTCAGCTTCCTTATGTGCTTGGAAAAGCAATTTTGTAGTTTCTTCAGCTCTTCCTTATTGTTAGTGTGGAAGCAATGTTATGTGAAATTTTTACACCCTAGGTGGAAGTAGAAATGCCAATCTTTTTAATGTGTGGTCAGCCTCAGTTCACTCCCACTCCTAGAATATAACACTCCAGGGATCCCATATGAGAGCTGGTGCTGTTTACTCCCATTCAAGAGTGTTTTTTGAGCTCTCATATTTGTCTCCAAAGCACTATAACTTCCCCCACCCCATAAACTCTCCTGTGCTTTTCAGTTACTTTCTATTAATTTCTTGATCTCTTGCCTTATGTAGCTTAAGAATCACACAGTTTCTCAAGGAGAAAACCGGTGGTAAATGTTGGACTCACTTTGCTTCACCTCCCTTCCCTCAGACATTTCAGGCCCTCAAGTCCTTGTTTCTTTTGACAGGCAAGAACTTCTATTTTCATCTTTTCAGCATCCTACAATTCCTTCAAGTTCTGCTGTCTCTCTCCTTCTTAGCAGTTGTCCTCTGCCTAGCTCCTCAGCTTTCCATCCTGAGCTAAAAGTTGGCAGATATTCCAAGGGAAAAGAATAGAGCTAACTTCAATGAACTTTCTTTCTTGTTTTGGATATTGGCCTTAGTGGTCTAGCAATGCTTTAAAAGAAATTAATTTTTCTACTTTAAAAAAGTTTGTCTGGCTTGTCTAGTTGTTCTCAATTAGAGAACAATTGGCAGCAATAGGTTGTTGCATTATACTCCGTCATAGCCAACAGAGGAAGTCATGATTATGTCCTTAAGTGTGAAGTGTGAGATGAATATGGCCTTATTAAAAATAAAATATTTTATTTTAAAACTCTCTGGAGGTGGCTGGTTTGAAATCTACTGAAAAATGATAACAGTAATTATTAACAAATACATTAAATTTAGTCTCTCTCTTTTTTTTACTTTAGTTGGTTTTAATACGGAATTAATAAGGAAGAGAAAGAGGATCAAATTTGTTCTGCTCTTTAAAAGGATGGAATAATCTTTAGCAGAAACTTCCATGTGGTGAGTGATCTAAGGAAGAGCATAAGAAGGGCCATTTGACAAGTTATCAAATTCACAAAGGCAGTTATACATACAGATCTTATATTTTTGTGTTTGTATAATTGGAATTTTAAATATAAATGTGCCACAATGTTTATAATCCCATTTTGACATACATATTTAATTTTTAATATATTGATAGCCTCAAAAACTGACAGTGACTTGGATGAGCCCCTCCCAAATGTTGAGAAACCTTTGTTCGAGAAGTTTATCCTAGGTCTAATCAAATCTTTCCTATTAATATATATTTCTTTCCTTTAAAAGAGAGTTCCTCTTAAAAAAAAGAAAGATCTTCTAGGATATGTTTATTGTGGTGCAGATTAGCATTTTATCAAAAATCTGTAGTCTGTTTTAAAGTTGATGTTGATCTTGGTCTTACACTTATTTGTTGTTATTGTTCAGTCACGTGCAACTCTTTGCAACCCCATGGAGTGCAGCATGCCTAAGGCTTCCCTATCCTTCACCATCTCCTGGAGTTTGCTCAAACTCATGTCCATTGACATGTCACTTGCACTTATAGAAAAGATTAAACCAAGTGATAGGAAATGCTAGATTAAATAATGCGTGCAGATTATTCCTTTTACTAAATGGAGCTTTTGAGGCAGAAGAAAGTGAGATTGTTTATCTTGAATCAAATAACAAATTTGTATCTTAACAGGGATACAAATCAGTTGCCAGCCTATATGATGACTCAGCTAAAGGTGTAAAGGAAAATTCCATTTTAGAAATAAAGTACGTATCTATGTCCTTTTAAACTCTAACATTTTCTGAGTTAGCAAGATGCTCCTTAGGCCTCACGTTCCTCCCTGAGGTTTTATGTCGCTTAGGATTTTGGATGGGGCCAAACTGGCACTACCATGCACTCAGCTAAATGCCGCTTCTCTAACTGCACGTAGGTCCTGCTTGCTTTCTGGCGAACGCTGAGCCTAGACAGGCAGGTTTTACAACTTTGCTGTCTACTCTCAAGCAGATAAAAGGAATTATGACAGGAATGGCATCCTGCAACCCTAATTGTTCTATATCAGGGGTTACATAGGGCAACTCAGTGTCAACCAATTCAGCTCTGAGCTGTTTAAAGCCCCCAGTAAAATTTGGGATTGTATTTAGCAAATACTCATTAAGCGCTTGCTACATGCTTAACTCTCTATCTTTGAAAAGCTCATGGACTAGTGAGGGAGTAAAACAGATGAATGAGTAACTACAGGTCAATGCATTAAGTGTTACAATAGAAATGTCCCTGGGTGGGGAGATGACCTAGTGCCTATGTGGGGGAACCAAAAGTGGTGAAAGAAATGAAGTAGACAGAAATGACCCGGACTGGAGTAAATAGGTGGATGATGCTACCCAATCAGAAAGAAAATGCAGTTGGAGAAATAGGACTTATTCACACTGGAAACAGCGTATTGAAGATGACTGCAGGACCTATAGATGAAAATGGTCAGTAATCAGTTAGATGGCTCTGAAGATAGGTCTGGATTAAAATGACAGATAACGTGAGCAATGGGCATGTAAGTAATAGCTGACACTCTGGAAAGACATGAGACTACCAGGGCAGTAAATAAAGTGACAGCGGTAAGTGGATGACAATGAATGCTTAGGGGAAAAAAAGAGAGAAGGACACTTTGATCTCAGAGAGACTGATATTCTCAGTTCAGGAAAGAATCTAGGATTCTATTTCAAGACTCCTAGGAGATGCTGACTCAAATTTGTACCGACTTCTCCCTACCCTCCTCCTTTAACCTCCCACTCTCAACCTCCTTCTTCCATCTTCTCCAACTCTTCATCCACTATCCACCTCCATGCTACCTGTGTCTCTTGCTGCCCTTTTCTGGTGTGGTTTGCCTGAATCCATTGCATCATACACTCTAGAAATCAAGCTGGCTGAGCTGCCTTCCGTGGCTCAGAGTGGAATCCTTTTAGTTGCCTTCCTCTCTGGGTTACCTCATTTCCAGTATGGGCTCTTCCATATCTGGTCTGTGTCACTATCTGTAGAGCTTGGAGCTGCCTAATTTATGGCTTTATTGTTGTTGTTTTAGTTTAGGTGGCTCCTAGTGTGTGTTGGACACGTTTATGTGTGTGCATATGGCTTCTCTGGTGGCTCAGTGTTAAACAATCCACCTGCCAATGCAGGAGACTCAGCTTCGATCCCTAGTTCAGGGAGATGCCCTGGAGAAGGAAGTGGCAACCCACTCCAGTACTCTTGCCTGGAAAATCCCATGGGCAGAAGAACCTGGTGGGTTACAGTCCACAGTGTTGCAGAAGAGTTGGACACGACTTAGTGACTAAACAACAGCATAAACTAAGGATTTGAAAGTTTGAATAATTTGCTAAAAATCACACATACAGTTTGTTGCACAATGAGGGTAATTAGACAAAATGAGTGTCTTATTAAGATTTACTGAGGAGTAATGAGAAGTGGAGAGAGACTGAATTGAGGATTAGGTCATGGATAAGGACAAGGACTGTAGGTAACAACAAATATTTGTGTGATGTTGTTAGCAGTCAGGGTAAATCTGTATCAGCCAGGGTTCTAATAAAGAAACAAAACTAGTAGGATATATATGCACGTGGGTGTATGAAGAGGTACACATGTATGTATGTATGTATATGTATTGGAATGCCATATGTATTTATATTCATATCTTATTGATATCAAAAGACTTATTTCAAGAAATTGGCTTATATGATAGTGGAGGCTGGATAGCCCTAAATCTGTAGGGCAGATGATAGTTTCCAATTCCAAACTAAAGGGAAGAGCCAGCACTGCTTCCAAAGGAAGAATTTCTTCTACTTCTGGGAAACTTCAGTTTTCCTCTTAAGTCCTTTCAATTGATTGGATGAAGCCCATCCATATGGAAGATAAGTCTCTTTACTTAAAGTCAGCTGCTACTGACTTAAGATATTAACCATATATATAAAAGCATGTTCACACCAATACTTATATTAATGTTTAATTAAATAACAGGGAACCATCATCACCTAGCCAAGTGATGATTAATGTATTTTAAGTGTTTAAATCTATAATAAGTTTGCTGGTTTAAAATCTTTACTTCTTCAGAAAGTCACTGTCCTTTCATCAACCTAACATCTCTTTACAAGTTCATCTCAAACCCTTCACATATAGAAGCCTCTACTTGTTCAGTTCAGTTCAGTCACTCAGTCATGTCCAACTCTTTGTGACCCCATGAACCACAGCATGCCAGGCCTCCATGTCCATCACCAACTCCCAGAGTTTACCCAAACTCATGTCCATTGAGTCAGTGATGCCATCTAACCATCTCATCCTCTGTCGTCCCCTTCTCCTCCTGCCTTCAATCTTTCCCAACATCAGTTAGTCACAGAATTAATTATCTCACATTGCTGAGCACACAGAACATATTCAATACATGTGTTACTTCAGTGAATACACATTCTTGTCCTCATTTCTCTACTTCTTCTCTGAGTTTTATAGCTTTTATTATCAGTATTTCTTGTTTTGACACTAATTACATCAATATATTATAATTTTAAAAGTTTATTTGTTTTTAGTAAACAACTTCATCTTTCATTTGCTTAAAGCCAACTGTTGCAGATATCCCACATGAGATACCCCATGTCCAAGGTAAGAGAAACCCAAGTAAGACAGTAAGACGGTAGGCGCTGAGAGAGGGCGTCAAAGGGCAGACAGACTGAAACCACAACCACAGACAACTAGCCAATCTGATCACATGGACCACAGCTTGTCTAACTCAATGAAACTAAGCCATGTCGTGTGGGGCAACCCAAAGTGGATGGGTCGTGGTGGAGAGGTCTGACAGAATGTGGCCCACTGAAGGGACTGGCAAAGCACTTCAGTATTCTTGCCTTGAGAGCCCCATGAACAATATGAAAAGGCAAAATGATAGGATACTGAAAGGGGAACTCACCAGGTCGGAAGGTGCCCAATATGCTACTGGAGATCAGTGGAGAAATAACTCCAGAAAGAAAGCAGGGATGGAGCCAAAGCAAAAATAACACCGAGTTGTGGATGGGACTGGTGATAGAAGCAAGGTTCGATGCTGTAAAGAGCAATATTGCATAGGAACCTGGAATGTCAGGCCCATGAATCAAGGCAAATTGGAAGTGGTCAAACAGGAGATGGCAAGAGTAAACATTGACATTCCAGGAATCAGTGAACTAAGATGGACTGGGATGGGTGAATTTAACTCAGATGACCATTATATCTACTACTGTGGGCAGGAATTCCTTAGAAGAAATGGAGTAGCCCTCATAGTCAACAAAAGACTCTGAAATGCAGTATTTGGATGCAATCTCAAAAACGACAGGATGATCTCTGTTCATTTCCAAGGCAAACCATTCAATATCATGGTAATCCAAGTCTATGCCCCGGCCAGTAACGCTGAAGAAACTGAAGTTAAATGGTTCTATGAAGACCTACAAGACCTTCTAAAACTAACACAAAAAAGATGTCCTTTTCATTATAGGGGACTGGAATACAAAAGTAGGAAATCAAGAAACACCTGGAGTAACAGGCAAATTCGGCCTTGGAGTACAGAGTGAAGCAAGGCAAAGGCTAATAGAGTTCTGCCAAGAGAATGCATTGGTCATAGCAAACACCCTTTTCCAAAAACACAAGAGAAGACTCTACACATGGACATCACCAGATGGTCAACATCAAAATCAGATTGATTTTATTCTTTGCAGGCAAAGATGGAGAAGCTCTATACAGTCAGCAAAAGCAACACTAGGAGCTGACTGTGGCTCAGATCATGAACTCCTTATTGCCAAATTCATACTTAAATTGAAGAAAGTAGGGAAAACCACTAGACCATTCAGGTATGACCTAATTCAAACCCCTTATGACTACACAGTGGAAGGGAGGAATAGATTTAAGGGACTAGATCTGATAGACAGAGTGCCTGATGAACCTGGATGGAGGTGTGTGACATTGTTCAGGAGATAGGAATCAAGACCATCTCCAAGAAAAAGAAATGCAAAAAGGCAAAATGGTTGTCTGAGGAGGCCTTACAAATAGCTGTGAAAAGACGAAAAGAGAAAAGCAAAGGAGAAAAGGGAAGATATTCCCATTTGAATGCAGAGTTCCAAAGAATAGCATGGAGAGATAAGAAAGCCTTCCTCAGCGATCAGTGCAAAGAAATAAAGGAAAACAATAGAATGGGAAAGACTAAGATCTCTTTAAGAAAATTAGAGATACCAAGGGAGTATTTCATGTAAAGATGGGCTCAATAAAGGACAGAAATGGTATGGACCTAACAGAAGCAGAAGATATTAAGAAGAGGTGGCAAGAATACACAAAAGAACTGTACAAAAAAGATCTTCACGACCCAGATAATCATGATGGTGTGATCACTCACACTCACCTAGAGCCAGACATCCTGGAATGTGAAGTCAAGTGGGCCTTAGGAAGCATCACTGCGAACAAAGCTAGTGGATGTGATGAAATTCCAGTTGAGCTATTTCAAATCCTGAAAGATGATGCTGTGAAAGTGCTGCACTCAATATGCCAGCAAATTTGGAAAACTCAGCAGTGGCCACAGACCTGGAAAAGATCAGTTTTAATTCCAATCCCAAAGAATGCTCAAACTACCGCACAATTGCGCTCATCTCTCATGCTAGTAAAGTAATGCTCAAAATTCTCCAAGCCAGGCTTCAGCAATACGTGAGCCATGAACCTCCAGATGTTCAGTCTGGTTTTAGAAAAGGCAGAGGAACAAGAGATCAAATTGACAACATCTGCTGCATCATTGAAAAAGCAAGACAGTTCCAGAAAAACATCTGTTTCTGCTTTATTGACTATGCCATAGCCTTTGACTGTGTGGATCACAATAAACTGTGGAAAATTCTGAAAGAGATGGGAATACCAGACCACCTGACCTGCCTCTTGAGAAACCTGTATGCAGGTCAGGAAACAACAGTTAGAACTGGACATGGAACAACAGACTGGTTCCAAATATGAAAAGGAGTACTTCAAGGCTGTATATTGTCACCCTGCTTATTTAACTTACATGCAGAGTACATCATGAGAAACGCTGGGCTGGAGGAAGCACAAGCTGGAATCAACATTGCTGGGAGAAATATCAATAACTTCAGATATGCAGATGACACCACCCTTATGACAAAAAGTGAAGAAGAATTAGTCTCTTGATGAAAGCAACTAGTCCATCCTAAGGCAGATTAGTCCTGGGTGTTCATTGGAAGGACCGATGTTGCATCTGAAACTCCATTACTTTGGTCACCTGATGTGAAGAGCTGACTCATTTGAAAAGGCCCTGATGCTGGGAAAGATTGAGGGCAGGAGGAGAAGGGGATGATAGAGGATGAGATGGTTGGGTGGCATCACCGACTCAATGGGCATGGGTTTGGGTGGAATCCAGGAGTTGGCGATGGAAAGGGAGGCCTGGCGTGCTGTGGTTCATGGGGTCGCAAAGAGTTGGACATGACTGAGCAACTGAACTGAACTGAACTGAACTGTTGCAGGCACTGAAGGCCCAAAATTTCCAGAGGGGATGGAGCGAGGAGAGAAAAACCATCTTTCTTACCAGGTACTCCCTGTCCTCTTCTTGTTTTCTTTAGGACGTCGAGATGGATACAAAGTCTACATTTGTGCTATCAAATATCCCTGGTTTCAGACACTATAAATATTCTGTTGTTGTTGAGGAGGAAACTAAGGTACACTGACCACCCGCCCCACCTCAGCCCTGCCTCAGGCTTCTATTTGCCAATCCAAGGTTTCATGTCACATGAAATTAACCACCACAGGTGTTTTATAATGAAGCACTTTCTTATATCTTATCACTTTCAATCAACAGTCATAAATGAGACATGGTCTGCCTCTTAAAGCACTACAGCTTTATTGGCAGATGGTTTCACTGATGTTATAATAGAGTTATTACAAAGTGTTACGGGAACACAGAGGACCAACCAGGAGACTGGTAGGGAAGAAAATGGGATTAAACATAAAACAATCATTTTAGCATGGTGCTGGGATTTTAAATTCTTACAACTCGATGAGGTGGTTTTTGTTCAGTCACTCAGTCATGTCCAACTCTTTGTGATCCCATGGACTGCAGTACTCCAGGCTTCTCTGTCCTTCTTCATGTCCTGGAGCTTGCTCAAACTCATGTCTGTTGAGTCAGTGATGCCACCCCTCTGTCTCATCCTCTGTCTTCCCCTCTCCTCCTGCCTTCAAACTTTCCCAGCATTGGGGTCTTTTCTAATGAGCTGGCTCTTCACATCATGTGGAAGTATTAGAGCTTCAGCTTAAGCCTCAGTCCTTCTAATGAATATTCAGGACTGATTTCCTTTAGGATTGACTGGTTTGGTCTCCTTGCAGTCCAAGGGACTCTCAAGAGTCTTCTCCAACACCACAGTTCAAAAGCATCAATTCTTCAGCGTTCACCATCTTTTATGGTCCAACTCTTACATCCATATATTACTACTGGGAAAATCATAGTTTTGACTATACAGATATTTGTTGGCAAAGTAATGTCTCTGCTTTTTTAATATGCAGTCTAGGTTAGTCATGACTTTTCTTCCAAGGAGCAAGTGTCTTTTAATTTCAAGGCTGCAGTCACCTTCTGCAACTCTTATGAGGTAGGTTGTTTGAATGTCATTTTACAAATGTGAAAACTGAACTAAGAATGACCCAGTAACTTTCCAGAATCCCCCAGTTCATAAGCAGCTGAGTTGGGAATAGAAATTATTCCAGTGTCAAAATCCACATATCTTCTACTCCACTATGATAGGCATTGCTTCACTTATTTAAACTCTATGCCAATTAAAAGAGCATCCTGTGTGTGATTTACACTCCTCAGATGTTAATTTCATTGAAACAAATGGAATTGAGTTGGACCAAAATGAATTGAATTGAGCCATCACTAAAGAGAGGGTTGTTCTAGAGGGGATAAAGTTCTATCTTCTTCTTCCTGAAGATCTTGATATTCTCTATCTCTCCATGTCCATTGGTAAAGTGAGTGTTTGGAGATGATGCTAAAATTCATTTCAAATAAATTCATCTATACCATTTTTCTAGATAGTCTTATTTGCAAAACAGAAATAAAGACAGAGACGCAGAGAAAAATGTATAGACAACAAGGAGAGAAAGGGGGAGGTGGGATGAATTGGGAGATTGGGATTGACATGTATACATATGTCATATATATATGTGTCTATATATATGTCTATATGTATATAATGTATGTCATATATATGTATATATGTATATATATGTATGCATATATATGTCATATATATATATTCTATATATAGAATATATATATATATATTCTATTGATATTATACATAAAATAGATAACTAATGAGAACCTACTGTATAGCTCAGGGAACTATACTCCGTGCTCCGTGGTGAACTAAATGAGCAGGAAATTAATTTTGGATTCTGTGGGAGAAGGCAAGGGTGGGATGTTTCGAGAGAACAGCATCGAAACATGTATATTATCTAGGGTGAAACAGATCACCAGCCCAGGCTGGATGCATGAGACAAGTGCTTGGGCCTGGTGCACTGGGAAGACCCAGAGGGATCGGGTGGAGAGGGAGGTGGGAGGGGGGATCGGGATGGGGAATACATGTAACTCCATGGCTGATTCATGTCAGGGTATGACAAAACCCACTACAATATTGTAATTAGCTTCCAACTAATAAAAATAAAGAAAAAAAAAAAAAAGAGAAAGGATATATGTATATGCATAGGTGATTTACTTTGCTGTACAGTAGAATCTAACAACATCATAAAGCAACTATATTTCAAGAAAAATTAATTTTAAAAATTTATTTCAGCTTTGAAAGGCTACTTTTCTGTGAATTGATTTGCCTGGGGTCACACAGCTAAAGGATGACATTACAGTGAAATGTTTTCCCTTGGCTTTTTTAATAAAAATGTCCCATATATAGCTAGAGATGAAACGGCAGCAAAATGAAACCAACAAAACAAAATATTATGAGGGAAAGAATGAGTAAATAAATGTTTTTCAACTGTCATTACTGTTTCCTGGCTAAAGTAAAGGCAAAGTAAAATTATAATAGGAACGCAATGCACTGCACTTTATTTTTCAAGGGATATTGATTGCAAATGTTCCTGTCCCCAGTTCTTTGGGCAATTACTGTTTTTGAGTATCCCAATTGACCATCTCTTGTCACCTGTCCCCAAAAAGGCTCGAATGAATTGACTTCATGAATGCTTCCTTCAAGTACAACATTGCCCTCGTGGTGACAAAGGGGCATATTCAGCCCTTGTTTTAACCTTTTCATCTGATTGAAGTAAGTGTTCAAATGCTCAGAGGACAAAAGTAATTGCTTTAGATTTTCAGCACAGATTGTTACCACATAGGGGAACATTGACAGTGTTTATAGGATACAAAATGATGCCAAGCCCCTGGAATTGCTTAATTGACTGCTCTTCTCTGAAATCACCTACTGGGAATCTCTGCCATCCTTGCATCTTAAATATTTCTTAAAGAGGCCATGCTCACTGAGCGATCCCTTAAATTCACCTTTTCTCAGATGAATGTCCCCATGCTACTACTTCCTCTCACCATGATTTTTATATTCTAGACTCTGACTTCCTTATTTCAGGAATGGAGCTTGTATTGTCTAAATCTGAGGCATTTTTACAAGGCTGACATTATATTATTTGATTTCTTGTGCCATTTGGTGCTCAGTGTATAACCTTCATAGTGAACTAAGTAGGATATTGGGTATAATTTAAGATAGGAAAGAGAATGTGTTGCATATTTATGCCTATGAAGGCCTAGAAGTTACTTTAGTATTCTTTTCTAGCTCTTTTCAGAAGCTTCAGAGGGCTACCTTTGTCCTTCCTGTCTCACCGGATCCATCTGTCTTTCCAGAGCCCTTTTCTACTGTATTCTGTGCCCTGAAGGCAGACTGTGATGAGCAGCATTGCCCAGGTCCCTTGCCCTCCAGCTTCTAAGTCCACCAGTGGGAAGCCCTGGCAGGAGATCTGAGAGCAGGAGGAGAGAGTAGTTGGGATATTTTTCTCATGACCCCACTTCCCAGGGCCTTTGATTGACAGGGACTTGATTTCTTTTACTTAATACAGTTGATCATGTCCTTGGTCCTCACTCACAGCTACAGGCATCCCTGAGTTCTACTAACCATGCCTTCCCTCTGCTCTTTCAGGCCCAAGAAGGGTAGTGGCTTCCCATTTTCTCTTTACTCTGTCCTACTCATGTGTAAAGTCCCTTCATTACGTTTTCTTATACCACCCTTTTGGGAGGATTCTGTCTGTTTCTTCTGAGATCCTGTGTGATACAAACACATAGAAATGGAAGTAAGCATTGGCAAAGTGTCACCCAGAATTGTGGGTCAATTTCCCCTGATGGTCTCCGTTTCTCTCCTCCAGTCACATCCTTGTTGACCAAATGTTTCCTTGCGAAGCACAGTGATTTAAAAGAGAAGCGATGTATGGAAGCAGGGCCAACGTCATGGGTGTGCAAGTCATGGGTGTGCAAGGCATAATACTCAGAGGGTCCTGCACTTGGTTGAATGCTCTGCTACTGCCTTTTTGAAAAACTTTATAATTTTTAAAAATTCATCTGGTGTGTTCTGTTTATTGATAACTTTTATTTAATATTCTCATATTTTTTATGTCTTTGTTGATATTTTTGTTGTGTTCTTCTCCTGAGTTTGGTGAGCATTTATGGCTATTACTTTGGATCATTTATTATGTAGATTGCTTATCTCCCTATTGTTTAGTTCTTTTTCTGAGGTTTTATCTTGTTCTTTTGATTGGAATATGTTCCTCTGTATCCTTATTTTGCCTAGCTCTTTGTATTTGTTTCTTGGTGTTAGGTATATCAGCTCTGCCTCCCAGTCCTCAAAGAGAGGACTTGTTTAAGAGATGTTCTGTGGGGCTCAGAAGCACAATCCCACCTAATTACCAGAGCCAGGCACTCAAAGACCATCCCACATGTAAACCGAGTGTGCCCGATCATTGTAGGTAAGCCAAAGCTGCTGCAGGGTGCTGGTGGGTAAGGCTATCATTTGATGGGCTGTTAAGCCCAGCCAAAGTGCTTAGGTGGACAGGGCTCTCAGCCCAGCATGCCCACTGGTGCTAAAATTTTAGGTGGAGAAGTCAAAAATAGTGCCCAACAGGGCCAATACTAGCAAGGTAGCCTGAGACTGCATAAAAGACTACCACCAGTGACTCAGTCCCCAGGGAGATTCCTAACTGATTTATGGCTCTCTGGTAGATACTTCCAGATTAATAAGTAGATTGCCTTCACATAGGCTCCCTACACTTTTTAATACAGTGTTTCTGTTCTGATTTTAGGTCAAGTAATTCTACGCACAAGCCTTTTAAGGGCAGTTTTTGTTGTTGCTCTCTGCAGTTTTATAGCTTTCCTGGGTATATTCTTCACTGGGTTTCAAAGTCAGGTATTTTGGAGGTTCATCTCTCCTATGCAGGTTCTAGGGGGTTGCAGTGCCTTATGTGGAGCTTGAATCCCTCACTCCTCAGGGAAATGATTCATATCTTTGTGATCCCTCCTGTTGGTGGATTGCTATCTCTAGAGTTTTTCTTTGGCAAGCACATCTCCCATGCATCTCGATGTTGTCCTTCTGCCTATGGCTGTAGAAGCTGTGTCCATCCACTTTTCAGGTTTATTTCCATGGAAAATTTTCCACATATAGTTTCGGCTTTGTTGTGTTTGTGGGAGGAAGTGAGTTCAGGATCCTCCTATATTGCCATCTTGAACTGTCTCCCTAGTGTTTTCCTTTCTTATTGCTTATATTTCTGCTTTTATTTGCTTGGCTTCATCTTCCATGTGTTGGATCAGACGACAGTGGGAAGCTATGAATTTCATCCTCCCCCAAATCCAAATTCATCAGAAATTCTCTATTATAAGCTCCAAAGAAAAATTCTGATGATGATTCTAGTTTGCTGGTTTTTTTAACGTTCCCAATTTATGTCCTCTGTTCCATTTCTTGTGTGGTCCCTTAAGAGTCATTTAATGTTCTAATCCTCTAACTCTTTAACTCTCTACTGGTATTTTTCTTTCATTTTTAACTAGTAATATCTGATTTCTCGAAACTTGATTTGGCATAAATGTAAACCCTTTCATGTTTCTCTGGAGATATTCATATTTATTCTAACAACTACTTCAGTTTGCTTTTATTCTGCCAAGTATTTAGTTCTTCAGAGTGGGGAACTTTTTCTCTCTTTAATGGTTTTAGTTTCTTCAAGTGTTTTCTGGTAGCTGATTGCTCACTTTTGCATTTTAGAATTTCTCTTTAACTTGAGGGAGGTGTCATTCCTTCCTGAATAGTCTAAAATGGGTTTTTCACAAATAAACCAGTGTTATTTTACTTGACTAACTGGTCAGGATGGGAGCTGGATAGACAATAAAAGAAAATACCTACCACAATATCAGATATTGTCTTCTAATGATTCTGTTACCTCAGATATGCAGATGACACCACCCTTATGGCAGAAAGTGAAGAAGAACTAAAGAGTCTCTTGATGAAAGTGAAAGAGGAGAGTGAAAAAGTTGGCTTAAAGCTCAACATTCAGAAAACGAAGATCATGGCATCTGGTTCCATCACTTCATGGTAAATAGGTGGCAAACAGTGGAAACAGTGGCAGACTATATTTTTAGGGGCTCCAAAATCACTGCAGATGGTGACTGCAGCCATGAAATTAAAAGACACTTACTCCTTGGAAGGAAAGTTATGACCAACTTAGATAGCATATTAAAAAACAGAGACACTACTTTGCCAACAAAGGTTCATCTACTCAAGGCTGTGGTTTTTCTGGTAGTTATGTATGGATGTGAGAGTTGGACTATAAAGAAAGCTGAACACTGAAGAACTGATGCTTTTGAACTGTGGTGTTGGAGAAGTCTCTTGAGAGTCCCTTGGACTGCAAGGAGATCCAACCAGTCCATCCTAAAGGAGATCAGTCCTGAATATTCATTGGAAGGACTGATGTTGAAGCTGAAACTCCAATACTTTGGCCACCTGATGCAAAGAGCTGACTCACTGAAAAGGCCCTGATGCTGGGAAAAATTGAAGGCAAGAGGAGAAGGGTGGTGGTGGTGGGGAACAGAAAAAATAAAAAGGAGGAGAAAGGGACGACAAAGAACGAGATGGTTGGATGGCATCACCAACTCAATGGACATGAGTTTGGGTAAACTCTGGGAATTGGTGATAGACAGGGAGGCCTGTAGTGCTGCGGTCCATGGGGTCACAAATAGTCAGACACGACTGAGCGACTGAACTGAACCAAATGATTCTATTAATTACTCTTCAAATTTTCTACATTTTTCCCTTGAAAGACCTTGTTATCCTTTCTACCTTCACAGCACTGTTCACGGTGATTATCTGACTTTGAAAGGTCATTTCTTCTTCTTTCTGCCTGTGAAAGTCCTATATAACCTCCAGGTCTAACACAAGACTCACCTCTTTAAAAATATATATTCCTAACCATTTTATCTCTTTTAGTTAATATGGTTCTTTTTGGTTAGTCAGTTCAGTTCAGTTCAGTTGCTCCCGGAGTTTACTCAAACACATGTCCATTGAGTTGGTGATGCCATCCAACCATCTCATCCTCTGTCGTCCTCTTCTCCTGCCTTCAATCTTTCCCAGCATCAGGGTCTTTTCAAATGAGTCAGTTCTTCACATCAGGTGGCCAAAGTATTGATGTTTCAGCTTTAGCATCAATACTTCCAATGAATATTCAGGACTGATCTACTTTAGGATGGACTGGTTGGATCTCCTTGCAGTCCAAGGGATTCTCGAGTCTTCTCCAACAACACAGTTAATGATGGCTAATTATTGGTTAATGATGATAACAAATATGAGCTCAAGGGCATTTCGATTACAATAATTGCTACCATTCTATGGGATCAATACTGAAATCAGGTTGATTATGTTCTTTGCTGCAGAAGATGAAAATCAGCAAAAGAAAAATAAAAAAAAAAAGACCAGGAGCTGACTGTGGCTCAGATCATGAACTCCTTATTGCAAAATTCAGGCTTAAATTGAAGAAAGTAGGGAAAAACTCTATATCATTCAGCTATGACCTAAATCAAATCCCTTATGATTATAGAGTGGAAGCGGCAAATAGATTCAAGGGATTAGATATGATAGACAGAGTGTCTGAAGAACTATGTACGGAGGTTTGTGACATTGTACAGGAGACAGGGATCAAGACCATCCCCAAGAAAAATAAATGCAAAAGGAAAAATGGTTGTCTGACGAGGCCTTAAAAATAGCTGAGAAAAGAAGAGAAGTGAAAGGCAAAGGAGAAAAGGAAAGATATACCTATTTGAATGCAGAGTTCCAAAGAGTAGCAAGGAGAGATAAGAAAGCCTTCCTTAGTGATAATTGCAATGAAATAGAGGGAAACAATAAAATGGGAAAGACTAGTGATCTCTTCAAGAAAATTAAAGATACCAAGGAAACATTTCATGCAAAGATGGGCACAATAAAGGACAGAAACATCATGGATCTAACAGAAGCAGAAGATATTAAGAAGGGGTGGCAAGAATACACCAAAGAACTATATGAAAAAGATCTTCATGACCCAGATAACCATGATGGTGTGATCACTCACCTAGAGTCAGACATCCTGGAATGTGAAGTCAAGTGGGCCTTAGGAAACATCACTATGAACACAGCTAGTAGAGGTGATGGAATTCCAGTTGAGCTATTTCAAATCCTAAAAGAAGATGCTGTGAAAGCGCTGCACTCAATATGCCAGCAAATTTGGAAAAGTCAGCGGTGGCCACAAGACTGGAAAGGGTCAGTTTTCATAACAATCCCAGAGAAAGGCAATTCAAAGAATGTTTATACTTTTGCACAACTGCACTCATTTCACATACTAGTAAAGTAATGCTCAAAATTCTCCAAGCCAGGTCAATAGTACATAAAACGAGAAATTTTAGATGTTCAAACTGGATTGAGAAAAGGCAGAGGAATCAGAGATCAAATTGCCAGCATCCATTGGATCATTGAAAAAGCAAAAGAACACCCGAAAAGCATCTACTCTGGTTTATTGACTACACCAAATCCTTTGACTGTGTGGATCAGGACAAACTGCAGAAAATTCTTCAAGAGATGGGAATATCAGACGACCTGACCTGCCTCCTGAGAAATCTGTATGCGTGTCAAGAAGCAACAATTAGAACTGGACATGGAACAATAGTTCCAAATTGGGCAAGGAGAAGAATGTCAAGGCTGTATATTGTCACCCTGCTTGTTTAACTTATATGTAGAGTACATCGTGTGAAATGCTGGGCTGGATGAAGCACAAGTTGGAATCAAGATTGCTGGGAGAAATATCAGTAACCTCAGATATGCAGATGACACTGCCCTTATGGCAGAAAGTGAAGAACTAGAGAGCTTCTTGACGAAAGTGAGAGAGGAGAGTGAAAAAGTTGGTTTAAAACTCAACATTCAAAAGACTAAGATCATGGCATTCATCCCATCACTTCATGGCAAATAGATGGGGAAACAATGGAAACAGTAACAGATTTTATTCTCTTGGGCTCCAAAAATCACTGCATATGGTTACTACAGCCATGAAATTAAAAGATCCTTGCTCCTTGGAAGAAAAGGTATGACCAACCTAGACAGCATATTAAAAAGCAGAGACGTTACTTTGCCAACAAAGTTTCATCTAGTCAAAATGATGGTTTTTCCAGTAGTCATGTATGGATGTGAGAATCGGACTATAAAGAAAGCTGAGCACCAAAGAATTGATGCACTTGTACTGTGGTGTTGAAGAAGACTCTTGAGAGTTCCTTTTACTGCAAGATCTAACCAGTCAATCCTAAAGGAAATCAGTCCTGAATATTCATTGGAAGTACTGATGTTTCAGCTGAAGTTACAATACTTTGGCCACGTGCTGTGAAGAACTGACTTATTGGAAAAGACCTGGATGCTGGGAAAGATTGAAGGCAGAAGGAGAAGGGGACAAGAGAAGATGAGATGACTGGATGGCTTCACTGACTCGATGGACATAAGTTTGAATAACTCCAGGAGTTGGTGATGGAGAGGGAGGCCTGGTGTACTGCAGTCCACGGGGTCGCCAAGAGTTGGACACGACTATGTGACTGAAGTGAACTGAACTTGGTTAATGGTGATAACAAATATGAGCTAAGGTCATTTAAGTTACAGTAATTGTTAACGTTCTAGGGAATCTTGCTATGGGTTAAGGCCTATAGTGGATATGTCACACATATTGCATTGTTTGATCCTTCTGTCATGGGGTGTGTATTATTTTTCTCTTTTACATAAGAATGAACTGTGTTTTAGAGCAAGAGGTCATCCAGCTCAGACATCCATCAACTAAATGTGGATGGCCTCTCAAAGCTGGTTGCCTAGACCGTACTCCTGCAGTTCCTCTTATCCAACCCTTATCCCTGAAATATATACATGTGGAATTTGCCAAGACTCTAAATCCAAAAAGGGACTTTACTGCCAGCATGGCAATCTTAAGGTTTAGAGAAAATGAAAATAACATTTTTCCCCCTCCATAAAAATAAGATTCAACATACCTAATCTCAGAGGGCAAATTATTTGAAGACAACTTACTGGAAACAGAACTAGTACCAGATTTTTAATCATGAGTTTGGAATTCTTTGGCACTGCTCCTCCTTATCAGTTTGACTTTCTCCCTTGTCTGGCAAGAATATAGCTGAGCAAAATAATGTTCAGAACACATGATTTTAAATGACTCTTTGACTTCAGCCAAGGTTTCTTTAGACTGAATGTTTGAATTTGAAGCTAAATAAAAAACACAAATAGAAATCGTTTGCTTAGGTTCATTCCCAGTTAGTCAAAAGTGCTATAAAAAATAGAAGGATAAGGATAATTGTGCTATGCACGTCAGCGGTAAAGTAGGAGGAAGCAATATCACATTGCCTAGTTACTTAGCTTTGTTCTACAGGCTCCTCACTGCCTTCCTTTATGTCAAGGGGCTTTAAATACTCGGTCCACAAGTTCAAGTCTATAAGTCAGAACAGGCCTAATGCCAATCCAGATTCTATTTCTTGCACATCATGTCTTCTTGCCTAATTAAATTCCAAAGTTATTAAGAGCATGTTGATTACAAATAGAACTATAAAGAAAAAAAAATCAACACACAAAATGCTACAAAATACAGTATTTTTAAAGCATTTTTTAATGTACTTTCATATATATTATATAATTTACTTTTTGTAGCTATGTGATATTGAGAAGGAAATGGAAACCCACTCCAGTATTCTTGCCTGTGAAATCCCATGGACAGAGGAGCCTGGTGGGCTATAGTTCATGGTGTCGTAAAAGAGTCAGACATGACTTAGTGACTAAACAATAACAATGTCTGTGACATAGGGATTATTCTATGCCTTCTATTACAGAATTGAGTCATTTGATATAACTCACTTTAAATTATCTAGCTAGAAATTGGCAGGATTGGGATTTAAACCCAATTCTAAATTGCATCTCTTCCTCAACACACACACACACACACACACACACACACACACACACACTCACACCACTGTTTTTGTCAATGTTTAACTTAGGGCTATCTCTAGGAAAAATAATGAGACAAAAATTTCACTTGATTTCAAGCACTATTTATTTAGCTCCATTATGTGCTATGTACTGTTTTAGATGCTTAGGATAAAACAGTGAACAAAAGAAACAAAAATCTCTGCTTCCTGAAACTTATACTCCAGTGGGTAAAGATAGATAGCAAAAATAAATGCAATAAAGAAATGATAATTTATGTAGGAGAGTGTTCTGCCTATGTTTTCATCTAAGAGTTTTATAGTTTCTGGCCTTCCATTTAGGTCTTTAATCCATTTTGAGTTTATTTTTGTGTATAGTGTTAGAAAGTGTTCTAGTTTCATTCTTTTATTTGTAGTTGACCAGTTTTTCCAGCACCAGTTGTTGAAGAGAGTCTTTTCTCCATTGTATACTTTTGCCTCATTTGTCAAAGATAAGGTGTTCATAGGTGCATGGATTTATCTCCAGACTTTCTATTTTGTTTCATTGATCTATATTTCTGCCTTTGTGCCAGCATTGTATTCTTTTGATGACTGTGGCTTTGTAGTCTAGTCTGAAGTTGGTAAATTTGATTCCTTCAGTTCCATTCTTCTTTCTCAAGGTTGCTTTGGCTATTCAGGGTCTTTCGTGTTTCCATATAAATTGTGAAATTATTTGTTCTAGTTCTGTTAAAAATGCCATTGGTAATTTGATAGAGATTGTATTGAATCTATAGATTGCTTTGGGTACTATACTCATTTTCACTATATTGGCTCTTTCAACCCAAGAACATGCTATATTTCTCCATCTATGTGTCTCATCTTTAATTTCTTTCATCAGTGTTTTATAGTTTTCTGTGTACAGGTCTCTTGTCTCTTTAGGTAAATTTATTCCTAAGTACTTTATTCTTTTTGTTACAGTGGTGAATGAGATTGTTTCCTTAATTTCTCTTTCTGAATTTTCATTGTTAGTGTATAGGAATGTAAGGGATTTCTGTGTATTAACTTTATATCCTGTGACTTTATTATAGTAATCAATTAGTTCTAGCAATTTTCTGGCAGCATCTTTAGGGATTTCTGTGTAGAGGATCACGTCATTGGCAAACAGTGAGAGCTTCACTTCTTTTCCAATCTGTATTCTTTGTTTCTTTTTCTTCTCTGATTTCTGTGGCTAGGACTTCTAAAACTATGTTGAGTAGTAGTGGTGAGAGTGGACACCCTTGTCTTTTTCCTGATTTTAGAGGAAAGGCTTTCAATTTTTTGCCATTGAAGATAATGTTTGCTGTGGGTTTGTTGTATATGACTTTTATTATATGGAGGTATGCTCTACTTTCTGGAGAGTTTTTATCATAAATGGGTGCTGAATTTTGTCAAAGACTTTCTCAGCATCTATTGAAATATTCATTTAGTTTTTACCTTTCAATTTGTTAATATGGTGTATCACACTGATTGATCTGCAAATATTGAATACTTGCATCCCTGGAATAAAGCCCACTTGATTATGTATGATATATGATCTTTTTAATATGTTATTGGATTCTGTTTGCTAGAATTTTGTTGAGAATTTTTGCATCTATGTTCATCGGTAATATCAGCCTGTAGTTTTCTTTTTTGTGGCATTTTTGTCTGATTTTGGTGTCAGGGTGATGGTGGCCTTATGGACTGAGTTTGGGAGTTTTCCTTCCTCTGTAATTTTCTGAAAGAGTTTGAGCAGGATAGGTGTTAGCTCTTCTCTGAATTTTTGGTAAAATTCACCTGTGAAGCCATCCGGTCCTGGGCTTTTGTTTGTTGGAAGATTTTTGATAACATTTTTGATTTTCATGCTTGTGCTTGGTTTGTTCAAATTTCTATTTCTTCCTCGTTCAGTTTTGGAAGGTTATACTTTTCAAATAATTTGTCCATTTCTTCCAAGTTGTTCAATTTATTGGCATGTAGTTGCTCATAGTGGTCTCTTATGATTGTATTTCTGTGTTGTCTGCTGTAATTTCTCCATTTTAATTTCTAATTTTAATGATTTGAATCTTCCTTTTATCTTGATGAGTCTGGCTAATGGTTTGTCTATTTTGTTTATCTTCTCCAATATGCAAAACCCATCATGATATTGTAAACTAATTATGTTATAATTAAAATAAATTAATTAATTAGCTAAAAATTAAAAATAAATTTTAAAAAATTGTAAAGTATGCTAGGAGATAGCAAGTGCAATAGAATAAAGGGAGAGGTAAATTTAGATTAAGATTAAGGGAATTAAGATCACCAGGGCAGGACAGATTTCAGTATTAAGTAGAATGGTCAGGGTAGGACACTTTAAGGAGAGATTTAGGATATGGCTTGAAGGATGTGAATATGTGGAAAAATAATCTTTCAGGCACAGGAAACATCTACAGCCTGGTTGTAAAGTAAAAAATGCCTGACACACGTGAAGAACAGCAGGGTGTCTGGATCAGAGTACATAAGAGAGAAGGCAGATGAGGTCAGAGGTAACATAAGACATAAAGAGACACAGAGATCACTACATTATGAGGACTTAATATTCTTCTAAGTAAGATGTAGTATCAAAATAGACAAGACTATTTAAGAAAAAATCATAAAGGGTTGCTTGATCTAGCAAAATCAAGATATAAATCTATATTAATTTAAATAGCATAAAATTGGTACAAAAATAGCCAAGATTGGTCTACACAAAAGAATAGAATAAAAAAAGAAAAAAAAGATGGAGCACCATGGGAGGGTTCTGCATAGAGGAATGACAGAGTGTGATTTACATTTAAAGGATTATCCTGGCTGCTCTATTGGGAATAAATTTAAGGAAAGAGTAACAATCACGGAGATGGGTTAGGAGGCTACTATTGCAGTGCATTGATTTTCTAGAGCTAGTGTAATGAAGTACCACAAATGGAATGACTTTAAACAGAAATGTATTCTCTCACAGTCCCAAAGACTAGAGATCTGAAAGCAAGACGTTGGACTATGTTCTTTCTGTAACCTCAAGAATAGGATCCAGGATACTTCTTTTGTGTCTTACAGCCTCTAGTAGCTCTGTGTGCTTCTTGGCTTATGGCAGCATAACTCCAGTCTCTGATTGTCTTCACATGACCATTCTCTCTATGTGTGTCTCTACATCATCTTCCTTCTGTGTGTGTCAGTCTTTGTGTCCAAATTTGCCCTTCTTAATGAGAATGTCAGTCATATTGAATTAAGGTCCAATTCAAATGACCTTAATTTGATTACAGTTGCAAGGAGATTTTTTCCAAATAAGGTCATGTTCCGAGGTACAGGGGTTAGGACTTTAATTTTTTTTTTTTTTTTTCAGAGTGGGGACAAAATTCAACCTATAATATGCATTGATCTTGGTAGAAAGTGATGGAGGCTCAGACTATGGGGCCTGGTGAGGAATGGTTGGATTTTGAAGAAGAATCAGCAGAAATTGGGAGATTAAGTTTGACATTAAAACACTACCATGGGTGAAATAGTTCGCTACTGGCAAGCTGTTGTATGACACAGGAAGCTCAGCTCAGTATTCTGTGATGACCTAGATGGGTGAGATGGGGATAAGGTGGGAGGGAGGCCCAAGAGGGAGGCGATATATGTATACATGTATCTGATTCACTTTACTTTACAACAGAAACTAACAGAACATTGTAAAGCAATTATACTTCAATTTAAAAAAGAGAAAAAAAAGGGGGGTTAACAAGTGAGGTAGGAGGAAAAAAAAAGAGCAGGGGATCCTAGAAGCCAAGTGAAGAAAGTGGAGCAAAGTAGGGGAAAGTGATCAGTTGTTTTAAAAACTTCAGATAGTTTAGGTGAAATGGAGACTGAGAATTGACCATTAGGTTTAGAAACATGTGTTTTCATGACCTTGATGAGAATTGCTATGGAGTGCTGATGAAGAAAGCCTTTTTAGAACAGGTTCAAGGGAAAATGGGAAGAGTATGTAGAGATAGCAAGCATAGATAATGAAATAGCACAAAGGGACAGTGGGGTCAAAAGAGGTTTTCTTTCTTCTTCTTATTTTTTTTTTTTTAATAGGTGGAAACATAGCAGCATCTTTATCTACTGATGCAATGATTAGAAGAAGTTTATCCCATCTCCTTTTCTGATTATCTCTTTGCTATCCTGATTCTTCCACATCCCCTTACTGAGGCATCCTTGCTTTATCCTTATCTCTTAGGTTGACTATCTGGATAAATGGCCCATGCGTTAGACTACCACTTCCTTTTATTTGTTTTTTCAGTTTCTTCTGAGCATTCTCTCTAAATTAGCATCATTAGATAATTTCTCTGTCTATCTCAAAAAGTTTAAGAATGACTGACATCAAATTTTTTCCAAACCAAACTTGGGTCCCCTCAGCCAATGTGCAGTAAAGTTGGCTTACTGATGTTTGGTTTTGATGAAGGAAAGTATAGAATTTATTGCAGAATCTGGAGAGGAGAATGGGTGGTTTATGTTCAAAAGACCTGTTCTCCTCAATAGCTTTCAGGGAATGGTTTTTAAAGGCAACATTTGTGGTGAGGGCTGCAGGGTGTATGGCTTCCTTCTGATTGGTTGGTGGTGAGGTAACAAGGTGATGTTTTAGGACTTTTAATCCTCAGTCTCCTGATTCCAACCAGCCTGGGGTCTAGCATTTGTACTCAGCACATAGTCATTATCCTCCACCTGGGTAGAGAATCTTAGTTCCTGCAGAACAAGTCAAAGATGTGCCAATTGTTATGAATATCCTTTGAGGAGGAAGTAGGTGGCTGAACTATCATTTCTTGATATTTTCCCGTGTTTCTGCATTCCCTCACTTCCCTAATTCGTGACTACTTGAGTCTGCTGTTTGGAACTCAGAGAAGGCTTAGCAGACTAAAGGTTCTTTTCCTACAAAAAAAGAAACAGGAGACACAGAGGAGCTTTTGTATCTGGAAGGGCCCTTCAGGGTCTTGTTTAGCTTCACAATCATGAAGGTGAACTGCTTTGTAAACTTTGAAACCATAATACATTTAGTTCATTTTTAAAATGTGATTTAAAAAAATCTATCCAAAGAATCCGGTGTCTACAGCAGACAGTTCTCTCCTCTTATCCCCATGGCCTTTGTCCTGGTGCAGGCTTCATCTCCTCTCATCCAGCCTATTGGAGTAATTTCCTGAATAGACACCCCTGGCTTATATGCTAACTTCTTCTAACCCACTTCCCTCCCACACTACCATCAGAATCCCCTTCCTAAAACCTAGTCTTCAGCTTGGCTGAAGCTATTAGCAGAGTGTTCACTATCTTCCAAGTATGTACTTTTGCATCTTTTTGCCTTTGTTCATACTTTTCCTTTGTTTGATCTGCCTTTCCTGTTGTTCTTCTGTGCCTGGAATGAGTTTATATTCATTTCTAAATGCCATGTTCCAATGACCCTTTATTGGCGAAGACTTTCTGACTTCTCCATTCAACCCCATATAGAAATTGATTGCTCTTGGCTTTGTACTCCCAGAGCATTTTATAAATAACATTAAAATAAGTTTTGGAAGTATATATCTAATTTTTCTCTTAGACCATGCCACCTATGAAGATAGAGGCTGTGACCAATTGTTTTTGCTTTCACGCTCCCTACTAGAGAGTCCCTTGGACTGCAAGGAGATCAAATGAGTCAGTCCTAAAGGAAATCAACCCTGAATATTCATTGGAAGGTCTGATGCTGAAGCTCCAATTCTTTAGCCACCTGATGGAAAGAGCTGTCTCATTAGAAAAGACCCTGATGCTGTTAAATATTGAAGGCAAAAAGAGAAGGGGATGGCAGAGGATGAGATAGTTAGCATCACCAATTCAATGGACATGAATTTGAACAAACTCCAGGAGATAGTGAAAGACAGAGGAGCCTGGTGTGCTGTAGTCCATGGGGACCCAAAGAGTCAGACACGATGTAGCAACTGAACAACAACAACTACAGTTTCTGCCATACAAGCGAGGTTTAGCAAAATGTGTTAAACAGATTCTTATCATGGCCTGAGTTGGCTCTCTTCAGGGGTATTTATTTTACTGTGCTGCTGGTGACTGTTGTGGATACTTCCCTTCTGTTCACTGTATGTTCCCTCCCTGGAAAGTCTCTTTATATAGAGGTATCTTAGTATATATAGGTTCTTTTCTTCTAGTAGAGACTTTCCCACCACTAACATTCTGGCTTCTTATGTTGTAGCAGCCCCGTCAAAATGCATGAAGGTCATTGTTGTCCTTGGGTCCATAGAGAAATGTTTTCAAAGGTCGCAAAGACCAGAGGTAGAATGCCAGTGACTAATGTGAAGGTAAGGAAGATACTTTTAGTGTGATAGACTGCCTGCCCCTTTGCAGGGCAGCAGATACTCATTTACCCTTTCTGCAATTAAGAAAGAGGTTTTCTTTGTCCTTGAAAAGGTCAGCAAATGAAACATCTTTGTCAGAGCTCAGACAGAAAGACATAGAGAGATTCCATCTGTTAGTAAACATGCAATTTCCAAATACAATTCGTTATTTGAGCTTGAGTTATTTTTACTACCCTGCCCTTGTTACATTCCAGATAATGGGACTGACTACTCTGGGAGACGTTTAAGACAATGCTGATAATTAGCAAAAAGTCATAGACCCAGCAACCAAAACAGAAACACTTTAGACCCCCAGAATGCCCACTATCTTGGGAAAATCTAAAATTAGGTCTTATATTTGTGTATTTCAGTTATTATAGATCCCTGGTGCCTCAGTCATTTAGCCACTGTCTGTGTAATTCCTGGGAACTGGGGGAAGTAAGGAAAAGGGAGATGCGCATTCGATGGAACAAAAGGATTTAGAAACCTGAAGAATAATGTGAGTTTTCCAGGAAGACTGTGTTAGAATGTGGTCCAGTCACAGTTTTTCCAGAGTGTTTTTAGCTAGGAATTTGGAAGTTGTTGGCATCTATTTATCTTTAGAAATGGAAAATTCTTTTGCTGATTTCCTCTTATATCTGGATCATGCATCACTGAATTCTTTTGTGCAATGAGGCAGCCACTGATTTAACAGAAAACACTGGGTGTGAGTAAGGGGATTTGGGTTTGATAACTAATTCTGCCTCTTTCTTTTTTTAGAACATTTTTAAGGATTTTTCTTTTTTAATGTGGATCATTTTAAAGGTCTTTATTGAATTTGTTACAATATTGCTTCGGCTGTTTATGTTTTGCTTTTTGGCCATGAGGCATGTGGGATCTTAGCTCCCTGGCCAGGGATCAAACCCACACCCCCTGCATTGGAAGGTGCAGTCTTCACCACTCGACTATCAGGAAAGTCCCTCTGCGTTTTTCTTAATGAGTGACTCAAACAAATTACTTAAATGCCATGAAATTCCATTTCGTTTTCTATAAGTGGTAAATGACATGCTTGCCCTCTACAAAAAGTTGTTTTAAGGATCAAAATGCTTCCCTCTTTGGGGTTGTGAAGCACTCTTCTCTTCTGTCATGCTTTTTCTCGTGGGATACCCTCTGTGCATATGAGGTAGCAAGGCCTTGGGCATTACTGTGCCCATCAAATGATAAAGTGCCGGGGTCCAGCCTTGGCAGGCTCCAGGGGGTACCCTCAGGATGAACGGCGTCGGCAAGAGAGAGAGAGAGAGAGAAGACACGTGAGACCAGCCTTGATAGAGCCAAGTCTGCGAGGGAGAGAGAGAGAAAGAGAGAGAGAGAGAGAGAGAAAGAATGACCAGACAAGGGTGTTTGCAGGGTCTGGCAGAGTCTGGCAATCCTTTATTTTTTACCATGGCTTTTATACCCTAAGTTAGTACATTTCTAAGGGGAAGATAGTTTGACATTATGTCAGCTTGTCCTTCATGAAACCAGGGTGTTTACTGCATACTTTTTTGTTTATGAGGGTCTTGTACATTATCTTCTGGCCTTGGGGCCTATTAACATTTTATGCAGGTCAGGTGAATGCAAAGCTGTTTTCCGTAATCTATTCTTTAATGAACACAAAGGTCAGTCCTTTTGCAGAAGTTATCAGTTAAATTTATCTAAAAGGTTTACCACACAAAGACTCTGCAGCTCCAGTGAGGCAGCCCCTGTTTAGCATTCCTGGTTAAAATTAACAATTCTAAACTCTTATTTTTCTAAATCTTTAACTATAACCACTTTTAGAATAATATTTTATGTCCTCTAATAGGGCTTACTCACCCCCGAAGGGCTCTGTAACTATTAGGGCCTTTATGTGATCAGGTTCTTTATGCTGTTTATGATTAAGGTGTTGTGAGCAGTTATGTACATTAGTATGCATTTGCCAAGCAGGCTAGAATGCCAGCAAAGGGGTCTAAATTGAAACACTCCTTTCATCCTGGATAATCTTATAGGATACCACCGTCCGGCAAATATATTAATTAAAGTTCTAAGTTGATTCTGTTTGGAAAGAGATTGGGGAAGGCCTTCTACCTGTGTCACAGAAATTAGGGAGTAGTCTAATATAGCAAGCATCAGAAAGACAGAGATCATCTTTAAGGTGAGCGCCGGGGCAGCTTTTTGAAATTCCTGAAGTCCTGATCTGCCTTGCTTGTCAGGTCTTCTCCTCATGACCTTGTCATGGGTGGGAAATCATGTGCTGGCTCCCGGCAATAAAGCTTGAGTCACTGATCAGAGAGGCCCCCCTGGGGGTTAGTCTTTCCTTCTGAACACCATATCATTCTGCTTCCCAATTCATCCAGGGGTGCATGAGGGTAGAATTAATTAACCAGCACCACTTCCTATGAATCTATTCTCTGTTTTTTGTAGGAATCAGCATTATCTTGTTTTGGAAAGGTACTTGTCCTTAGAGATGGGACCCATAAGGACTGAGACACAGATAGTAAAAGCACATGAAGCACTGAGGCCATGAAGTTGCAGCATAGTCTGAGCACAGGGGGCGTGCATAAAGTATTAATTGAGAAAGCCTTCACCTGAGAGGTGGACTTTAGGCTAAGTTTGAAAAGAGGTTGTGGAAACTCATAAGCTATGTGACCTAGGGCAAATTACTCAACTCTGAGCACTGAGTTCTTCATAGGAAAAGTTAAAATATGAATATATTCTGATCAGTGTTATCAAGAGGCTTGAAGAGGATAATGTTGGTAACATACTTGGTAAGGAGCATGTACTAAAAGCACAAATGCACAAAGAACATCTACACATAAATTAAGTAGTACAAATAAAATATTAAATTAAGAAGCACAATACACGGGAGCCCTTATAATAATGAGCATCAAACAGCCTAAGTACACTGGGGTAGGTGGCGTGTGCAGGTTGAGCAGGAACTTGGGGCCTGGAAGATCAGTCTACAGAGAGCAGAGCTTTAGGTATTAGTTGAAGTTGAGGAATAGGGAAAAATGAGGGGTGGCAAAACCTTGTGAGCAGGATGACTCAGCCAGATCCTAAGAGCAAGGACCAAGACAAATGATCAATTCTAGGGATGGGATCAATATGGCAGATAAGAAGCTGTGATGTGTGGGCAGACCCACCAGCCCACATCAGAGAGTGCACTTCTGGGATTTATGTGGGGAGGGAGGAGTGGGATAGAGCTGTTTCAATATTGTCTTGCCTCACTGTGAGCACCTTCCCTTCTGGTGTGGAGCTAAGCGGGCCCAAGTGAAGAGAGAGACTGAGGCAAGGAAGTGGGCCCAGTAGGGAGATATTTGTAGCTGGAAGGAATGGTAAGAGCAAAGGGGAGTGTTGCAGCGAGCCATGTGGGAGGGACGAACAAGTCAGTTAGCTTGGCTGGAGAGGAGAAGTGTGTCTCAAGGTGGAGACGTTTGGATTTTATTAAACAGAGTTGGGCAGCATTGTAGTTATAGAGAAAATAGGAAAGAGAGAGACAATGAAAAACCAGGCTTGATGAAAACTATTTTAATGATTATAAGATGGATTAGAATTGTAGGGATGATGAACAATAAGAGACTGCAAACGGTAAGATAAGGGAAGATACTGCCATCAGTTCTAAAGCATGAAAATAAAGCAGCCAGAACCTTGGCTGGATTTGGGGCAGGACTGGTCATTGGGAGTTAGACTGAGATTCCTTCCTGGCCTATGTTGGTTTATTCCATTCCAAGAATATTGTGCAAACAGAGGTTTCCAGAAAGGTCTCCTTTGTATCTGTCAATGAATCTGAGGTTTGCAGGACTAGGTAAGCAACATAATGAAGAATCAGAATGAAAGCTCCAGGGATCCTTTGTGGCTCAAGAGGAGAGAGGCCTGAATCAAGCGTGAACCCTTCAACTGCTTTGAAACAGGCAGGACTCTCTTAATCAGGATTTCTGCTTAGTAAGATGCTTGAAAATGCAATGGGGGAAAAGAGAAAATTTGGAAAGAAAATGGTATATACAAAGGGGTCCCCATCAGCAAAAGTTAGACAGCGAGGAGATAATTGTGGAATGGGAATGGAAATATGCTTTGGAGTGAAAGATAACAAGGATTACAGCATCCCTCAGATCATAGGCATCTTGGAAAACTTCTGAGATGCTCTCAACTCCCACACATCACTATTTGTTTTTCCCTAGATGTGGGGCAGCTGAAAGCAAGTCAATAATAAATTCTACACACTCATCACATAGAAAAATTCTATTGAAGCAGAACATGACAAAATGTCAGATTCTCGGTAAAGTTAGCTCAGTGTAATAGAAAAGGCAGACAATAATGACTTGAAAATTACTTGAGTTCTAATTTCACCTGTGTCCTTGGTCATATCACATCACCTTTCTGAATACTAGCCTTTACTTGATCTGTAAAATTAAGCTAGAAGATTTCTAATTTTAACATTTTATAATTCTGAGATTTATAATATTATAGAAGGAAAATATAATGCATTGATATTTTGCTTTCAACATAAAAGAAATGGGTGACTTTGTCTTGTTTTACTAAAAAAAAGAAAAAAAGGTTTGAGACTCATCACAAGTCCATTAAATGAAAGGATTTTAGCCTATGTCTTTGGGCTCTGGAGTACTATTTTCCTATGACTCACAAGAATATTAAATGAACCAAAGAGATATGATAATTTAATTATTTTCTTGTTTTCAATTTTTAACTCTCTCTTCTTCATGGAGATATATCTTGATTTAATTTGGTTCCAAACTATCCTCAAGAATCTTGGTCAAGTCTAAAGTAGCTGTAGTTTCAGTCTAATTATTTCCAAATTGATTTCTCTTCTTTTTAGCTGCTATGACCCAAGTTCAATTTATTGGCCTTGATGTTACCATGGTAGTGAGAGATGATATCACTGAATCCAGTCTCTGGCAATAACCCCTGTACTAAGGGTTGGAGAGTATTCAAAGAAGATGTGAGCTTCGGGACTAAACACTAGAAGATAAATGTTTTTCCTCTATAATTTTCTACTTTAAAATCAAATGTATTAAATCTATTGCCATGACATCTTTCTTTAAGAAATGTACTTTACAGAAACTCAGTCTTGGTTCTTACCCTTATCAAAGGGAAGCTGTCGCTGCTTTTTTTTTTTACATTTAAAGTGAAACAAGCTATTGACTTGAGAGCCAGAATCTGTACACAGTGCCTAGATAACTTGGGTTATCTTATTTAATCCTTACAACAGTCCTAGAAGACAGGCTGTTTTAAAAAGTCATTCTTATTTGCAGATAAAAAATTAAACTACAGATATTTTAGGTAACATGTCCAAAGTCATCTCTAGTAACTTGTGATGCTGGAATTTGAAACCAGGCATTTTGTTTCCACTGACCATAACCCATGTGCTTAGCTACCTATGGTACTGTCTCTGGTGAAGGGAGATGCCCAGCAAGATGGTCTTCAATTCAGCTGTGATTCACCAAGAACTCATACTCCTTTGCACCTTTTTGCTATGTGATATAGTATAGGAATGACTTAGCAATAGAGAAATATTTTTAAATGCATTCAGAAATCTTCCGAAGAAGTCAAAGAGCCCAGTAATTTGTGTTTTGTGTATGAATTAATGCTTTCCCCAATCAGAAAGCCCTTACCCTAAAAGTCTTTTCAGGACAGAAAATAACTGGCAGTCTTCATGGTGTGAGTGTGTGTGAATGTGTGTGTGTGTGTGTGTGTGTGTGTGTGTGTGTTGTATGAGGAACTGCAACATGAAGAAGGAAGAGAGACTGAGTCTCTTTGGGGGAAATTGAATGCCAATCACATTTAGAGTAGCCCAATGTGCCTCTCTTCCTCATGCATCAGACAGGAAAAGAGGAGTATAGAATGCACATGCAGATAGAATGTTAGTATGGGCTTCTAGAGGCATAAGTACAGTTCTCAGCTCTGCTATATGCTGTGTGCATAACCAAGGTTAATTCTCTTTGAACCTCAGTAGAGAATGGAATTAGCTGGGATGCAAGTTCCTTTTTATGACTAAGACTCTCCTTTTTCCTTCTAGACACCCTCTCCCTTACAACAAAGATCATGGGGTGCTTAATCTTGAGTGAGGATAGGATTGAAAAACTGTGCCTTTTAACCAGCTTCTCTCCTGGCCTCTTCTAAAGTACCTCCCTTGTACTTTGTAGGTCAGGCTCACTCATCCGCTGGTTAATGTTGGTGTGGACCTATTTGCTTCTCAAAATTTTGGTGAAGAGAGCAATGAGCTTAAAAGAGAATTTTGGTTCCAATTTCTAAGTTTGAGTAAGTCCCTTCCTATAACAAGGCTTTTTCCTCTCAACTGTACATAACAGGTTTGAGCATATGCTACTGTGAATTCTGTAAAGTTTCTCTTGTGATAACTGAATCTGTATTAACAGTACAGGGAGCATGAGATGTATCATTACAAATCTTCCCTTTAGAAGTGTTGAAGAGACGGGTTCTGATACCTTAGCTAACCACCCCAATACTTGGATGTGGGGTGTCAGTGATCTCTTACCTAGGGATACATTTCAGAAAAAGATGCATAATGAGTCATTCTAGAGCCCAGTTATCTTGTATATGTCTGGTTTGTTTAGGCTACTCACTTATCTTCTTGCCTTTAATTCTTTCAAACTTGTGTTCATCCTCTACATTGCCACCAACCCTCCCTCTGTAAATACTAGTCTCATCATGTTACTTTCATTATTAAAATCTTTCAGTAATTCACCATTATTTATAAGGTGGGCTTCCCTGGGGGCTCAGTCTGTAAAGAATCTGCCTGCAATGCAAGAGACTGCCTGAAATGCAGGAGACCCAGATTCAATCCTTGGGTCAAGAAGATTCCCTGGAGGAGGAAATGGCAGCCTACTTCAGTATTCTTGCCTGGACAACCCCATGGACAGAGGAGACTGGTGGGCTACAGTCCATGGGGACACAAGAGTTGAACACAACTTAGTGGCTAAACCACCACCACTGTAAAGTAGATGTATTCATTTTCTTGGGCTGCCATAGCAAAATACCATAGACTGGGTAGCTTAAGGAATAGAAATTTGCTTTCTCACAGTTCTGGATACTGGGAGTCCTAGATCAGAGTGCCAGCATGGTCAACTTCTGGTGAGACCCCCCTAAAAACCTTATGGTCACAACAGCCACATTCCAGGTTAGAACTTTAGCTTTAGCATACAAATTTTGGGGAGACACAATTCAGTCCACAGCAGTAGGGTTCAAATTCTTTAACAAAAAAGAGGTTTTTTTTTTTCATCTAGAAAAGACCCTTAACTATCTACTTTAATTTAGCTTTATATCCTATCATTTCCTTTTTTGCACTGAAATACTCACCATTTTTGTAATCAACTATTATTTGTCACTTCTCTTGACATGTTACTTAAATTAGTTTTCTTATATGTAGAATGGGAACACAAATACCCGCATTCCCTGATAGTTAAAAACTTAACAGGAATGTTAGTTGTTAATTTTCAGAGCTGAGTTTAAAGCTCCTTTTAGAGTAGGAATTCTCCTAACTTAAGAACCACATTATTATGGGTGGAATTATTCTGAGGATGAGCCCTAGACATAACTTGGATGGGCTTGAGTGAAACAAGTGTTGGGGGAGTGTGTAATTTCCTCAGTTCTGTCTCATTGCAGCAAAGATTTGAAATGGCAGGCCAGGGTTACAGCCTGGTTATAGCTCAGTTTTATTAAGCAAACACCTCGAGGCATGAGGACGGGCTGACCCCAAAGGAGAGGCCTCAGTCCGTCTTGGCTTCCTCCTTCTATTCCTCTGTCTCCTCCCCGCTGAGCCTGCCTGATGCAAATTGGGCCAACCAAGAAGGGGGTGTGCATGTTTCACCTGAAGTTCTCACTCCAGCCCACAGGTTTTCCTTTGTTTCATTTCTGCAGGCTTTTCCCTTTCTTTGTCTTTTAGCCACTGCCATTTTGGACTCCTTTTTCCTATTCTAACTACCTAACGCAAGGATTGCTAAACCTTAAGAAATGAAAAGAATTCTGAGGCATTGAGGATAAAAAATAAAGGAAGAAAAAGGAATTAAAGGAGAGCGAAGAGGTATCAATAGCAGGTATGAAGACCAGTCCTGGGACTGAGGGATTTCCTAGGTTTTCTGTCCCTGATTTCCCAGATTTTCCCCAGATTTCACAGAAAGTTCCCAGATTTTCTGTCCCTACCAATATAGAAAAATCCCAGGCAACTGGGACAAGTTGGTCATCCTAGCACCATGGCAGGAGTTAGTACCTAAAGAGAATGTAGTGTAAGCTCTCACAGTTGGCTTTTTTGCTGTTATTGTTGTTTTGTAATGCAAGTGTCTTACATATGCTTTGATTGCTGAGGCACCCATTTGAAAGAGGCAACCAGACAACTAGATAAAGGGATGGGCTGTCTTCCCCCACTGAAGTTCCTCTGTTTCAGAGATCTTGATTGATTTCAATGGGTTTTCCAGGTGGCAGAGTGGTAAAGGATCTGCCTGCCAATGTCAGGAGGTGAAAGTTGGATTGCTGGGTCAGGAAGATCTCCTGGAGCAGGAAATGGCAACCCACTCCAGTGTTCTTGCCTGGAAAATTCCTTGGACAGGGGAGTGTGGTGGGCTACAGTCCATGGGGTCAAAAATAGTCAGATGTGACTGAGCATGCATGCACATTGATTCAATAACTGACCGTCTGGGCTACTCAGTTTGTTTTTTCCTTCTCATGCTTGAAAAATCAAAGTTTAAAATTCACTAACTATGAACCCACCATCAACCCCAGTCCCAAATTCTCTCTCTCTTTCTCCATGACCTTGTGGCCTCAGATGTGCTCTGTAATACTCAGGTTTATAAGTAATAAAACTGCCCTTAAAAAAAAAAAAAGTTTCCTGATGGTTATTGATGGAGAGCATCTTACAACTATAGTAAGAACTACACAGCTGGCCCAATCACGTCACTGATTATCGATAGACTGAGACCAGCACAAAACAATTAGCATAGTTGACAGGATTTCATGATTGCCCTTGCAGTTAACTGAGGAGAATGCCCTTTACCTGTAACTTGCTTACTAACCGCCTAACCCAGGCAGGTAGCTCCATCTGGGAGAAGAGCACTGCTTACTGGGTGTCTGTTGTGCTTCTCTGTGCTTTGACATGTTTTATCTGTCATGTGTTGCCTGTGGTATCCAATCTGCAAAAGTCACAGCTGCCACAATAATCTAACGATCTCCCCAGATCAGCATGATCAAGACCATATGGTCTAAAACTCCTTGATTGACTATTAATGTACATAAGTGTCCTCTGCCCCTCAGGGACAGGGAGCTAAGGAGGGTGGGTTGGATTGCAAAGCTATTGTCACTGCCTATGGAGAGGATCTGGGCGAAAGGCATGAGGAGAAGATTCTTATAGGTAAGTAGGATGGGAGACCTTCACCTGCAATGACTGAGTCACATTATACGTCCTGGTGTTACTGAGTCCAAGCTTGCCCTGCTCACTGCACGACAGGCCAATGAATCTGAGAGATGAGGTGTTGATGCAAGGGATGTGACTTTATTTAGAAACCCGGCTTACCAAGAAGATGGCAAACTAATGTCTCAAAGTAACCATCTTGTTGGGGTCTAGATGCCAGGTTCTTTTATGATGCAGAGAGAGAAGCAATGAGAAACTAAAGTCAAGTGGGAGAGGCAGTGAGGAAGTAACATGAAAAGAATCTTCAGTCTTGCAAAACATCTCCAGGAAGGACAAGCCTTTGGAAGGAGTGTGTTAATATCTTTTTGTAGTCATTCACAGGTGGGCAAGGTCAGATTATCTCTCTATGAGCTGAAAAAAGGCTCTTTAATTTAATAGTCAAGCAGAGGGCAGGGTCCTTTGAGGTAGCCCATTATGTATGATTGTAATAACAAAAGCAATGGAAAGAAAGTCAAAGAAACAGTTCCAACATGGAGTCAGAATTGGCTTCTTTGAGACACCAGCCCGGAACATAAGGCAGCATGAAAATGTAACAGAGGTCTCTGGTTTCTGTGTCATGAGTTCACTCTCCTGTCACTCTTCATCTCCTAATCCGATGGGATATGGTGGGCCCAATCCCTGGTGTGACATTACTGTATACCTCAGTAGTGCAGATAAGCCCCAATCCTGGGAATCCTGAGAAAGGAAACTGGCCACCTGTAAAGAGGGCTCATAGTGACATCATCCAAGATTTTCCAGTAACTATATAAGATAAAGGTAACAGGATAAAATCAGAAATCAGAAACTAATATAAAAATCTGCATTAATTGAAATTTGGACCTTTCTTAAAGATTTTATGTAGCAGGAAAAAGAGGGGGAATTAGCTGGCTATTTTGGGGTGGTGGTGGCGGCGATTTGTTTGTTATGAGCTCTGAATTGTTATTCACAACTGCCAGAATGCATCAACTGGCCAGTATCTCTAAAGCTTCTAAATTTTATAACTTCAAAAAATCCATCTAGGCTATTATACTTACAGTCTCTGAGATACCAAAGATCTTTAGCACCCACCACAAACCACGCCCCCCACCCCCGGCCTGGCCTTCCCTTGAACTGTACAAAACTAAGAAACACACCTCAAGAGGCAAGCCTGATGCTAAGGGAAAAGCTGATGGTGTTATCAAGACCTCTAGGTGGAGGAGGAGGAAAAATGAAAGTCGCTCAGTCGTGTCTAACTCTTTGTGACCCCATGGACTATACAATCCATGGAATTCTCCAGGCCAGAATACTGGAGCGGGTAGCCTTCCCCTTCTCCAGGGGATCTTCCCAACCCAGGGACTGAAACCAGGTCTTCCACATTGCAGGCAGATTTTTTACCACCTGAGACACAAGGGAAACCGAAGTATACTGGAGTGGGTAGCCTTTCCCTTCTCCAGCAGATCTTCCTGACCCAGGAATCAAACCAGGGTCTTCTGCATTGCAGGAGGATTCTTTACCAAGTGAGCTATCAGGGGATGAGGGAAATGAGAAAGCAAAGCCCCTAAGAGCCACTAATATTTGTGCCAGAGCCCTGCCTCTCCTCACTTGGATATTTATTGCCTGGCCTCTGCCGATCCTTTCATAACAGTAATCACTGCTAAAGCTCACAGGGAACGAAAAACTTAAAGATGAAGCCCATCTTCTACTGCACAAAATTGGCATGAAACAATGTGGTTCAATTTGGCTTATCATTTCTATATTCATAGTGACCCCTTCTTCGTTTCCAACCCTGAAGAGGCCCCAGTTGACCTTGTGTTCAGAGAATCATTTTTACAGGGTACTCCCCTAATCACAGAGAAGCCCTAGTGTATTTTATTGGGACTGCCAAAACCACCCCAAAAGCACTAAAACTCCTAAGAGAAAGCTTACATTTTTTTCTCAGTTCCTTGAGAATGTAAATCTTATCATGTCTTTGAGATGTAAACACCCCAGGAAGTAATTAAAATTCTCTTGAAATTGAAGGGGAAAAAGAGGGAAAGAGGTCTTTTAAAATACAAAATGCTAAAAGGGCTCTCTTGCCCAAATCCTAAACCAAAGTCTCCTTAAGATTGGTCAAGAACAGATAACAAATCTTAAAAGTCTTTTGCATTAACAGGACACCATTGAAAGCATTGATTATATTACCAAGACTTTGTTTGGATTATCATTTTTCAGGGAGACATGCATAGACCAAGATATGACCAGACAGCTTTAAGGATCTAAGGTTGACTTCATGGAGTCATAAAGCCCCTTGGAAAAACAGCCTGGTTCATTGCTTACAGGGTTCCCAGCAGTCTTACCAGGTGAATGAGGAAGGTCACTTCCTGGCAGGTGCAAAAAACTCAGGATATTTGGGGGACCCTGAGAATAGAGAAATTTATCTGGGTATTGTGTATGAGTCTGATAGCAATCCTTATACTGGCTTTCTAGTCTCAAGAGGCATTTTAAAGTCTAATCTGAAAAATATCAACAAAGCAGAATAAAAGAGCCTATATGGTCAAAGGCTATTCTTGCTGTTCAGTTCAGTTCAGTCGCTCAGTCGTGTCCGACTCTTTGTGACCCCATGGACTGCAGCACGCCAGGCCTCCCTGTCCATCACCAACTCCCAGAGTTTACTCAAACTCATGTCCATTGAGTCGGTGATGCCATCCAACCATCTCTTCCTCTGTCATCCCTTTCTCCTCTCACCTTCAATCTTTCCCAGCATCAGGGTCTTTTCAAATGAGTCAGTTCTTTGCACCAGGTGGCCAAAGTATTAAAGTTTCACCTTGCTGTACTTATGTAAATAAACAGGCCAATTTTATTGGAAGCTAAACTTATTTTGCAAACAAAGTAGTCCTACTATGGCTATCTTTGATAGAAATACATTTAGAGACAAAACTTGTGTTTCAATAGAAATTATAAGGCACATTTGTGGATATCAGATTCTACTTCTGGTCGTTGTCTTAAGGTTATGTTGTCTACCTATAAATGAGACTGGGTCCTGAATTCTTCTAGTTCCCTGCAGTATTTCACTACCACTGTCCAAACTAATTTTTCTCATTTTTGACTTAGAATTATTAAAAAGCTAAAACTGTCTTTTCTCCAGAGTCATGCAAGGTAAACTTGAACAATGTGATGTAAACTTCAGAGCACCCTCCACAATAGCGCATCTGTGAACAATACTTATGGCTATTGCTGTGTGGACCTCTCAGAAAAATCACCAGAGACATTCAAACTGCAAATTAGAAAAATCTATCAAGCTGTCATTTCTTGTCCTCACTCCATCTGAAAATTATTCAACTCAGACATCTAAAAATCTTCTTGACTCCCTGCCTTCAGAACTCAGAAGCTGGGATTATGGTCTGCTCCAATCATCTAACCATTGTTTTCCTTTTATTTCCATAGAAACCCCTCTTATTAAATAACCTGAAGCCGGGATTTCCTTGGTGATCCAGTGGCTAAGACTCTGAGCTCCCAATGCAGGGAGCCTGGGTTTAGTCCCTGGTCAGGGAACTGGATCCCACAAGCTGCAATCAAGAGTTTGCATGCCTTAACTAAAGATCTTGCATGCAGCGAGGAAGATCGAAGATCCTGTGTGCTGCAGCTAAGACCTGGCACAACCATATAAATAAATATTTTTAAATAACTTGAAGCAAATACATTGTGTGTCTAATTTTGGGAGGCCACCTGCATCACTGCCTCCTGAAATGAGATGCAACCTTAACAAAACTAGTTATTCTTGGAACTAAGAGACTGGTTCAATGAAATAAGGAGTCATCCACCAACTCAGGACTGGTTCTGGTTCAGACCTACTTATACCAGAAGATCCAAGGTGTTAAAATAGTCCACAATGTTACTCAAATCTTTGATTAGATTCCTAGGGCCCCTAAAATCACTAAGTTAGTTTTCATGGCTGAATATTTTCAAGTTTGGAACAGACTGGATTTCAGGCTATTGCCTGTATAACTATTATAGAATTTGCTATTGTAATCTATTTAGATGTGTATTTTCTGAGTTATAGCATACCTTACTCTTCTTGACTTTCAATATATCAACTACCCAGGCAGTTAGTGTACTCACCATGACCCTGATGTTTTGGCATCACAGGGTGAATTGTAGTTTAAGTCCCAACAGGTGTGTGTGTGCATGTGTGTGCAATGCAAGTGCCTGATTAAGCTTTAACTGCCTAGGCATTCATTTAAAAAAAAAAAAAAAAAGGGCTATTTCAAATAAACACTTTGCCAGCCACTGAGATTCTTTTTTTAAAAGAAGTCTTGGTTGATTTCATTAACTGTTTAAACTACTTGTTTTTTCTCCTCACATGCTTTAATTTCCAACTTTCATGTTTTTTTTTTTTTTTCTTTTTTAATTTTTATTATTATTATTTTTTTTTCCCCAGTGGGTTTTGTCATACATTGATATGAATCAGCCATGGATTTACATGTATTCCCAATCCCGATCCCCCCTCCCACCTCCCTCTCCACCCGATTCCTCTGGGTCTTCCTAGTGCACCAGGCCGGAGCACTTGTCTCGTGCATCCCTCCTGGGCTGGTGATCTGTTTCACCATAGATAGTATACATGCTGTTCTTTTGAAATATCCCACCCTCACATTCTCCCACAGAGTTCAAAAGTCTGTTCTGTATTTCTGTGTCTCTTTTTCTGTTCTGCATATAGGGTTATCGTTATCACCTTTCTAAATTCCATATACATGTGTCAGTATGCTGTAATGTTCTTTATCTTTCTGGCTTACTTCACTCTGTATAATGGGCTCCAGCTTCATCCATCTCATTAGGACTGGTTCAAATGAATTCTTTTTAATGGCTGAGTAATATTCCATGGTGTATATGTACCACAGCTTCCTTATCCATTCATCTGCTGATGGGCATCTAGGTTGCTTCCATGTCCTGGCTATTATAAACAGTGCTGCGATGAACATTGGGGTGCACGTGTCTCTTTCAGATCTGGTTTCCTCAGTGTGTATGCCCAGAAGTGGGATTGCTGGGTCATATGGCAGTTCTATTTCCAGTTTTTTAAGAAATCTCCACACTGTTTTCCATAGCGGCTGTACTAGTTTGCATTCCCACCAACAGTGTAAGAGGGTTCCCTTTTCTCCACACCCTCTCCAGCATTTATTGCTTGTAGACTTTTGGATAGCAGCCATCCTGACTGGCGTGTAATGGTACCTCATTGTGGTTTTGATTTGCATTTCTCTAATAATGAGTGATGTTGAGCATCTTTTCATGTGTTTGTTAGCCATCTGTATGTCTTCTTTGGAGAAATGTCTGTTTAGTTCTTTGGCCCATTTTTTTCAATGGAACAGAATAGAAAGCCCAGAGATAAATCCACGAACCTATGGACACCTTATTTTTGACAAAGGAGGCAAGGGTGTACAATGGAAAAAAGACAACCTCTTTAACAAGTGGTGCTGGGAAAACTGGTCAACCACTTGTAAAAGAATGAAACTAGAACACTTTCTAACACCATACACAAAAATAAACTCAAAATGGATTAAAGATCTAAATGTAAGACCAGAAACTATAAAACTCCTAGAGGAGAACATAGGCAAAACACTCTCCGACATAAATCAAAGCAAGATCCTCTATGACCCACCTCCCAGAATATTGGAAATAAAAGCAAAACTAAACAAATGGGACCTAATGAAACTTAAAAGCTTTTGCACTACAAAGGAAACTATAAGTAAGGTGAAAAGACAGCCCTCAGATTGGGAGAAAATAATAGCAAATGAAGAAACAGACAAAGGATTAATCTCAAAAATATACAAGCAACTCCTGCAGCTCAATTCCAACTTTCATGTTTTAAATTCACCAATAAAGAGTGAGCTGGACCGTGTTGTAGTTCTGTTTCTACTGTTTTAAGGAACTTCCATATTGCCTTCTGAAGTAGCTGCACCGGATCACATCCCACCAACAGGGTACTTGGGTCCCTTTTCTCCACATCCTCACCAGCCTTGTTAACTGTGGTCTGTTTGGTGATAGCCATTCTGGCAGGTGTGAGGTGGTATCTCAGTATGGTTTTGATTTACATTTACCAGATGATTAGTAATGTTGACCATCTTTTCATATGCTACTGGCCATCTGTGTCTCTTCTTTGGAAAGCATATCTACTCAGGTCTTCTGCCTATTTTTAATTGGATTGTTTGTTTTTCTGTACTGACTGGTATGAGGTGTTTATATATTTTGGATGTAAACCCTTTCTCAGCCGTATCATTTTCAAACATTTTCTCTCGTTTGGTAGGTTGCCCTTCATTTTGCTGATGGCTCCCTTTGCTGTGAAAACCATTCAATTTTTTTTTTTTTCATTTATTTTTATTAGTTGGAGGCTAATTACTTTACAATATTGAAGTGGGTTTTGTCATACATTGACATGAATCAGCCATGGAGTTACATGTATTACCCAACCCGATCCCCCCATCCCACCTCCCTCTCCACCTGATTCCTCTGGGTCTTCCCAGTGCACCAGGCCCGAGCACTTGTCTCATGCATCCAACCTGGGCTGGTGAGAGACACAGATGTGCAGAACAGACTTTTGGACTCTGTGGGAGAAGGCGAGGGTGGGATGTTTCGAGAGAAAACCTTTCAATTTTAATTACGTTCCATTTATGTACTTTTGCTTTGTTTCCTTTGCCTTAGGCATGCTTGCTAAGTCACTTCAGCCATGTCTGACTCTTTGGACTGGATCCCACCAGGCTCCTCTATCCATGGGATTCTCTAGGTAAGAATACTGGAGTGGATTGCCATGCCCTCCTCCAGGAGATATTCCTGATCCAGGGATCAAACCTGAGTCTCTTGCATCTCCTGCTTTGGCGGGCAGGTTCTTTACCACTGGCACCAACTGGGAAGCCCTTAGGAGACAGATCCAAGAAGATTTTGATATGGCTTATGTCAAAGAGTGTTGTGCCTATGTTTGCTTCTAGGATTTTTAGGATTTCTGGTCTTATGTTTAGGTCTTTAATCCATTCTGAGTTTATATTTGTATATGACGTGAAAAAATGTTATAATTTCCTTATTTAACATGTAGTTATCCAGTTTTCCCAGCACCACTTATTGAAGAGACTGTCCTTTCCTGATCCAGCAATTCCACTCCAGGGCATATATCCAAAGAAAACAAAAACTCTCATTTGAAAAGATTTATGTACCCCAATGTTCATAGCAGCAATATTTACAATAGCGAGTTATATAAGCAACCTGTGTTCACTGACCAGTGAATGGATATAGAGGATATGGTAAATGTATACCATGGGTTATTGTAAGAGAAAGTGTTAGTCACTGAGTCGTGTCTGACTCTTTGCAACCCCATGGACTGTAGCCCATCAGGGTCCTCCATCCATGGAATTCTCCAGGCAAGAATACTGCAGTGGGTAGCCATTCCCTTCTCCAGGGTCTCCTGCATTGCAGGCAGATTCTTTGTTATCTGAGATGCCAGGGAAGCCCCAGTGGACTATTACTCCTAGATGAAAAAGAGTGAAATATTGCCATTTGCAACTACAAAGACAGATCTGGAGGGTATTATGCTTAGTACAGTAAATCAGACACAGAAAGACAGATACTGTGTGGCATCACTTATACGTGGAAACCAAAAAAGAAAACAAGTTATTGACTATAACAAAGCAGAAACAAATTCACAGATGGAGAGAACAGGCTTGTGGTTACCAAATAGAGAGAAGGGGAAACGACAACATAGGGGTAAGAAATTAAGAGGTATGAACTATAATATATAAAATAAATAAGCTACAAATATATATGTATATATATATATTATACAGCGCAGGAAATATAGTCAACTTTTATAATAATTCTAAATAGAGTACAATCTATAAAAACACTGAATTGCTATGTTGTGTACCTGAAACTAATATAATATTGTAAATCAAGTATACTTCAATTATTAATTAAAAAAGAATGAATCAATGAAACTTTAGGTCTCCAAAATCAACTCAAGTAGAAGTGGAACCCCAAGTCTATGTGCTCTATCTCTCTCTACCTGTGACCTTGTTGTGTGACCCCAAGTCTTGTAAGCAATAAACCTCTATTTTTTTCAATGCTTCCTGATGTTTATCACTTAACAGCATTTTTTCAATCATTATCAGAACCACAAGTGTTGGTCCAACCACAACACTGGTTATAGATAGATTGAGACAATAACTAAAGAGTGAAAAAGATAATAGAGAAGCCTTTAAGAAGAGAGATACCTAATTTCTAATTTTAAGCTCTTAGCTAAACTACAGTTTAACTCCTCTTCCACCAATATTGCCCCAAACTTTTAGTGAAATTTTATATATTCCCACCTTTGAGTCAATAGTATTATGGGAAATGAAAGCACTGGGTTGGTAGAGAAGGCAAAGCAATACAGAAAAGAGAAGTACATGAAAAAGCAGTGGATGGACAACAATAATTTATTTTATTATTGTGTGATCATAGTGAAATAATGAATCTAGGCAATGATTATTAATGGCAGCTAAACTTCTTACATAAAGAGTTGGTGAAAAATTTTGTAATGGATGAAAAAAGTTCACAACCTCCAAACCCAATGGATTTTCTTAGCATCACAAAAAGTAGATTCTAGACATGAGTTCCCAGGATGATGCAGTCAGACATACACAGCATTATGAAGGAAGTGATCCTACGCTTTCAAAAAATAATCAGAATCTAATCATACCTCTGGATCTTCAACTTACTGGAAACACAGCGGCTAAAAGACCTTGTTAACACCACTGAGAAGCAATTAGCTTTAGAGATTCCAAAAGCAGAAAACTGTAATGGGACAAATGACCCAGTTATTCAATAAATAAATGTCACTAAAAAGAAAAAAAGTAACCCCTAAAACAAAAGAGATTTAAGAAACATTGTCATCAAAAGTGGGGCTTCCTAGGCAGCTCAGTGGCAAAGAATCCACTTGTCAATGCAGGAAATGCAGGAGATGAAGCTTCAATCCCTGGGTTGGGAAGATCCCCTGGAGGAGGAAATGGCAACCAACTCCAGTATTTTTTTTTCAAGTTGAAAGCTTACTTATTTATTTATTTTTTAATTGGAGAAAAATTGCTTTACAATGTTGTGATGGTTTCTGCCATACAACAATGCAAATCAGCCATAATTATACATATATTGCCTCCCTCCCCTCCCCCTATTCCACCCCTCTAGATCATCAAAGTGCCAGGATTCCATATATATATATATATGTGTTAATATACAATATCTTTTTTCTCTTTCTGAATTACTTCACTCTGTATAACAGGCTTTAGTGAGGTGGATGAACCATTCCAGTTTCATTATGTGGAAAGTTCATGGACAGAAGAGCCTGGAGGGCTACAGTCCATGGAGTCACAAATTGTTGGACACAGTTGAGCGACTGAGTATGCACACACATACCATCAAAAGTAATGTATGGGCTATTTAAATCTTGGTTGTCATAAACCAACTGTATAAGAAAATTATGATTAGGGAAATTTGGAGAGCACTGGGTACTTAATTACATCATCAAGAAATGTCATTAAGGAATTATCTTTTGATGTAATAATGTTAGTGTGGTATATAAAAGAGAAGTCTTTACCTTTTAGAAATGCTAAATGTTTTATTTAACTAATACTATGTAACAAATCATCACACACTTAGAGGCTTAAAACAATACACACTTATGATCCCAAAATTTCTGTGGGTCAAATATGAATACAGTTTTGCTGTTTTCTCTGAAAGGCTACATTGAGGGTGTTCACCAGGGCTGGAGTCTCACTTCAGTCTCTCCAGGGGTGAGGTCTTATTTCCAAGCTTATATAATTGTTGTCAAAATTCAGTTCCCGGCGAGGAATAAGATTGAGGGTTTTAGTGTCTTACTGGCGGTCAGCTGGAGACCACCTTTGGTTCCTTGCCATATGGCCCTTTCCACAAAAAGGTTCATGACATGGCAGTTTGCTTCTTCAAAGCCAGCAAGGAATCTCCTAGAAAGATGGATATTATAGTCTTAAATTATTTACTCATGTACAGTCTCTCACTGTTGCCATGTTCCATTGATTAGAAGTAAGTCATACAAATCCTGACCATACCCAAGGGAAGGGGATTGCTTGAGCGTGTGAACACCAGGAAATAGGAATCAAAGGAGCCACCTTAGAGTCTGTTCACCATGCATCCTGAATAAAAGAAGGTGGAAGGAGAAGGCGATGACAGAGGATGAGGTGGTTGGATGGCATCACCGACTCAATGAACATGAGTTTGAGTCAACTCCGGGAGTTAGTGATGGATAGGGAGGCCTGGCATGCTGCAGTCCATGGGGTTGCAAAGAGTCAGACACGATTGAGCGACTGAACTGAACTGATACACACACATATATATAATATATTTATATATGTGTCTATATTATATGTGCACATATATAATATTATTTCTAGGAATAATCTTACATCTGGAATTTGCTTTAAAATGACTCAGTTATGGTAGGAAGTAGGGGATATTGATTAAATCAATTTAATCAACAAATTGACTATTGTTGAAGCTAGATGATTGATCCCTGACATTCTGTTACTCTTTTCTTTTGCATATGTTCGCTAATTTTCATGATAAAATGCAAGACAACAGCATTATTTGGAAGGAAGAACTCAGAATCAGGAGGGATTAGAAAAAATATAAGTATCTCAAGAATTGTTAGAGATATCAAGGATTCTGAATTTCCTGATAGACTTAAGATAGATATGTCATTTTTTCTTAAATGTTAAGCATTCAGCAAGCTGGAGAACTGAAGGATAATCAGGGGCTGACATTTAGGTTTACAGGCTTAGAGAAATCTATGAAAAGTACCTGGCATTTGAGAGGTGATAATAAAGTCACTCTTGTTACAAGATATTCTACAAGGCGCGCAATAAGGGGCACAGCTAGAAAAAAACACAGATACTCTTGTTCTTGATGGCTTTGTGCTTGTTCTTTTTTCTCTTTCTGTCTGCCAGTCCCCATACCATATGTGTCTTTTATACTCCCTAACACCACCAGGATCTACATGATGTTAGACCTATTGTAAAAACTTAGTATTAATTGAATATATATAAAAATACCAGAAGGAGTACTCTACCACCCCATAAGTGATATTTAATAGTGCCCCCTCTATCTTTGACTTTCTTACTAAGATGCATGGTATCAGAGTAAAGGGAAGGAATAAACTCTGGCCCCCACTCTGCCCTCTTGTTCTCTGGAAGAACAGCAGAGGGGATCCAGATGGCCAAGATAGCCTACAGTGCCTTCAGTAAAAAAATCCTTTAATTAGTGGCAAAAACCTGATAGTGGAGAAGGTAATGCTATAGATATTCCTTAGAAATTTGGAGTTAGGGAAGGAGAGTAAAAGTAATGGGACCTTGCTTCATCACAGAAACCGCTCTCAGATTGGCAAGAACACAAGCATGGATAATTACAGGAAATGCACACCGGAGTGCTTGTTGTTTTTGCTGTGGCCGTCTCTTAACTTGCTGCACTCATCTCATTAATGGGGTGATGAGAGAGAATACTCTGTCCCAGGGTCCTGCACATCCTGGAACTGATATGCTCCCGGAAATAAACTGGATGCTGAGAAGGTGAGCCAAACAAGAAGGAATCAGCTGCCTTCTGCATGTGACCAGAATCACAAGTGTTTTCCTAAGTTGCGTCACAACTCAACAGTAAGAGCCATAGAGTCACTTGATGGGAAACAAACAGGCTGGGTCCCCATTTTCAGAAACAGACATTAAAAGAACTCAAGGGAGGTGGAACTAGAGACTGTCATGCAGAGTGAAATAAGTCAGAAAGAGAAAAACAACATTGTAGATTAGCGCCTATGTGTAGACCCTAGGAAAATGGTATAGCTGATCTTATTTGTAAAGAAGAAATAGAGACACAGACATAGAGAACAAATGTATGGATACTGAGGGGGAAAAGGGGATGGGATGAATTAGGAGATTGGGAGTGACATTATACACTATTGATACTATGGAAAAAAATAGATAACTAATGAGAACCTGTGCTGACCTAAATGGAAAGGAAGTCCAAAAAAAGAGAATATATGTAATCATACAGCTGATTCACTTTGCTGTAGAGCAAAACCTAACACAACATTGTAAAGCAACTATACTACAACTGAAAACAAACAAACAAACAAGGGATCTGGAAATTATTTAGATCCCATTGAAATCCTCATTTGGACTTTTAGATTGATTAATCACATGGGGGGAAAGTGGAAAGAATAGAAACAGAAGTATTTAGTGATTTACTAAAAGAATTGTGTGGTGACTTACTGCTCCTGCCAACTAAATATTTCACCTGGGCATATAAGACAATTTGATGGCAATTCCACATAGTCTTATCCTTCATCGCACACACACACACACACACACACACACACACACACACACACACACACACACACATGCCGCACACAGGCACACTTTTAAGGGTGAAAAAATGTGTCCCACCAAAATAATGTCTATCACTTATTGTATGCCTACCATAGATCAAGACATCACATGTTAGTTCATTTAATCCCTAGATGATACTGCAAAGTAGTAATATCATGATAAATGGTTTCCATTTTACATGAGAAAACAGATATGCTGATTTGGGCACTAGTACCAAGAAAAAATGACTGCCCTGGTGGCTCAGACAGTAAGGAATTTGCCTGCAATGCAGGAGACCTGGGTTTGATCTCTGGGTCAGGAAGATCCCCTGGAGAAGGGAAGGGCAACCCACTCCAGTCTTCTTGCCTGGAGAATTTCATGGACAGAGGAACCTGGTGGGTTACAGTCTATCGGGTTGCAAAAAGTCAGACATAACTCTTTTCACACTTTTACCAAGTGTGAATAACAATTTTCATCAAGAAAAATGACTCATATTTTAAGTGCTTATAAGAATTAACTGAAGGAATTTCAAGAGTGAGATCACTCAGCTAAGAAGCTGAAAATTCTGGACCTGAATACAGGTTTATCTTCCTATGCTGTAAAAATATCTGAGCACTCATGTACCTAGCAAATACAGCGCATAACCTTTTGGGGTGAAATTCTGTGCAGTGACTTGATGGATTCTTTTTGCTATTGGTAACTGGATTCAGAGAGGCATCCAGTTGGGGGAAAAGAAGAGTTAGCTAATTTGTAGTAAAATACAATTAAATTGTCTATAAACACCTTGGCCATCTCCCCCAGACTGCCCTTCTTCCATATCCCCAGCTCATATTGCCCTGCAGTGACAGTGTTTTCCTTTGATATCTCTGGTAATAATTTAACCCGTTTTCACCCTAGGATGAGTGTGAATACATGGGAGTAGAGTTATTTACAGTAAGCTCTGCTCAGTGGCTCTCCCATCCTGTGAGATTCCTGGGCTTGAACCAGGGAAGACCCGGTGAACCCCTACAGACATTGAAGGATCTGTTTTGACTCTGGTGCTGCTAACTCACTTCAGTTGTGTCTGGCTCTTTGTGACCCTACAGACTGTAGCCTGCTGGCTTCTCTGTCCATGGGATTCTCCAGGCAAGAATTCTGGAGTAGGTTGCCATGCCCTCCTCCAGGGGATCTTCCTGACCCAGGGATTGAACCCTCATCTGTTATTTCTCCTGCATTGGTAGGCAGGTTCTTTACCACTAGCAGTACCAGGGAAGCAAGCCCCACGTATCTTTTTATTTGGCTATCACTAGGAGGCTTCCCTGGTGGCTCAAATGGTAAAGAATCTACCTGGAAGGCAGGAGACTCAGGCTTGATCCCTGGGTCAGGAAGATCCCCTGGGGAAGGGAATGGCAACCCAACTCCAGTATTCTTGCCTGGGAAATCCCATAGACAGAGGAACCTGGCAGGCTACAGTCCATGGGGTCACAAAGAGTCAGACAGGACTGAGTGACTAACACTTAGGCATCCCTCTTTGGCCCCAATTTTATTCCTTCCAAGTCTTGCTCTTTAAGCTGGTGATTAACAGAAACTGAGGAAAGACTTGATAAGACTTAGCTTCCCCAGAGGTTTGGCATAGAGGGATATGAGAACAAAAGGCCTTGAGATCCCAAGGATAAAACTCCAGTGATGAACCAAAAAAGCATTAAGATAGATATTTGGGGCAAGGATTTCACCCAGCACTTCTTTAAGTTATATCGTAAAGATATCTGTTTATTGATAAAATAGTCCTTCTCATGACTGGAAATAATCTTTCACATAGTCATTTTCAAGCCCAGAGGAAGAAAAGTGTTGAATTAGGAGTCAAGATAGCTAGGTCTAGCTCAGATTCTACTTCTAACTAGCCATATGCTTTAAATACTGTGAATTAATTTCTGTAAACCTTAGTTTTCTACTTTGTCAAAACAGTGAATTTCACTACATGCCTTTAAATTGACCACATTCTCAAATCCTGATTATCAGAGACAACTGATGAAGACTGTGGAATATGGCTCTTTCTTAATTCATAACTGATGCTTTGAAATTGTGTCTGTTCCACCATGCCTCAGTTTTCCCATCTGCAAAGTTTGTGTCAGGCTCCTTTGCCCCTGTCTTTATCCCTGGACTATTACAAGGGGGCCTGTAAGATGAAGGCCTACATATCATTGTGAGCTAGCTAACAACTCTGTTAACAAGCAATCATTCAAGTCTGGCAGACTTCCTTGTCCTACATGCCTACATAAAAGGGTGAAGAGTCCCTGCTTGAATAACTATCTGGCAGAACCCTATTCCCTAAACACAAAGGAACATTTAATAGTTATCTAAATGTTCTATTTGACAAAGACCAATCCACTTCCAGATGATTTTGACTACATAGGACTCCTCCCTATTGCATTAACAAGAGCATGTTCTGCCCAGAAACCCTTTAATATCTACCTGAATTCATCAGATTTCAAATCCAAGCTTGGACCAGAGCTCTGGCAGAGCTAATGGGAGAGACATGTTTTTGCATAAACAGGAGCTTATATTTGGAAGGAATACATTAACCTTTCCCAATGCAAATGATAAATACTTTCAACAATCTTGTGATAGTCTGAGCCCTTAAAGGGACAAGGGACAATAATTGCCCCCAAAGCATACTCTGTGCACTGCAAGATGACCGTAAGCCTGAAAAGTCCCATAATGGGCATGTCACTGGGGCCATTTGTCTCCCTCCTTTTTGTTCATGAAGAGTCCACAAGCCTCTAACAAAACTTTCAGGAGACTTTTAAATTCAAAGATAGGGATTTGTAAGCCTTAGTATTAGAAGAATAAGAGCAGCTATGCATGCTTACTAAGGAATAAAGAGACCCATCTCTTCCAGAGTTGGTAATAAAATTGTTTCCAGGTGAACAAGTGTGTTTGGATGTAATCTTTAAGAAAATTAGCTCTTGATATATTTGGTTAAGTTATCTTTAAGATCCAAATAATCTGATATAAGCATAATCCTACAATTCTGATGAAGTCAATCACTTCCTGTCAGAGACAGGCATAAGGTTTACACTCATTTCCCGATCCTTGAAGGTACACTCTATTGGCTTCTGCTGAACTCTCCCATCACAATGTTCTAATAGTAATGAAGAGTGGAGGGTTAATATGGCATTTGACTGCCAGGATTCTCTTCATTTTGGAGAAGAGAGGAATGTATAAGGGTGTTGTGCTTGTTTGGTTAGGATGGGGGAACAAGGTTCCTAACCTCTCTCTTCTGGGTAAAAAGTTCAGAACAGAAATGGATGACATCATACCTTGGATACTACTGAACATATTGGAAATGGAAACTGTAGGCTCATATAAATTTTTATGATCATATATGTCCATAGATTAGACCAGGGTCTCAAAATGTAGTCCCCAGATCACAGCAGCAGCATATGCACTTCCTATGAACTTACTAAAAATGCAAATCCACGGTCTCCACTTGCTGAATCAGACACTTTTGTAGTTTGTTGAACTACAATCTGTTATTTAATATCCCCTCCCCGCCAAGTAATCCTCATGATTTCTAAAGCTTGAGAGCTACTGACTTAGACTATATCAATTCCAAGTCCCTGCGAGAAGACTCTTTATATGGCAGAATTGAGATCCTAAAGAGAGGGCCGCATTTTAAATTACAAGGTTCAATGGGATGCATTAGTAACCATTGCTCAAATTCAAAAGTATGCTCATACCGAATCCAATGAATCTGGGAAGACATGAGATATCCAATCTCTTTACTTATCTCCTAGCAGATAAGGACTTTTGGTTTTGATTGAGGGTCCAGGGGGGTTAATTCAGAAACCCAATCAGTGGTTAAGGGAATTGGGAGGAGGGGAATCCACTGAAGAAAAAGACTGAAAGACCTCGACACTGTGTTTGGGCCTAAATTACAGCATTGGTTAGGTTTCCATCCCTATAAGAATTAAAGTGGGAGATAGTGCATAGAAGTTCACTCAGGTAGATATAGCCATGTAGTGAAAGTTAGAGACACGGTTATAAACTGATATGCAGGAATCTAGAGACTAACCCCAGGATACTAAGGGAGGGCCTTTTAGGTGAAGCTTAGGGGATGTGTGGCAAATTTTCTGGGCCAAAAGATCAGGATAGAGGACTGGGAATCTTGGCACTGATTGTTCATTAAGGACATCTCATAGTCTCACCCATGATTCTTTCATTCCATTTATTACTTACCTCCTCTAAGACTCTAATGCTGGCACCCTTGTCCTACAGTTAATTAAGATGCTATTTCATTAAATCAAACAAATATTCATTGAGTATCTACCATGGGCCACACACTACAGTAGACCTCAAGGATACTGAATTAGTCAGGATTCTCCAGAGAAACAAAATCAATAGGATATGAGGCTAAAGAGTTAAATAGATATGTATTAAAGAATTATGGAGGCTTGGTAGGCCCAAAATAAAAGAAATGGTTATTAAAATGAACAGGCAAATCTCTGATGTAGATGTGAGGTAGCTGGATGAGTATAATTTTAAGAAGTTCCTTGGGTGATTCTGTTGCTCATTTAGAATGGGAACCACTATTCTAGTTTACCCCACTGGTGTGAAAATTGGGGCACAAAGAGGTGAAGTGACATCTCAAGACCTCATAGCCAAGATGGAGTAGAGAGGGGATGGGAAGTCAGCTCTGTCCACACGCTGCCCCATCTCTGTTTTTTTCAGGAAGACTGAACTATATTCCACTTGTAAACCTTCTAAGTTACCTCTCTGTGCTCCAAGCACCTGAATTCTTCCTTTTCTAGCTTTTTACATTGTCTCTCTTGTCCTTTCTGCTCCTCATCACAGAGGCTTATGCCCCACAGCCTGAGAGAGTGGAAATCAGGAAAGTTGGATTTCAACACTTGCTAGTTCTCTGCTGCTGCTGCTGCTAAGTCGCTTCAGTCGTGTCCGACTCCGTGCGACCCCATAGACGGTAGCCCACCAGGCTCCCCTGTCCCTGGTGTTCTCCAGGCAAGAACACTGGAGTGGGTTGCCATTTCCTTCTCCAATGCAGGAAAGTGAAAAGTGAAAGTGAAGTCTCTCAGTCATGTCTGACTCTTCACGACCCCATGGACTGCAGCCCACCAGGCTCCTCCGTCCATGGGATTTTCCAGGCAAGAGTACTGGAGTGGGGTGCCATTGCCTTCTCTGGCTAGTTCTCTAACTAACTCTAAATTCTTGAGAAAGATTATGCAAGCTTCAGTTTCCTTATTATAATACAAAATAGCATTATGATAACATCTGCTCCACTGAACATGTAGAATCAAATTAGATAAGTATAAAATAAAAAATGAAAGCTTTTTACACTGAAAAGAATTACACAAGTGTTCAATGAGAAAGATGCTAGTGGTGGTTGGTGCTACATTTATTTATTTATTTATTTATTTTCATTAGTTGGAGGCTAATTACTTTACAATATTGTAGTGGCTTTTGCCATACATTGACATGAATCAGCCATGGATTTACATGTGTTCCCCATCCTGATCCCCCCTCCCGCCTCCCTCCCCATCCCATCCCTCTGGGTCTTCCCAGTTGGTGCTACATTTATGTTCTGCTTAGATCAAGATCTAGAAAGATTGTTCTAGATTCCTTCATAGGAAATCAACCTACATTGTTCGCATAGTATCTATCTTTTTAAATGACTTTGCTAAGATCTAGGGATTCTGGAATAAGATATAACTCTTGTCTGGTAGAATTTCAACACTAGTTAGTGAGATACACTATGAACACACACAGTGTATTTTCCAAAGGCTCACATCAAGACATAAATATTGAGCAGATGGTATGTGGAATTAGATGTGACTCACTCTGGGAAGGATGTATAGGATTTCCTGTGATGTAGCCTTCTATGAATCATGAATCCCTTTGAGAATCTGATGTAAGTATGGGATCTTACCTCAGAGAAGTGTACATATGCATCAAGACTCAACATTTGTGTAAAACTATAATTTCTGGATATCTATAGGCTCTCTTGAAATTCACCTATAAAATCTTCTAGTTTTGAAGAGAGTAAGAGAGAATCATTGGCAAAAAGAAGGAAACTGGGTATTCCCAGAGGGCTTTATGAGAAACCTGTGGTTGGTAGAGTCTGAACTTGCTCTGTGATTCACTTAAATCAACAGAATATGGTGGAAGTAATGCTATGCCAGTTCAGGACCTGAGCCTTAAAAAGATGTGGTGTCTTTAATTTCATGGTTTGGAGAACTGTGGGTCACCAGGTAAAAAGCCTACTTTTCCAGCAAGAAGAATTGGAGAGGCCAGAGAGAGAGAGAAAGAGAGAGAGAAGTGGCTAGTTCTACCAACATCCCAGAAAAGTCCAGCTTTCTGTCCATACTTGCCAAGGCATATAAAATGCCCAATCTTGAATGTTCCTACCAGTCAAAATACTAGATGTCTACAGACTATATGGAAGTGAGAGTTGGACCATAAAGAAGGCTGAGTGCCGAAGAACTGATGCTTTCGAATTGTGGTTTGGAGAAGACTCTTGAGAGTCCCTTAGTCAGCATGGAAATCAAACCAGTCAATACTAAAGGAAATCAACTCTGAATATTCATTGGAAGGACTGATGCTGAAGCTGTAATATTTTGACCACCTGATGCAAAGAGCTGACTCATTGGAAAAGATCCTGATGCTGGGAAAGATTGAAGGAAGGAGGAGAAGGGGATGACAGGATGAGATGGTTGATGGCATCACCGACTCAACGAACATGAGTTTGAGCAAATTCTGGGAGATAGTCAAGGATAGGGAAGCCTGGTGTGGTGTAGTTCATGGGGTCACAAAGAATTGAACATGACTTAACAACTAAACAAGACCCTTCAGACTTGATGTGAAGCGCAAATGCCCAGTTACAAACCCAATGAACCCATAAAATCATGAGATGATAACACCATTCTTGTGTTAAGTCACTAAGTTTTGGGATGATTTGTTATGGATTAATAGGTATCAGAAGCAAGTGACTGGAAGAAAAGTAGGGAACTGGGGATTAATAAATTGTTTGCAGGGAATAGTATGATGAATAACCAGCCTAGAACAGTCAAGGCAGAAACCTGTGAGAACTGGGGCAATAAAAATAAGGAAGCCAAGCTTATGCCAGGCTTTGAGAATTACAGGAAATTATTTTCTCAGGCATCTGTTATATGTAGAAACAGGATACATGTCACTTTCTAATAGGCTTATCTTTGGGTGAGGTGAGTAGGGGTGGTTGGGGAGGGGTGGGAACAATGACAGTGTGTACCCACCAATGCCCAATTGATTCATACAGGAAACATGGAAAACCAGCCCAGACTGGCTCCAGCCTAGTGAGAGCATTTCTTTGTGAGCTCTGAGAAGGCAGAAAGCGTTTGACATCTCTTTATGTGCTTGTCATTTTCACTTGTTTATTCGTATTATTACCTGGAAAAAGCTTTGCTTCCAGCTTTCAGAAAATGAGAGACGTGTTCCTGTTTGGAGTAATTCACAGTGATTTATCAATTGTCCCCTGATACAGGCTTTGAGAGAGGAGAGAAGAAGGGCAAAGACTAGAGGACAGCCTCTCCTTTCAGTGTTAAATTAATTAAAAAAAATTTTTTTTTAACGTGGACCATTTTTAAAGTCTTTATTGAATTTGTTCCAATATCGTTTCTGCTTTATGTTTTGGTTTTTTGGCCATGAGTCATGTGGGATCTTAGCTTCCCAACTGTGTATTGAACCCACACCTCCTACATTGGAAGGTGAAGTCTTAACCATTGGACTGCTAGGGAAGTCCCTCAAATAGGACTTTTACTAGTTATTTTCACAGATCAATGGCTGTTGTTATTCAGTTACTAAGTCATGTCTGACTCTTTGCGACACCATGACTTGCAGCACACCAGGCTCCCCTGTCCTTCATCATCTCCCAAAGTTTGCTCAAATTTATGTCCATTGAGTCTGTGATGCTATCTAAATCATCTCAGCCCCTGCTGCCCGCTTCTCCTTTTGCCCTCAATCTTTCCCAGCATCAGGATCTTTTGCAATGAGTCAGCTCTTCACAGCAGGTGCCTAAAGTATTGGAGCTTCTGCTTTTGCATCAGTTCTTCCAATGCATATTCAGGGTTTATTTCCTTTAGGATTGACTGTTTTGATGAAGTACTCCTAAAATTGGTGTTCAGACTGGCCAATTTGGGCACATCAGGGCCAACAACATGTACAAATTTAAGATTGGAAGGGACAGTACCTAGGATGGTATAAAACTAAGGACAAGACCAGAAATTCGTAGATGCCACTTCTAACATCCTGCCCTGTCCACAGCCTCTGAGACGCTACATGGAGAAGTGGCAAAATCTCACTCTTAGAGACATTGGAATTTTGTTCTGTTTCTGTTGCTCATCCTCAGCAAGGCCTTGAGCAACTTGCTTCTCTTCTAAGGACTTTAGTCACTTTATCTGTAAAATTAAAAAGTTGGAGCAGACCAGTGCTTCTCAGATTTCAATATGCAAATGAATCACCTAGGAATCTTGTTAAAATGTATACTTTGATTCAGAAAGTCTGGGACAGTCTGAGATTCTACAGTTCTAACCTCCTCCTAGGTTATACTAATGCTGCTGGTTCATGGGTCTTTTTTTTTTTTTTTTTTCTGGTATTCTTCTTTTAAAAAATTTATTTATTTTCTTAATTGAAGGATAGTTGCTTTACAGAACACGGGCCATTTTTTGAAGAGCAAAGGACCAGTTGATCCCCAAAGGCTATCTTTCAGCCTTGTGCTTCTGATTCTGTTGGTTCTTTGAGCCCTGTATCCATGGGCACCACTTCCTCCACTATATCCTCTGAACGATAAGCATTTCACTGAGTAAAGATGCCTGTAGTTGGAGTTTCCAGTGTCTGTCAGTTGCCAATCAAGCACACAGAACCAAGCTAGACACTCTGATCATGTGCAAACGTGTGACTCCTAGCTTGACCAAGACTGTGAGAATCATTGTCTGGAGAGAGGTGTGATGTTTGGATCCTCCAGGCTGCCCAATCATAAAGGACTGCAAAAAGAATTCAAATCCAGAAACATCTGTGGAAAATTTTTCCTTTTACACATCCTGCTCAGTAGGGCAACCCCCAACACTGCAAGCTTTCCTCTCAGCAATTTGCATGAGAATGGCTTTTGACACCCATTTGCTAACCCCAGCTTAATGCAAACATATGGAAAGATATTGAAGTAGAGAGCTGCCCTTTCAGATGACAGCAATTATTATTGCATTTCCAGGAACGTCTTTCTCTGTTCCCATAGCAACTCAGATCAAATTAGCTTTACCAACACTGAACAGGTTTGGTTTGGAGAGGGAGTGGTGAGACCATCCTCAAGAAGAAATAACTAGCTGGCTGCACAATCTGTTATTTCACCCCTACTCACTTTGCAGGAAATTTATTAGCATTTGTGGAGATCAAAAATGCTGTTTTCTAGTTCAGGCCATATATATTCTGGTTTTGTAAAAATACATATCTTGTTATCCATAGTCAATTAAACATGGGTGTGATTGGGTTCACCTTCCTTAATTCCCCTGTTGGCTAGGGACTATGAAAGAAAGGAATTTCTCCTCACACTAAACAGAGAATGAGTGGTGAGTGTGCAATATGTACCTACAGCCATCCACACCCAGGTGGTCCATACATGCCTACAGTCACACACCTGGAGGAGGGGTAAAGTGGAGATGGATAGAGACAGACCAATCTCTTCTAGAGAGTTTTGTTGCTATTTCACCAGAACAGTAGGAAGCTACTAAATTGCCTCAGTGTAGAGAGAATACAAATATCTCTGTCTTATTCTGTCACTAATAGAACTCTCATAGTTTTTACTTCATTTCTTTGGAGCTTGACCTCTCCAAGTCTCTTAGACTTTCTGGCCTATGAGACTCCCTATTCCTGTTGTAAATGTGCCTGAGAAGAAAGATGCTGCCTTAGAGATGGCTCACAAATAGAAGTCTGAAGATGGTTCTAACTTTAGTTTCTAACTGAGAAGCTGTCTGACCTTCATGGAATCACTCTTTTTTCTAGGCCTCCTGCAAAATAGAAAGATAAGATTTTGCTGGAGTGCCTCCGAATAGGTAGTAATATCCTTTGGCTATAAAAGAGCAAATCTTAGCAATTGAGATGATGAGGTCAGAATAGTCCTTCTTATGAATGAAGAAATGAAGGAAAGATTCCACACCATCCCCCCGTCTCTAGCTTTGCTCTGCTCCTCTTTCTCTAACTAAATTTTCTCCCTCTATTCTAATTATACAGCAAAAACTCCAAGGTCTACCCACAGAAACAGATTTCACTGAGAAGGAAATATGTGTGGGGGAGGGGTAACTAAGAGCACATGGACCCCAGCTGGAAATGCCTTGCTGCATTTAGACAATTGGAAAATCAATTACTCAAATGCTAATGTGGCCTGGGATCTTGAATGGCATGAATGTGGGGTATAGACCCCATCATTTGGGCTTCCTTGGCCATTCATCAAAACTGTAGGTTTCCTGTCTGTTTTATCCCTGGCTTGGCATGGATCTAGGAGGAACTGTTTAACTTTTCCCCTCAAATCTTAAATGGGTTTGTGCTTCCTCTGGAGACTCAGTTTTCCTGTTAGCCTATATTTGGGGTCTGTGATTTGATACTGACATATGAATTGACATCGTCCCAGTGTTACTCACCCAAGCGTAGGTCCACTAACCCAGCGTCCAGCAAAGTCCGTCTGCTGACACTGGGTTGTGGTGAAGGAAAGCAGAGGTTTTACTGCAAGGTGCTCAGTGTGGGACCAGGCAAGGAGAAGAGGCAGCTCACACTCAGAAGGCGCAGACTCCTTCACGGCTTTCAGGAAAGGACTTTTAAGGCAACACCGGAGGGAGGGTTGTGCCTGATCAGCCCATGGACATTCTTCTCATTGCTTGGTGGTGGGGTAACTGGGTGGCATTTCAGGAGTTAACACCGTCAACCTTCTGATTCCAGCCATTGTGGGTTCTGTGTGCTGATGGTCATCAAGCAGTTAACTTTTTCTTCCTCACAGCGGTTCAGAATAGTATCCGTAGCCCTTGAGGAAGGATGAAAAGTCCTTGTTTTATGGCTAAACTATTACTATTTTGCTTTGTTTGATGGTTTTTCTTTGTTTCTGCCTTTAGTCATCTCTCTGACTAAATTTGCTGTTTGGATCTGGAAGAAGGTCTAGGAGACTAAAGCTTTTCTACAAACAGGTGGTGAGGAAAGCCCCAAAGAATCCTGTTTAATTTCACCAATGAGGAACTCAGGGCACACTGAGACCAAAACGACCTGTCTCATAACAAAATAGACCAGTGCAATGACAGGCTTCAGCCGAATCTTCTGTATGCATGGTTCTTTGTGTTTTTGTGTATACCACTAGGCTTGGATGGGGACAACCTCTGACCCTGCCTGCCGTGTTGCTCACAGGTATTGGGAAGGCTGCGAAGACAGCCCCCCAGAACCAGATTTCCTTTATTTGATCCTCATGGCTGCCTTTCAAGGCTGTGTGCTTTTCTTTAGCCTCAAGGAAGTTCAGGGTACTCAAAAAACTAGGTCACAAATTGCTTCCATCTCTTTAGAAGAAAGGATTTAAATTACATTGTTGCTCTCCCTGCTCCAGAGGTAACAGGGAGTACAGTGCTGCTTCAGAAGAGAAATTACGAATGTGTGAAAATCTACTGTGATTCAATGCCAGTGCACATTAGTCAAAAACCCTTTAGTGGAGCTGAGGCTTATAGTCCACCTAAAGCCCCAAACTTCCAGAGCTAGAAGCTGAATGGATAATGAAATTTAATCACAGTCATCCTGTGAGTCAGAGGCAAATAAGCTGGCAGCCACAGGAGTGAGCATAGTACTTTTGGTCAGTCTTAGGCAAGGAAAAGAGCCCTTTTCCATAGCTGTGGGATGGAGAATGGCTTCTCCAGCTTCTCCTGCAACAAATTCTCACAAGTACCAGCCCCACCCAATGACAGTAATCTCTCTCCTGATACTGCAAATGAAGTATCTGCTAACCCTTGATATTTTTGACATGTCTTAAGAATATACCACTGGCCCACTTTAGAGCCCTAGTTTGAGAAAAGTTGCCTGTATGAGAGAACTTAAGTGACTTATGTGGGTGAAGAAGGAAAGGAATGGTGGTGTCTTAACCACCTTCTTTCTTCTACTCCTGCATGACAGAGCTGTACCTGACTGCTGGGCAGAGAGCCCAAGATCCTCCAAATAGTTCACCCCCGGGCCTCAGCCACAGTTCCTCATTATAGCCATCTTTGTGATTCAGTTCAGTTCAGTTCAGTTGCTCAGTCATGTCCGACTCTTTGTGACCCCATGAATTGCAGCATGCCAGGCCTCCCTGTCCATCACCAACTCCCGGAGTTTACTCAAACCCAAGTCCATTGGGTCGGTGATGCCATCCAGCCATCTCATCCTCTGTCATCCCCTTCTCCTCCTCCCCCCAATTCCTCCCAGCATCAGGGTCTTTTCCAATGAGTCAGCTCTTTGCATCAGGTGGCCAGAGTATTGGAGTTTCTGCTTCAACATCAGTCCTTCCAATGAACACCCAGGACTGATCTCCTTCAGGATGGACTGGTTGGATCTCCTTGCAGTCCAAGGGACTCTCAAGAGTCTTCTCCAACACCACAGTTCAAAAGCATCAGTTTTTCGGTGCTCAGCTTTCCTCACAGTCCAACTCTCACATCCATACATGACCACTGGAAAAATCATAGCATTGACCAGACGGACCTTTGTTGGCAAAGTAATGTCTCTGCTTTTTAATATGCTATCTAGGTTGGTCATAACTTTCCTTCCAAGGAGTAAGCGTCTTTTTATTTCATGGCTGCAATCACCATCTGCAGTGATTTTGGAGCCCCCCAAAATAAAATTTGACACTATTTCCACTGTTTCCCCACCTATTTCCCATGAAGTGATGGGACCAGTTGCCATGATCTTAGTTTTCTGAATGTTGAGCTTTAAGTCAGCTTTTTCACTCTCCTCTTTCACTTTCATCAAGAATCTTTTTAGTTCCTCTTCACTTTCTGCCATAAGGGTGGTGTCATCTGCATATCTGAGGTTATTGATATTTCTCCCGGCAATCTTGATTCTAGCTTGTGCTTCCTCCAGCCCAGCATTTCTCATGATGTACTCTGCATATAAGTTAAATAAGCAGGGTGACAATATACAGCCTTGACATACCCCTTTTCCTATTTGGAACCAGTCTGAGATTAACGCTGGACAACTACAATTATCATTCCTAAACTTCTAAAGGAACCCTGAAAAGTCAAGCAGGCTGGAGGAGCCATGTCTTGTGGAAGGATGTGTGTGTCCATGTGTGAGCACACTGAGCTATGATAGCTGAAGAGCCAGGTTGCTGTCTGCAAGCAGGAGCAGGGTGTAGCAGACTTGGCAGATGACACAGCCATGGCACTGGGCTTTGGTGAATCAGGTAGGGAAGACAAGGTGCCTTCAGAATGTAGAAGGGAGAAAAATGAGCAGGAATTCCAAGCTGCTTGGAAACTACATGGTCTTTAAACAGCTTCACTGCAGTACTCCAAAGATGAGAGGGGAGATGCATTGACCATTTCCTCTGCTCTTATGGGAGACATTTATGGGAAGCATAGTTCCTGACTTAACACCAACCAGGTGCATGAAGAAGGTTTTAGTTGGTCTTTTTCCAAGATAGAACATCCCCTCTAAGGGATGAACTTGTAATGACATCTTTCTTTAGCATCAGCAGGGCAGTCCAGTCTGAAGTAGAGGTAACAGAGTGAGACAAAGGGATGCAAAGTCTGACTTTGGAAACAACTACTTAAATGGGATAGAACAGGTCCCTTCTCCACATTCCTCAAAGCCATCTTGCTGTGGAATGCTCTAAGTCAGTGTGAATTAAAGTTCTAATGCAAATCTCACAGGATACTGAATCTAAAAGATCTCCTGGCTGGTATAAGTGCAGCTGCTATTTACTCAGTAAAAGTGGATGAGTCATACACTTTTCTGGAACCATTTATAAAGTGTAAAGGTGAAAAATTAGAACAGAGCTAAGACCTTTATCACTTATAATATCCTTTGTACCTTTTGCACCCCCTACAAACTCCCACCACCCCCAAAATTCAACTAGGCAGAAGGAATTGGCCTATACTTAATATTTCTTCCTCCTTTGCTTTTTTATCCTGCTCTGCCATGCCCAGTCACTCAGTTGTGTCCATCACTTTGTGACCCCATGGACTGTAGCCCACCAGGCTCCTCTGCCCTTGAATTTTATAGGCAGGAATACCAGGGTGGGTCGCCATTTCCTACTCCAGATGATCTCCCCAATCCAGCGATCAAGCCAGAGTCTCCGGCATTGGCAGGCAGATTCTTAACCACTGAACCACCAGGGAAGCCCATTTTTACCTTAAAGAATCAAATTATAGAACTTGATGGTTAAAATGGGACCCAATAGGAAAAATGGTCATGATAGTGAAGAAGATAATTTTCTATGTAAAGAAAAATTCTTTCCAAATCAAAAAGGTAAGGGAATGGTTATCACTGCCAGTTTTCAAATAGGAAGTTGGAGGATGTTAGAGGAAACTATGGGCTCTTTGCACCCTTAGGACCACTTACAACAGTTTCCTCTGATAACCCCAATCTTTGATTGAGCTTTTTGCCTAAATAGTATTTCTTTTTCTCTGGGCTATATTTGCTTGTTCTCTATCTAAAGTCTGCTCTTCAACTTTCCCTCTACAGATCTTTCCTTCAGACTAAAGTATGCATTAAAAGATCACTCCATGCAGCAGGCTTTGGAATTTAATTGTGTTTCAATTAAATTGTAGGAATAGATCTGCAAACTGGGCATGGGTACCTTCACATGAATCCTCCTCATTCTAGCTAAATCCTTCCCATTTCAGCCATTTCCCCCTCCACTCTTATCTTGCCATGAGCCAGGCAACCACACATGAGTCCAATGTGGGGGCTATTTTTCATCAAGGATTCTATCAAAAAGATGGAAAGACCACATTGCCTTTTTGAGCAGTTCTCTTAAGCTGAGGGAAAATTCTTCGACCTTTGGTAAACATTGTTTCTTTGGCACTTTTCATACCAAAAGGAAAATGGATGACTTGGAGGCTCTCCATTTTCTAAAGACTGGAAATGTTCTTTTTAGTATCATTAAATGTTCATCTGAGGAACCTGAGGCATGCATGCCTTCGAAGAAATGGCCCTTGACCCAAATCCAGTCTTGCAAAGTTGTGCCCTCTGCCCACCTTTATTCCCTTTGTATGTCATCTCTCAGTGGACTTTTTGGAGCCAAGGCGAGGGCACTCTTTTTGAGCACTTGCCAAGCCTCCCTTCAAGAAAATTGCATCAATGCAAAGTCTGTCAGTAAAGCAAGAAAGGTGACTTCTGGAGAGAATCCAATACAGTTCACAGGCTGGCTTAGGATGGAGCCTCACTGCATTCCATAGAGCAAGCAGCACCTTGTTTTTACCAGTGCCCCCAGAGGCATTATACTTTTCTTTTTCTCTCATGAATTAATCTCATGGTCTCACACTTTATAGTCATAAACTTTACAGCCATGAGTATTCAAGCAGTTGGTCACCATTCTGCCTAAACCTCATAACCATGCCTTCCACTATCCTTGTCCATTAATAGTCAGTCATAACTCTCTTGATCTCATCTCATCATCTTATTTTATGAGAGCAGAGTGGAATACATATCGAACTCAGATGTTCATTCATGTTAATACTTATTGGCCATGTTTGTCCCAAATTTATAAGACATCATTCTAGTTCCACCCCCACTAAAAAATGCTCACACTCAGTTGGAGAAGGCTGACATTTAAATGACATGACAAAACAATGTGGTGAGTGCAAATGGAGGTAGGTACTATTATGTGATATCCAGAAACAAATCAGTCAGCTGCATGTGTACAAAAGTGGAGAGAGAGCAGAGTTGGGGGAGGCAGAGAGGATATGCTGGTTAGCGAAAACCATTAGGAAAGTCAGAGCAAGAGTTGAATTTTGAAGGTTAAAAAAGAACTTGTCAGGAAGGAAAGAGCATTCCAGTGAGAGGAAACAGCATGTGCAAAGAAGTTGAAATAGCATTGCAGATGTTCAGGAAACCACAAAAAGCACAGCATAGCTAGAGGGTAGGGTTTGGCGTAGGACTGGATAGGGTAGTAGGAGACCATCTGCCCAGAAATGCAAAGGTAGGCAGGAACCATACTGGGAAGGAATGTGTTGCTGTGGTAAGAAGATTTAAATATATCCAGAATCTTATGGGTCTGATAAGCAGGAGAAAGAGAGAGATTCTGAAAGAAGAATGAGCCGAAACATTTAAACACTGTAACAAGTTTCCTCTGAATCAGTGGTTTTCAAGGACTAGTCCCCTAGACCAGCGAAATTAATATCATTTGAAAACTTTATTTTTGTTGGAGTATAATTGCTTTACTGTGTTATGTTAGTTTCTGCTGTACAACAGAGTGAAATAGCTACATATATGCATATATCTCTCCCTCCTGGGCCTCCTTCCCACCCCACCCCTAGCCCACTCCTCTAGGTCATCACAGACCACAGAGCTGAGCTCCCTGCCCTATGCAGCAGCTTCCCACTATTTTACACATGGCAGTGTGTGTGTGTGTTAGTCCTACTCTCCCAATTCAGCCCACCCCCCATTCCCACCATGTCCACACGTCCATTCTTTACATACGTGTCTCTACCGCTGCCCTACAGATAGGTTTTTCTGTACCATTTTTTAAGAAGCCACATATATATTTTAATATACAATATTAATTTTTCTCTTTCTAGCTTATTTCACTCTGTATAACAGACTCTAGGTCCATTCATGGCTCTACAAATGGCTCAATTTTGTTTCTCCTTATGGTTGAATAATATTCCATTGTATATATGTATCACATCTTTGTACCACACATTCATCTGTTGATGAACATTTAGGTTGCTTCCATGTCCTGACTATTATAAATATTGTGGCAATGAACTTTAGGGTATATGTGTCTTTTTGAATTATGGCTTTTATTTATTCACTTTTTTTACTTTTAAAATTTATTTTTAATTGGAGGATAATTGCTTTACAATGTTCTGTTCATTTCTGCTACAGCAACAGGAATCAGCTCCCACGCACCCACCCCCATTCTACCCCTCTAGGTTGTCACAGAGCACCGAGTTGAATTATGGTTTTTAGAAAGGCAAATTTTCATGCCCCACAACAAACTTGCTGAATCAGAAACTCTGGGGTTGGCATATTCTCCGGGTGATTACAATATGCAGTCAAGTTTGAGAACCACTGGTCCAAATCAGTCATTTCTTCTTAAAGTTTGGATGCAACAGGCAGATAAATGAGGCAATTAGAGAAAGCAAGCAGAACACAAACCTTATTCTATTTGCCCAGTTAAGGACTGAGTTATAGAATTTCTTCCATAAGTGATTTAAGAATCAGGCAAAAGGATTTCATGAAGAAGGAGTAATATGAATGATGTGTACAATTTAGACAGGAAAAGAAGGGGAATATTTAATAGATAAATCGACAAGTCAGTAGGGAAATAAATGTTCAAAAAACAAAAATATCAACACTTAAAAAAAAAAAAGCTCTATGGAGCCCCTGTCATAAGCAATGTTCTCTCCCAGGTGCAAGAGAAGAAGAGAATAAAACCTACCTTGAAGGAAATAAGCCAGTGAATGGTTACTCATACTCTTGTGATTCTCTCTTGCTAAGATTTATCCAGGTACAGTGGAAAATTTCTGGTTATTGCCCTCATCCTTCTTTAGAATAAAATAGCACAGATTTAGGCCATGGAATCTTTGGGTGCTTGTTCTTTCACCAGGAAATGGAGAGTGTGTGGGGGGAACTGGTGAAGGAGATGTGGGCCATTCTCCATGTGAGAGTCCTTGCACGTGTGGATTGCTGGTTGGCAGCAGCTGCTGCAAAGAAAATCATTATTTTACAGAAATGGAAACCTAGTTCCTCCAGGGCTTAATCAAGACAAAAGCAGCCTAAATCCCATTCAGACACATTTGATCAAGCCTGCCCTCTGTGTTCTCTGATCACGGGGAAGGCAGATTACCTCAGTCGCCTGCCATCACTTCTTGCTGGATCCATGCCATTTCTTCTTCTCTGTTTATACTGAGCTATGGGGAAAGTTTTTTCTCAAGAAATCGGGAGTTGCCAGTTACTTGGTGATCTTGGTGAGATAAGAGCTGGAGTTCAAACTGGTGAAGGAAAAAATATTGCATGGGTGAAATCCTGTGGCCACAGGAGGTAGTTATGAAAGTAACTATACAGGAAGCTGTTCCTGTAATCCAACAGATGGTTCATGTTCTCCTGTGTTTTTGTTTTTTTGCAAGGCATTCTGTAAGATAATTGACCTCTATAAATCCTTCTCTTTTTTCTTGGGCAATATAATTCAAGTTTGTATAGCACTTACTAAGGCATTGTGGAGGTGCTGTGAGGAATATAAAGTTCAAATAAAAGAGAAAGAAACTTGCCTCTATAAAGATTACCATGGAATACAATGAAGGTACTTATAAATGTGCTAAACATAAACTGAAGCTGGATGCAATAAATACTTAAGCAGAAGTTTAAAAGCAATGCTATTGGGGCAAAAAGCATTTAATAGCATTACATGCTATTACAAGGCATGTAATACTGGGAAAATTTAAGGAAGACTTCCTGGAAGAGGTGGCATTTGAGCTGGTTTTTAAAAGGAGAGATGGGGAAATAAAAATGGAGCATAAGAAGAAGAAGGAAAGAATGAATTAAAGTGGAAGGGAATGAAAAAGTTACAAAGTTGTAAAATCTATAGAAATCTCCAGAAAGTAAGTAGAGAGATAGGATGACACAGTGGGTGGAAGCATGGAATGGCAGATAGACTCAGATTCAGGTCAATGTTGAAAGCTATGGGTTTGTACTAAACAGAGCAAGAGTTTGTACTACACTTACAATTTGCTCAAGAGAATATAAATTCATTTTGTATGTATTTTTGCAGTGATGTCTAGAACAGTACTACTTGGTTCTGCAGAATTCCTTGTAGTCTTATGTACCCCATTCCAGCCTCCAGTGTATCATTTATCTAAGTAATAACAGCTAGCTGTTCTCCCCTTCAAAAAGCTAAGGGGGAGGAAAGCTTAGGCATGGGGGCTTCTGTTTATCATTTTCATTTTCTACTTGCTATAGGAAGAATACTCCTTTTGGCTCACTAATTCACTTCAGAGAAATAGATTGGTCCCCAGCTGTTTCAAAACAAGGGCGTGATTCCTAGAAATGTAACCATTAAAACAAGATTTTATTATATGGAGTTTGAGCAGCATCCGGCCTTCCTCCCGGTTTCTGTGAGCTGAGTCTCCGAGCTCTGGGATTCAGTCTCCATGTGACGCCCCTCGCACGTGTGCCCAGTCTGGTTGCTAAGCCACAGGGAGAGCACAGCCTAATGCTGTTCTCAAAAGATCAATTATTGTTTATCCAGCCTTGTATCTCTGCCCTTCTAAAATATAATACAAACAAATCCTGGTCTACTGGGATCTGTAGGAGGGCCAGTTGGCCCTGACTGCCAAACTCTAGGACAGCTGAGAGTAACTTTAGATGGCAGACCAAGGGGCTGCTTGAACTTCCTAGAAAATTTACACTGTGTCTGGACCTAAGTCTAAAAAGATTTGAGGGGAAACCGATGAAACAGGGTGGATATAATAAAATATAAATGGAAGTGGAAATCCTTAGAGATGTTAAAATCAGGAAGTACATTACATTTCTCTGCTTTTAAAAATATATCACTCCTTGGTGGTGGTGGTGGTTATGGTGATTGTACTGTATGCTTGCATGTGGCAAATGTCAAAGAGTGGCTATATGGAAACCAGGCTTGGAAATGCCAAGAGTTAATGTAAAAGATTTCAGGAATTTCTTGAGAAACAGTATAAATCTGGAGAATCTGGATCAATAAGTTGAGGTTCTGGGAAGCTCTTAAAACAGATTTCTCTTAAAACAATTTCTCAAACTTGGCTGAACATTAGATGTCTGGGAAGGTTTCATGAAGCTTTATGGCCAACTGCACCCTAAAGGGGCAAGTGTAAATTGGTCCAACTTCTTTTGAAAAACTTTTGGCAGTATCTATTGGAGAGGTGGGTTCAATTGCTGGGTCAGGAAGATGTCCTGGGGAAGGAAATGGCAACCTACTCCAGTATGTTTGCCTGGAAAATCCCATGGACAGAGGAGCCTGGTGGGCTGCATTCCATAGAGTCTCAAAGAGTTGGACACAACTGAGCATGCATGCACACATTGGAGCTATACATACACCTTCTTTATGAATCAACAGTTCCATTCCTAGGTATGTACTCAATAGATATGCATACCTCTACTTACCAAGATGTGTAGGAATGTTGATAGCAGCATTATTGTAATAGGTCAAAACTGAAATCTAATCAGATACCGTTGCCATAATACTAAACAGCAATGAGAATGATCTAAAACGATATACATGGATATGGGTGACTCCTGCAAATATAATGCAGAGCATAAGATACCAGACACACATAAAACTACATACTACATGATTCCTACTTATACAAAATTTGAAACCTATGCTATCAGAACTGTATAGGAAAAGAATAGTGCTTTTCCTAGAAAGGTGTAGTAGCCGGAAGGAGGAACTTAAGGAGCTTCTTTTGTTGTTCAGTCACTAAGTCAAGTCTGACTCTTTGCAACCTCATGAACTATAGCACGCCAGGCTTCCCTGAAAGGAAAGGAAAAGAGCTTCTAAGATGCTCATAATACACAGTTTTTTGATTTGGGAACAGATTACACAGATGTGTTCATTTAGTGGAAATTCATTGAATTGCACACTTATGATTTGTTTATTCTCAGTGTATGATATACTGGAATTTAAAGTTAAAAATAATCCTCAACTGCATGATATTGGTAAAAGAACAGACAAAAGTCCCAATGGGACAGAATAGAGAGCCCAGATAGAGATCCACACGGGTATATAATTGACTAATTTCCAAGGAGTGAGCAAAAACAATCCAATGGAGAAAGGATAATCTTTTTAACAAATGTTGCTGGAACAAATGAAAATCTACAGATAAAAATAAATGAATGAATTTACACAGACCTTATGCCATTCACAAAAATTAACTCTAATTCATAGTGTTTCATGTTCATATAAAGTGCAAAACTCTAAAATTTTTAGCAGATAGCATAGGAAAAATAAATCTAAGTCTCTTTGGGTTTGGTTATGAAATTTTAGATTCAACACCAAAAGCGTGATCCTTGAAAGAAAAACAGGTTAAGTGGGGCTTTATTTAAATTAAAGTATTTTGTTTTCTGAAAAACACTATTAAGAAAATGAGAACAAAAGCAATACACTGAGAGAAAATATTTGCAAAACAGATATCTGATAAAGGACTTGCATCTAAAATCATAATGGACTCTTAAAACTCAACAATAAGAAAACCAAAACCCTATGGACAAAAGATCTGAACAGATATCTCACCGAAGAACATATGCAGATAACAAGCAATCATATGAAAAGATATTCAACACAAGTTTTCATCTGTTATTGTTCAGTCACTCACTCATGTCTGACTCTTTGCGACCCAATGAACTATAGCACACCAGGCCTCCCTGTCCTTCACTATATTCCGGGGCCTGCTCAAACTCATGTCCATTGAGTCTGTGATGCCATCCAACCATCTCATCCTCTGTCGTCCCCTTCTCCACCCGCCTTCAATCTTTCCCAATGTTAGGGTCTTTTCTCATGAGTCATCTCTTCACCTCAGGTAGCCAAAGTATTGGAGCTTCAGCATCAGTCCTTCCTATGAATATTCAGAGTTGATTTCCTTTAGGATGGACTGGTTGGATCTCCTCGATGACCAAGGGACTCTCAAGAGTCTTCTCCAACACCACATTTCAAAAGCATCAGTTCTTCAGCACTTAGCTTTCTTTATGGTCCAACTCTCACATCCATACATGACTACTGGAAAAACTACAGCTTTGACTATACTGGCCTTTGTTGGCAAAGTGATGTCTCTGTTTTTGAATATGCTGCCTAGGTTTGTCACAGCTTTTCTCCCAAGAAGCAAGCATCTTTTAATTTCATGAGTGAAGTTACCATCTGCAGTGACTTTTGGAGCCCAAGAAAATAAAGTCTGTCACTGTTTCCACTTTTTTCCCCATCTATTTGCCATGAAATGATAGGATTGGATGCCATGATCTTACTTTTTGAATGTTGAGTTTTAAGCCAGCTTTTTCACTCTCCTCTTTCACCTTCATCAAAAGGTCTTTAGGCTCTTCACTTTCTACCATTAGGGGGTGTCATCTGCATATCTGAGGTTATTGATATTTCCCCCAGCAATCTTGATTCCAGCTGTGATTCATCCAGCCCAGCATTGCACATGCATAGAAGTTAAATAAGCAAGGTGACAATATATAGCCTTGACGTACTTCTTGTCCAGTTTTGAGCCAGTCATTTATCCCTTGTCTGGTTCTAACCTTTGCTTCTTGACTAGCATACTGATTTCTCAGGAGGCAGGTAAGGTGGTCTGGTATTCCTCTCTCTTTAAGATTTTTCCATAATTTGTGGCGATCCACACAGTCAAAGACTTTAGTGTAGTCAATGAAGATGTAGATGTTTTCCTTGAATTCTCTTGCTTTTTCTATGATCCAGTGAATGTTGGTAATTTGATCTCTGGCTCCTCTGCCTTTTCTAAATCCAGCTTGTATTTCATGTTCTCAGATCATGTACTGCTGAAGCCTAGCTTGAAGGATTTTGATCATTACCTTGCTATCATGTGAAATGCATGCAATTTTGCAGTAGTTCACACATTCTTTGGCATTGCCCTTCATTGGGATTGGAATGAAAAGTGACCTTTTCCAATCGTGTAGCCACTGCTGAGTTTTCCAAATTTGCTGGCATATTACGTGCAGCATTTAACTGCATCATCTTTTAGGATTTTAAATAGCTCAGCCAGAATTCCATCACCTCCACTAGCTTTGTTCATAGAAATGGTTCCTAAGGCCCACTTAACTGCACACTCCAAGATATCTGGCTCCAAGTGGGTGACCACACCATTGTGGTGACCTTTTTTGTATAGTTCTTCTGTGCATTCTTGCCACATATTCCTAATCTCTTCTACTTTTGTTAGGTTCTTACCATTTCTGTCTTTTATTTTGCCCATCTTTGCATGAAATACTCTGTTGGTATCTCTAATTTTCTTGAAGATATCTCTAGTCTTTCCCATTCTATTACTTTCCTATATTTCTTTGCATCATTCACTTAAGAAGACTTTCTTATCAAACATAGATATATATGTTGGGGATAAAATTAGTAGAACTTGGTATTCCTAAATGAACATGTCATTTACTGAGAGGGAAAGCATTAGAAGATAATCAAGCTTGGGGGATATAAGTAAACACAACTTTCATATAATTACTAATATTTACTTGAGGACTTTTAATCAAGGATGCCTTTAAAAAAATTTTTTTTTCCTTTATTTTTATTAGTTGGAGGCCAACCATTTTACAACATTGCAGTGGGTTTTGTCATTTATTGACACGAATCAGCCATGGAGTTACATGTATTCCCCATCACGATCCCCCCTCCCAGCTCCCTCTCCACCCGATTCCTCTGGGTCTTCCCAGTGCACCAGGCCTGAGCACTTGTCTCATGCATCCCACCTGGGCTGGTGATCTGTTTCACTATAGATAATGTTCATGCTGTTCTCTCGAAACATCCCACCCTTGCCTTCTCCCACAGAGTCCAAAAGTCTGTTCTGTACATCTGTGTCTCTTTTTCTATTTTGCATATAGGGTTATCATTACCATCTTTCTAAATTCCGTTTATATGTTAGTATACTGTAATGTTCTTTATCTTTCTGGCTTACTTCACTCTATAATGGGCTCCAGTTTCATCCATCTCATTAGAACTGATTCAAATGAATTCTTTTTAACGGCTGAGTAATATTCCATGGTGTATATGTACCACAGCTTCCTTATCCTTTCATCTGCTGATGGGCATCTAGGTTGCTTCCATGTCCTGGCTATTGTAAACAGTGCTGCGATGAACATTGGGGTGCACATGTCTCTTTCAGATCTGGTTTCCTCGGTGTGTATGCCCAGAAGTGGGGTTGCTGGGTCATATGGCAGTTCTATTTCCAGTTTTTAAAGAAATCTCCACACTGTTCTCCATAGTGGCTGTACTAGTTTGCATTCCCACCAATAGTGTAAGAGGATTCCCTTTTCTCCACACCCTCTCCAGCATTTATTGCTTGTAGACTTTTGGATAGCAGCCATCCTGACTGGCTTGTAATGGTACCTCATTGTGGTTTTGATTTGCATTTCTCTGATAATGAGTGATGTTGAGTATCTTTTCATGTGTTTGTTAACCATCTGTATGTCTTCTTTGGAGAAATGTCTGTTTAGTTCTTTGGCCCATTTTTTTGATTGGGTCATTTATTTTTGTGGAATTGAGCTTCAGGAGTTGCTTGTATATTTTTGAGATGAATCCTTCGTCTGTTGCTTCATTTGCTATTATTTTCTCCCAATCTGAGAGCTGTCTTTTCACCTTACTTATAGTTTCCTTTGTTGTGCAAAAGCTTTTAATTTTGATTAGGTCCCATTTGTTTATTTTTGCTTTTATTTCCAATATTCTGGGAGGTGGGTCATAGAGGATCCTGCTGTGATTCATGTCGGAGAGTGTTTTGCCTATGTTCTCCTCTAGGAGTTTTATAGTTTCTGGTCTTACATTTAGATCTTTAATCCATGTTGAATTTATTTTTGTGTATGGTGTTAGAAAGTGTTCTACTTTCATTCTTTTACAAGTGGTTGACCAGTTTTCCCAGCACCACTTGTTAAAGAGGTTGTCTTTTTTTCCATCGTATATCCTTGCCTCCTTTGTCGAAGATAAGGTGTGGATTTATCTCTGGGCTTTCTATTCTGTTCCATTGATCTATATTTCTGTCTTTGTGCCAGTACCATACTGTCTTGATGACTGTGGCTTTGTAGTAGAGTCTGAAGTCAGGCAGGTTGATTCCTCCAGTTCCATTCTTCTTTCTCAAGATTACTTTGGCTATTCGAGGTTTTTTGAATTTCCATACAAATTGTGAAATTATTTGTTCTAGTTCTGTGAAAAATATTGTTGGTAGCTTGATAGGGATTGCATTTAATCTATAGAAAAATATGGAACACTTCATGAATTTGCGTGCCATCCTTGCGCAGGGGCCATGCTAATCTTCTCTGTATCGTTCCAATTTTAGTATATGTGCTGCCAAAGCGAGCACAAGGATGTCTTTTATTTACAACTATTAAACAAACAGGAGTGTGTACTAGCATACCACCAGCTTAAATAAAAGCTTGAGCTTATTTTTCTCATTACTTTGTGAAAGTCATTCTAGAAAATTAGTTTTTAATATGTATTTTGAAATCAGTTAATATAAATAGCTTAGACTAGTTTAATCAATTGTTGAGTTTGTATCATGAGCTAGAGTCTTGTGTTATATAACAGATTCAACCAAATGATCCTATTCAAAGGGTTCTATAAAAGATGATAACATGACTGGAAAATGCCGTCGTGAGGTTCCAGGGCAATAAACCTCACATATGATCATTAACGCCAGATCTTTACAATGAATTATTCTCAGCTGTTTCTATGACAGCCATTGAAACATTTATAAGAAAATACTTTAAGGTAGTTATGTGTCATAAATCATATCTATTACTTAAGAGGCTGGTAGAAAAATAGAAACGTGAAAAGCGCTAAAAGAGAAGAAATGAAGTTTCACAAATCACATGCACTGTCCACGTGCTTTCCTTGAAAAACTACGTGACTTCTCTTTTTTCCTTGTTTAGGGACTTTAAGAGATGTTGTCTATTCAATAGAAATGGAATCATTCTTCCTAGTTTAAATCCTGCTAATAATACATGCTTTCCACTGACATATTTTCATAAATATTCAACTTTAAGATCTTCAAGTAAATTATGCATCTCCATTTTTAGAAAGTGAACACCCAAGAGAAGTTTCCATGCATAAAAATTAAAGAGGGGATAGATAAGTGGGTAGATTTCAGCCCAGTGTGGGTGGGGAAACTGCCTGGCAATTGAGTAGCAGGCAACTAGCTCTTAATATTCTATTTTAAAGAGGTTGGAAGTCATAATTGAAAACAATAAATAAATTCATATTTAGTTAAGGAGCATATTTATATATGCAACTTTCAGAATGTCTTACTCTGAAATTTTTGAAATCTAAGGTATTTTCAACAGCATAATAAAGCCACACCAGGATGAACTGACTTTGGATAAAGAAGAAGCTTCCTAGCTCTTCTCTCTTGTCCTATGTGTCTGCAGCAGTCATGGTGAAATGCCCCTCAGATCTGTTTTTGAGACAGGGCCTGTTAAATAAAGGGCAGTCAGTTGAAAGCTTATTGCTGCATTGCCTTCTGGATCCAATGAAGCACTGGAGCCAAACACAATCTCCCTACACAGCACTAGCCAATGCCTAAGTGTGGTGAAGGTTAAGGGTCTGCATTTCTGTGCAATGTGGAGATCTTCTAACATTAATAGATTATTTGCTCTGGGTCTCCATGTTAGATTGGCTGAGATGCCAGAGCTGCACTTTAGTCTGGGCTGTTCCTGCCTGGCTTTCTTCCCTACTATCTGTTTCCACAGGCATTTCTCTTTCTTTGTGATCTAAACATTTCCCTGACTGCTTCTGCTCCTTCTCCCCTATCTTTTGTAAGCATTGTCCCTCCAGCACATCTACTGTGGTTGTTTTGACATCTGCTTTCCAGAGGGCCCGATCTGGAGCAGTCTTTGATCCCTTTGGTGTCCAAATCCCTTGTGTTAATTATTGTTACTTTTCAAGACCTGCCTTAAGCCTGCATTTGTTTGAGTTTGATTCATTTTAAAGATATATGAGTGGCAACCATGGGCTTCCCACGTGGCTCAGTGGGAAAGAATCTGCCTGCCAAGGCAGGAGACAGAGTTTGATCCCTGGAGAAGGAAATGACAACTCATTCCAGTACTCTTGCCTGGGAAATCCCAAGGACAGAGTAGCCTGTCAGGCTATAGTCCATAGGGTCACAGAGAGTCAGACACGATTGAGTGACTGAGAGTGCACACACAAGTGGCAACTATAAATCAGACACAGTGCTAGACATACTAGAGGTGCCAAGACGAGTAAGACACCATATCCACTTCTAAAAGGTTGTGGTGGGTTGAAGGGAGGGTAGGAACAAAGGGATGAATAGGTGAAGCACAAGGGATTTGAGGGGCGGTGAAATTTTTTTAATATGAAACTGTTATGATGGATTTAGGTTATTATGCTTTCATCAAAATCCAAAAAATATTTAACACAGAAGTGAACCTTAATGTAAATGATGGACTATAAGAGACATTACTTTGCCAACAAAGGTTCGTCTAGTCAAGGCTATGGTTTTTCCAGTGGTCATGTATGGATGTGAGAGTTGGACTATAAAGAAAGCTGAGTGCAGAAGAATTGATGCTTTTGAACTGTGGTGCTGGAGAGACTCTTGAGAGTCCCTTGGACTGCAAGGAGATCCAACCAGGCCATCCTAAAGGAGATCAGTCCTGGGTGTTCATTGGAATGACTGATGCTGAAGCTGAAACTCCAATACTTTGGCCACCTGATGTGAAGAGCTGACTCATTTGAAAAGAGCCTGATGCTGGGAAAGATTGAGGGCAGGAGGAGAACGGGACGACAGAGTATGAGATGGTTGGATGGCATCACCGACTTGATGGACATGGGCTTCTGTGGTGATGGACAGGGAGGCCTAACGTGCTGCGGTTCATGGGGTCGCAAAGAGTCGGACATGACTGAGTGACTGAACTGAACTGAACTGAACTGATAGTTAGCAATATTGTACCAATACGTTTTCATTAATGATAAAGACTACAAATGTCAAGCATTATTCTAATGCAAGATATTGGTAATAAGGGAAGCTATGCTGAGGTGAGGGGTGAATGTATCTTGAAGTCTAAAACTATACTGAAGCAATAAATTCTACTGTTGTTGAGTCACTAAGTTGTGTCTGACTCTTTTGCAACCTGATGGACTGTAGCCCACCAGGCTCCTCTGTCCATGGGATTTCCCAGGCACAAATACTAGAGTGGGTTGCCATTTCCTTCTCCGAGGAATCTACCTACCCACATATTGAACCTGTCTCTCCTGCATTGGCAGGCTGGATTCTTTACCATCTGAGCCACCTGGGAAATTCAATAAAATTTATTAATTATTCTCAAAAATAATCTACTGGCTTTTTCTGATCACAGACTTTTGACCATTTCTCTTGTTCCTGAATTTTTTTTTTTTACTGTTTATTCTTAAAAACAGTTTAAGTATATACTTTGACTTTTTATCTTTTAGTAAGCTTTGACTCAAGATTTTTAGCTTTTTGCCCCAATGTTTACCAGAGCATGTTTTAAAGCAAGACTGTGGCCTTTCTAAGAAACGTTGGTTCCAGATGGAAAAAAATTCCCCCCTGCTACATTTCTATGTTAATTGTCTTTCATTACAGATTGATAAAGTGTGATCGTGTCTTATTTAGCATTAAATAATACTGATCTTGTCATCAAATGTGCAAAATGAGGAGCTCTGATGACTATATATCATTTACCTATTTGAATATTTGTTACATGTTAAAAGTTTTCTGCCTCTCATTTTTTTTCCCTTCCAGGTAACTCTTCTTTGTGTTTTCTTCTTTATTGCAAAGAACATTCATGCACACACAGGTACACACACACCAATAGCACACACAGAGAATCACACTTATGCACCGCTCTAATAATTCTTAAAACGTTTACAATGTATTAATTATTCTTAAACTATAGGCAGTGAACCTAGAGGGGTACAAGTCTCTTGGATCACCTTCTAATGGAGGATGCATTTTGCTGTAATTTCATTTGCAATCTTATGCAAAATCTATTTTCTCTAAAGTTTGTCTTTTAAACCATCATGTTTCATCATGTTTATAAATATGTAAACATGATGTAAACATCATACATGGTGTTGAAATTTAGATCTTTTTGCTTCTACTATTTACCATAGTCTTGAATTCTTAAATCTTCACAGCATCTTAATTCCTTTTGGTTGGTATTCTATTCATCTTGAAAGAATACACTTTGAATATGGGTTTGACATGTTGAATGTTGCATATTCCAGTTGCAATGAGCTTGGCTGAAGTCAGAAGCTGTTGGGGATATTGTGTATCATCTTTGTTCATTCAATACATCAGAAAGGCACTTAAAATTTTCAGACAGGGCCCAATTTGGTCCAGTATAGAATAATGATAATGCCTGACATGCTTATGGACTCATGATTTTGCAATGGAAATGATAGAGAAAGACAAACCCACTCCAGGGAATGACAACAAAGGCATTTTGGTAAAGTATAACAATATCTAACAACCAATAGGTAATATACAATGGGGCTCCAATTTGAAATGCATTAATATGCACAGCCAGTTGTTCATAAAGGAAAACACTCTGCTTTGTCATGCCATTGGTGTATGGAATTTTCTATATCATTCTTTTCCACTCCTCATAGGTCCTAGGGTAGCTATTTTCTTTAATAAATCTATATACTGTCCATTGTGGATAACTATTTCTTTTTGCATCTCAAATTTAGCTGACTTTTCAACTTTGAATAAAGCATCCCCTATCAGCTCAGTTTTTGTTATGGGCTAAATATTTGTACCCACAAAGCCCTACCCTTCAAAATGATGCTCTTAGGAGTTGTGGCCTTTTGGAAGTATTAAGTTAAAATGATGTCGAGTGGGTGGTGCCCTCCTGATGAGATTAGTGCTATGAATTAATTACTGTTTTAAATGGTTTCTCTTCCCATTTATAAGAACCTAAAACTTGCCATTTTCCTCTAAGTTTAAGAGGATTCCTACCTTTATATTTTGCCTAGCTGTTTTTTTTTTTCCTTATGGTTCTGGAGGGATGATTTCTAAATTGATTGGAAGTGGAAAGGCTTCCTTAGATCTAATTTCCTCAAATTTAAAACAAAATTGCAAGTCTCTGATCTCTTACCCTACTTTAGTGTTCCTCAGTTTTTATGAGATGTTACAATCACTCTTTCTGGTTCTGATTCAGTAAAAATCTGGTCCTTATCTTCCCTATAGCTCAGACAGTAAAGAATCTGCCTGCAATGCAGGAGACTCAGGTTCAATCCCTGGGTCTGGAAGATCCTCTGGATAAGGGAATGGCAATCCACTCCAGTATTCTTGCCTGGAGAATCCCACGGACAGTGTAGCCTGGCAGGCTGCAGTCTATGGGGTCGCAAAGAGTCAGACACGACTGAGTAACTAACACTACTACTACTATTCCTATTACCTTCTTGAGCCCCTGGTGAGCCAGGGTGGAATCTTTTTTTTTTTTTTTTAATTTATTTTTTCAGTGGGTTTTGTCATACATTGACATGAATCAGCAATAGATTTACACGTATTCCCCATCCCGATCCCCCCTCCCACCTCCCTCTCCACCCGATTCCTCTGGGTCTTCCCAGTGCACCAGGCCCGAGCACTTGTCTCATGCATCCACCTGGGCTGGTGATCTGTTTCACTATAGATAATATACATGCTGTTCTCTCGAAACATCCCACCCTCACCTTCTCCCACCAAGTTCAACAGTCTGTTCTGTACTTCTGTGTCTCTTTTTCTGTTTTGCATATAAGGTTGTCGTTACCATCTTTCTAAATTCCATATATATGTGTTAGTAGGCTGTAATGTTCTTTATCTTTCTGGCTTACTTCACTCTATAATGGGCTCCAGTTTCATCCATCTCTTTAGAACTGGTTCAAATGAATTCTTTTTAACGGCTGAGTAATATTCCATGGTGTATATGTACCACAGCTTCCTTATCCATTCATCTGCTGATGGGCATCTAGGTTGCTTCCATGTCCTGGCTATTATGAACAGTGCTGCGATGAACATTGGGGTGCACGTGTCTCTTTCAGATCTGGTTTCCTCAGTGTGTATGCCCAGAAGTGGGATTGCTGGGTCATATGGCAGTTCTATTTCCAGCTTTTTAAGAAATCTCCACACTGTTCTCCATAGTGGCTGTACTAGTTTGCATTCCCACCAACAGTGTAAGAGGGTTCCCTTTTCTCCACACAGGGTGGAATCTTTATGGCAAGTTGTGTTTGCATCAATTGAGACACTGAACTCATCTCTCATGGTACAATTGGTTTTTGATTCTGCCCTGGGCTGAGTGATAACGAGTGAGAGGCCAGCCTCTGGGCCAATAGGATCCTAGCATTGCTTTCTATGACCACCCTGCAGCTTGACCCTTTGTCTCTGCACCAGACCTTGTTTTGCTTATCAGAAGATTTGAGCACACTAAACCCATCCTGGTCCTGGGGGAAGTAAATGGATTTTCTGAGAACAGGAAGTACCTGTTAATTTTCTGGCAAAGAGACTTAGAAATCTCTCTCTCTCTTTTTTTTTTTTTTTGAAAACAGTACTATCCCTCCTTAATAAGTAATTAATATTCTACTTACAAATTAATATCTTTACTTTGATTCACTGCAGGTTTACCACAGCATCATCATTACCCTTCCCAAAATTCCTGTAACTCAAGTGCCAAAAAATTGTATGAGTTTTCTCATGTTATAAAGGAGGATTTAAGACAGTGAGTCACCCAAGAGCACATAGGAAGTCTGCATCTTCCACCCCTTGGAGAAGCCGGCAGAAACCTCAGGGGAATTGAGTACAGTGTTGAAAAAGAAAGAAAGTGAAAGTGAAGTACATCATTTGTTGAACTCCTACTAAATACCAATATGAGTGCCTGGCCCTTTGGGATGGTCAGAAAACTAAAGGAGAGTCTGTGGTTGTAGAATGTAGAGTTAAGGGTATATTTAATATGTGGAAATTAGTTAGTAAATAATGAACCATGTAGTTGCTTCAGTTGTGTCGGACCCTTTGTGACCCCACGGACTAGTCCACCAGACCCCTCTGTCCATTGGATTCTCTAGACAAGAATACTGGAGCAGATTGTCATGTCCTACTCCAGGGGATCTTGCTGACCCAAGGATAGAACCTACATCTCTTAAATCTCCTGCCCTGGCCGGCAGCTCTTTACCACGAGCGCCACCTGGGAAGCCCAGATGCACCATAGCACATGTTAAATAGTGCTGAAATCTGTGGCGTTTAAGCTTTTTTAAAAAGGAAGCAACTCACCAGTAAGGCTTTATGGAGGAAGTGCCATGCCACAGTGGAAAGGGTGCAAGTCTTGGAATCAGATAGTGAAAGAATGATTCTCTATTATTACTGATTAATTCAAGGATCTCGGGTATGCTATCGAAAGTCTCTGAGCTCAGTTCCTTTCTCTTCAGAATGTAGCAAATACCTACCTTTCATGGCTGTGAGAATTAAATGTGACAATTAATGCAAAGTCTGCTCAATAGATGCTAATGAAACATAAGGAAGGTGTATAAGAAGTGGGCCAGAAAGTTTTGATAAATTAGCAGGATACAGACTGATGGGGAGGAGTCACACATCGTGCTGCAGATGATCAACCTTCAGCCATTATTATCGATTTCAGTTTTGTCTAAATCAACATTTCCCTGAATATGGTCCGTGAACTACCAGCATCAAAATCACCTAAAAGTACTCTCTCATTTCAGTCGCTCAGTTGTAGCCAACTCTTTGCAGCCCCATGGACTGCAGCATGCCAGGCTTCCCTGTCCATCACCAACTCCTGGAGCTTGCTCAAACTCATGTCCATTAAGTCTGTGATGCCATCCAACCATCTCATCTGTAGTCATCCCCTTCTCCTCCTGCCTTCAATCTTTCCCAGCATCAGGGTCTTTTCAAATGAGTTAGCTCTTTGCATCAGGTGGTCAAAGTACTGCAGCATCAGCATCAGTCTTTCCTATGAATATTCAGGGTTGATTTCCTTTAGGATTGATTGGTTTGATCTCCTTGCAGTCCATGGGGCTCTCAAAAGTCTTCTCCAGCACCATAGTTCAAAAGCATCAATTCATTGGTGCTAAGCTTCTTTTATGGTTCAACTCTCACATCCATACATGACTACTAGAAAAACCATAGCTTTGAATAGATGGGACTCTGTCAGCAAAGTAATGTCTCTGCTTTTTAATATGCTGTCTAGATTGTTCATAGCTTTTCTTTCAAGGAGCAAGCATCTTTTAATTTCATGACTGCAGTCACTACCTGCAGTGATTTTGGAGCCCAAGAAAATAAAGTCTGTCACTGTTTCCATGTTTCCCCACCTATTTGCTATGAAGTGATGGGACTGGATGCCGTAATCCTAGTTTTGTGAATGCTGAGTTTTAAGTCAGCTTTTTCACTCCCCTTTTTCTTTTTTTTCTTTTTTTTTATTATTATTATTATTATTTTTTTTTCCAGTGGGTTTTGTCATACATTGATATGAATCAGCCATGGATTTACATGTATTCCCAATCCCGATCCCCCCTCCCACCTCCCTCTCCACCCGATTCCTCTGGGTCTTCCCAGTGCACCAGGCCGGAGCACTTGTTTCGTGCATCCCACCTGGGCTGGTGATCTGTTTCACCATAGATAGTATACATGCTGTTCTTTTGAAATATCCCACCCTCACATTCTCCCACAAAGTTCAAAAGTCTGTTCTGTATTTCTGTGTCTCTTTTTCTGTTCTGCATATAGGGTTATCGTTATCACCTTTCTAAATTCCATATACATGTGTCAGTATGCTGTAATGTTCTTTATCTTTCACTCCCCTTTTTCATCTTCATCAAGAGGCTCTTTATTTCTTCTTCACTTTCTGCCATAAGGGTGATGTCATCTACATATCTGATTGCTGATATTCCTCATGGCAATCTTGATTTCAACTTATGCTTCATCCAGTCTGACATTTTGCTTGATGTACACCACATATAAGTTAAACATGCAGAGTGACAATATTCAGCCTTGAATTACTCCTTTTCCAGGTTGGAACCAGACATTTGTTCTATGTAAGGTTCTAACTGTTGCTTCTTAACCTGCACACAGATTTCTCAGGAGGCAGATAAGGTGGTCTGGTATTCCCATTTCTTTAATAATTTTCCACAGTTTGTTCTGATCCACACAGTCAAAGGCTTTAGTGTAGTCAATGAAGAAGTAGATGTTTTTCTGGAATTCTCTTGCCTTTTCTATGATCCAACAGATGTTGGCAATTTGATCTCTAATTCCTCTGCCTTTTCTAAATCCAGTGTGAACATTTGGAAGTTCTTAGTTCATGTACCGTTGAAGCCTGGCTTGGAGAATTTTGAGCATTACTTTGCTAGTGTGTGAGATGAGTGCAATTGTGTGGTAGTTTGAACATTCTTTGGCATTGTCTTTCTTTGGGATTGGAATGAAAACTGAACTTTTCCAGTACTCTGGCCACTGCTGAGTTTTCCAAATTTGCTGGCATACTGAGTGCAGCACTTTAATAGCATCATCTTTTAGGATTTGAAATAGCTCACCTTGAATTCCAGCACCTCCACTAGATTTGTTCATAGAGATGCTTCCTAAGGCCCACTTGACTTCATATTCAAGTGAAGTAATCACACCATTGTGGTTATCTGAGTCATCAAGATCTTTTTTATATAGTTCTTCTATGTATTCTTGCGACCTCTTCTTAATATCTTCTGCTTCTGTTAGGTCCATACCATTTCTGTCCGTAATTGTGCCCATCTTTGTAAGAAATGTTCCCTTAATATCTTTAATTTTCTTGAAAAGATCTCTAGTCTTTTCCATTCTACTGCTTTCCTCTATTTCTTTGCATTGATCATTTAGGAAGGCTTTCTTATCTTGCCTTGCTATTCTTTGGAACTCTGCATTCAGATGGATATATCTTTCCTATTCTCCTTTGCCTTTCACTTCTCTTCTTTTCTCAGCTCTTTGTAAGACCTCCTCAGAAAACCACTTTGCCTTTTTGCATTTCTTTTTCTTGGGGATGGTCGTGATCACCATCTCCTGTACAATGTTAAGAATCTCTGCCCATAGTTCTTCAGACATTCTGTCTATCAGGTCTAATCCCTTGAATCTGTTTGTCACGTTCACTGTGTAATCAGAAGGGATTTGATTTAGGTCATACCTGAATGGTCTGGTGGTTTTCCCTACTGTTTAAAATTTAAGTCTGAATTTGGCAATAAGGAGTTCATAATCTGAGCCACAGTCAGCTCATGGTATTGTTTTTGCTGACTTTATAGAGCTTCTTCTTCTTTGACTACAAATAATATAAGCAATCATTTTTTGGTATTGACTGTCTGGTGATGTCCATGTGTAGAGTCTTCTCTTGTGTTGTTGGAAGAAGGTGTTTGCTATGACCAGTGTGTTCTCTTGGCAAAACTTTATTAGCATTTGCCCTGCTTCATTTTGTACTCCAAGGCCGAACTTGCCTGTTACTTCAGGTATTTCTTGGCTTCCTACTTTTGTATTCTAGTTTCCTATAATGAAAAGGACATCTTTTTCTAGATCTTGTAGGTCATCACAGAACCATTCAACTTCATCTTCTTCAGCATTAGTGTTTGGAACATAGGCTTGGATTACTGTGATATTGAATGGTTTGCCTTGGAAATGAATGAGAATGTTCTGTCATTTTTGAGATTGCACCCAAGTAAGAGTCTGCATTTCAGACTCTTGTTGACTGTGAGGGCTACTCCATTTTTTCTAAGGGATTCTTGCCCACAGTAGTAGATATAATGGTCATTTGAATTAAAGTCACCCATTCCAGTCCGTTTTACTTCACTTATTCCTAAAATATCTATGTTCACTCTTGCCATTTCCAATTTTCCTTGATTCATGGACCTAACATTCCAGGTTCCTATGCAATATTGTTCTTTACAGCATCGGACTTTACTCCCATCACCAGTCATGTCCACAACTTGGCATTGTTTTTGCTTTGACTCAGCCACTTCATTCTTTCTGGAGCTATTTCTCCACTCTTCTCCAGTAGCTTATTGGGCACCTACAGACCTGGGTATTTCATCCTTCAGTGTCATATATTTTTGCACTTTCATACTGTTCATGTGGTTCTCAAGGCAAGAATACTGAAGTGGTTTGCCATTCCTTTCTCATTGGACCACGTTTTGTCCGAACTCTGCATCATGACTTGTCCATCTTGGGTGGCCCTATATGGAATGGATCATAAAACTGCTTGTTAATAATGCCAATTCAAAGCTAGACCTATGGAATCTGCATCACTAGCAAGCATTTCTGGTGATTATAATGTAGGTTTACTAGATACAGTAAAACTGAAAGTCTTCCAAAATGGGCTTAGGCAATTCTCACATTAGTGCAAGATGAATTAATGGAGCTGCATTATTTGTAGTGGGTTTCAGTTCATTCCAGATTAATCAGAAAACTATTCAACTCTTTTTGTCCTACCCAGTGATCCTCTGAATATAATACAAGTACTTTCAATGCAACATGACTCATTCAGAACTAATTATGCCTAGCTTACTCTTTTCCTCTCCTCTCCAAATCCATCAGGTTATCAAGCCTAAGATCTGGGCATTACCTTTAGACTCCCCTTTTTCCTAACACTCCTTACACAATCTCCTTGCTGATTGATCATGATTTCATGAATGTTCTTTATTTTCAATGGCAATCAAATCCATTCCTTTCACTCGATTTCCAGTCATTGTCCTAGTTCACATTGTAAGTGCTAAAATATATGTTGTTTTGTTTATTCTTAAGCTGTGTCAATATCTCTTCATTTACTATATTTTAGAAAACTATATTTAGTTTCTTTGTGTCTCAGACTGTAAGGAATCTGCCTGCAATGCAGGAAACCTGGCTTTGATTCCTGAGTTGAGAAGATCTCATGGAGAAGGGAATGGCTACCCACTCCAGTATTCTTGCCTGGAGAATTCTATGGATAGAGGACGCTGGTGGGCTACAATTCATGGGGTTGCAAAGAGTCGGACATAACTGAGCGACTAACATTTTCACTTTTTCACTTTCATATTTCAAAAAAAAAAAAAAAAATAGGTTGTACCTTGTGACATATAAAGATCATATCAAGTCACTCTCATGATTACAACTCATCAGCAATGTCATGTCACCACAATAATGATGTTCCTATCCATCACGTATATGGCCTTCTCTTTCTCTCACTTCAGTTCCTACCATTCCACATTCAAATCTAGTCATGCCATATTACTTACAGTCCCCTAAGTCAGTTGTGTTATTTGTTTATGTAGTTTTTGTATCTTCCATCTATATTTATTAATGTGTTTTATAAAGACATACATGTCATAGATGGGTTCCTTATATGTATTATATGTACTAAGTGTCCTTCCATTGTCTTTTTTAAAATTTATTTTTAATTGAAGGGTAATTGCTTTACAGTATTGTGTTTGTTGCTACCAAACATCAACATGAATCAGCCATAGGTTTACTCATGTGCCCTCCCTCTTGAACCTCTATCCCACCTCCCTCCCCATCCCACCCCTCGAGGAGGCTGTTACCAAGCCCCGGTTTGAATTCCCTGAGTTATACAGTGAATTTTCATTGGCTGTCTATTTTACATATGGTTATGAATTTGGACTGCGAGGAGATCCAACCAGTCCATCCTAAAGGAGATCAGTCCTGGTGTTCGTTGGAAGGACTGATGCTGAAGCTGAAACTCCAATACTTTGGCCACCTCATGCGAAGAGCTGACTTTTTGGAAAAGACCCTGATGCTGGGAGGGATTGTGGGCAGGAGGAGAAGGGGACAACAGAGTATGAGATGGCTGGATGGCATCACTGACTCGATGGGCATGAGTTTGAGTAAACTCCGGGGGTTGGTGATGGACAGGGAGGCCTGGCGTGCTGTGATTCATGGGGTCGCATGGAGTCGGACACGACTGAGCGACTGAACTGAACTGAACTCAATGAATGTTTCCATGTTACTCTCTCCACACAACCCACCCTCTCCTTCCGTCCCTACCCCTTCGAGTCCACAAGTCTGTTCTCTATGTCTGTGTCTTCCTGTCTTTACATAAATGCTTCCTCCTCACCCTTATCTAGTCAACAGATTGCTTACTCATTATTCAATGATCAATTCAAATGTCTCCATCTCTGTGAGGAATTTTACAAGTATTTCTGTTTCCTTTCCTCCCCTATTAAATATTTTTTCATGAATAAAATAAATAATATAGTGAACGACCATATGGCAAACATTATTCTAGGTGTTAGGGATGCATAAGCACACAAAACAGATAAAAATCCCTTTGCTATTTAAGGAATTTTAAAATAGAATATATAGAATATAATCATTCTATGGGAATGAGTTGGGTTGGATGATGACAAGATGCAAAGTAAATAATGTAATAAATGTAAAGTAAATAATGACTTCCATGGTGGTCAGTGCTGTATAGGACAACAAAGCAGCAAAGTGTAGGGTGGAGTTCGGTTTCAAATTGGGTCATCAGAAGGGGCCTCACTGAGAAGTTGATATTGGAGCAAAGGCCTAAAAAGAAAGAAGAGAATAAACCAGGCAGATGTGTTTGGGAGAAGGGCATTTCAGGGAAGAGCAAGGGCAAAGAGGCTAACATCAAAGCAGGCTTCACAAGTACAAGGAATATCGAGGTGGCCAGTGTGGCTGAAGCAGCAAGAGTTACATAAAATGGAATAATGAGGTTCAGGTCTTGCAAGACTTTGCAGCTACTGAAGAATTTTGGCTTCTGCTCTAAGTGATATCTGAAGGCTTTGGACAATTTGGAAGAGAGGAAGTGACATGATCTGACTTAGCATTTTGACAGAATAGTTCTTGCTTCTATTCTGGGAATAAAACATGACTTGATGTGGGAGGACAAAAAAGCAGGAAATCAGATGATAGTTCCAGTTTTGCCCATGCATGTGTATGATGTATCTATGGATATATATTTCTGTATTTGTATTTATGACACTCATTTTTTTTCTTTTTCTTTTTTTGTAAATTAATTTATTTTAATTGGAGGTTAACTATTTACAATATTGTAGTGGTTTTTGCCATACATTCACATGAATCAGCCATGGGTGTACATGTGTCCCCCATCCTGAACCCCCTTCCCACCTTCCTCCCCATCCCATCCCTCAGGGTTGTCCTAGTGCACTGGCCCTGAGCGCCCTGTGTCATGCATCAAACCTGGACTGGCGATCTATTTCACATTTGGCAATATACATGTTTCAATGCTATTCTCTCAAATTATCCCACCCTCACCTTCTCCTACAGAGTCCAAAAGTCTGTTATTTACATCTGTTTCTCTTTTGCTGTCTCGCATATAGGGTCATCGTTACCATCATCTAAATTCCATATATATGTGCTATTATACTGTATTGGTGGTTTTCTTTCTGATTTACTTCACTCTGTATAATAGGCTCCAGTTTCATCCACCTCATTTGAACTGATTCAAATGCATTCTTTTTAATAGCCGAGTAATATTCCATAGTGTATATGCACCACAGCTTTCTTATCCATTCATCTGTCAACGGACATCTAGGTTGCTTCCATGTCCTAGCTATTGTAAACAGTGCTGTGATGAACATTGGGGTACACGGGTCTCTTTCAATTCTGCCTTCCTCAGTGCATACGCCCAGCAGTGGGATTGCTGAGTTGTATGGCAGTTCTATTTCCAGTTTTTAAAAGAATCTCCACACTGTTCTCCATAGTGGCTGTACTAGTTTGCATTCCCATTAACAGTGTAAGAAAGTTCCCTTTTCTCCACACCCTCTCCAGTATTTATTGTTTGTAGACTTTTTAATAGCAGCCATTCTGACTGGTGTGAGATGGTACCTCATTGTGGTTTTGATTTGCATTTCTCTGATAATGAGTGATGTTGAGCATTTTTTCATGTGTTTGTTATCCATCTGTATGTCTTCTTTGGAGAAGTGTCTAGTTCTTTGGCCCACTTTTTAATTGGGTTGTTTATTTTTCTGGAATTGAGCTGCATGAGCTGCTTATATATTTTTGAGATTAATTCTTGGTCAGTTCCTTCATTTGCTATTATTTTCTCCCAGTCTGAAAGCTGTCTTTTCATCTTGCTTATAATTTCCTACATTGTGCAAAAACTTTTGAGCTTAATTAGATTCCATTTGTTTACTTTTGCTTTTATTTCCATTACTCTGGGTCATAGAGGATCCTGCTGTGTTTTATGTCAGAGAGTGTTTTGCCTATGTTTTCCCGTAGGAGTTTTATGGTTTCTGATCTTACATTTAGATCTTTAATCCATTTGAGTTTATTTTTGTGTATGGTATTAGCAAGTGTTTGAGTTTCATTCTTCTACAAGTGGTTGACCAGTTTTCCCAGCACCACTTGTTAAAGAGATTGTCTTTTCTCCATTGTATATTCTTGCCTCCTTTGTCAAAGATAATGCATCCATAGGTGCATGGATTTATCTCTGGGCTTTCTATTTTGCTCCATTGATCTATGTTTCTGTCTTTGTGCCAGTACTGTCTTGATGATTCAAGCTTTGTAGTAGAGCCTGAAGTCAGGCAGGTTGATTCCTCCAGTTCCATTCTTCCTTCTCAAGATTGCTTTGTCTATTTGAGGTTTTTTTGTATTTCCATACAAATTATGAAATTATTTGTTCTAGTTCTCTGAAAATATCGTTAGTACCTTGATAGGGAGTGCATTGAATCTATAGATTGCTTTGGGTAGTATACTCATTTTCACTGTATTGATTCTTCTGATCCATGATCATGGTATATTTCTCCATCTATTTGTGTCATCTTTGATTTCTTTCATCAGTGTTTTATAGTTTTATACATATCTTTTGTTTCTTTAGGTAGATTTATTCCTAAGTATTTTATTCTTTTTGTTGCAATGGTGAATGGAATTGTTTCCTTAATTTCTCTCTCTGTTTTCTCATTGTTAGTGTATAGGAATGCAAGGGATTTCTATGTGTTAATTTTATATCCTGCAACATTACTGTATTCATTGATTAGCTCTAGTAAGTTTCTGGTGGTGTCTTTAGGGTTTTCTATGTAGAGGATCATATCATCTGCAAACAGTGAGAGTTTTATTTCTTCTTTTCCAATCTAGATTCCTTTTATTCCTTTTTCTTCTCTGATTGCTGTGGCTAAAACTTCCAAAACTATGTTGAATAGTAGTGGTGAGAGCTGGCACCCTTGTCTTAAAATGATAGTTATGTGTCTCCCCATCTTGGTTCTTTAACCTTATGTCATTCATCTTATGAATGACAATCTCTTGCACATTGTAGATATTCAGTGAATGTTTGGAGGAAAAATTAAGAGAGAGGGAAAGAAAGCAGGATGTAAGAGAGGAGTGAGGGAAGAAAAGAATAGAAAAGGATAAATGGAAATGTGCTATGTACTGTACTTAGACACATTTGACTCTTTGTGACCCCATGGATTGTAGCCCTCCAGGCTCCTCTATCCATGGGGATTCTCCAGGCAAGAATACTGGAGTGGGTTGCCATGCCCTCCTCCAGGGTATCTTCCCAATCTAGGTCTCCTGCATTGCAGGCAGATTCTTTACCATCTGAGCCACCATGGAAGTCCAAGAATACCAGAGTGGGTAGCCCATCCCTTCTCCAGGGGATTTTCCTGGCCCAGGAATCAAACCAGGGTCTCCTGCATTGCAGGTGGATTCTTTACCAGCTCACATACCAGGGAAGCCCTAGTATGGAAAATAATAGAATGGAACACAGCAAAATGGAAGAAAATTAAGTGAGGTGCTATGGCCTAATGGTGAAGAATTCATGCTCTGGAGCCAGAGTACCTGGTTTTAAATCATGGTGCAGCTGTCATGTAAGAGCCGATTGGGGTCATATTATTTAACTACCCTTTGCCTTGGTTTCCTCAATTGTAAAAGGAGAAAATAATAGTACTAACCTCATGGGGGTGGTTAAGAAGATGAAAGGAACTGAACATGCAAAGCACTTAAAATAGTGCCTAGACTGTAAGAAGTGCCCAATAACTATTACAATTTGAACCTACAGACTTGATCTAGGAGGCATCAGGGTTTAGAAGAGAGAACATGCCATTTTCAATAAAATAAACTTAGTGTTGAGTCTCCTCTTTGTCCTTCACCAATTTAGGGACAATTCTTCCTTTCCCTGATTTTTTACTAAAAATTTTAAAAGTGAAGTGTTACAATTAAAAACCTATCACTAAGATTTGGAGTGAATGTTAAATGAGATATGGCATGTGAAAATACTTCCAGAACCTGGCATGCTGTGCTGCTTCATATTCTTCACATACCTTTGTTTCTTTGCTTATTCAGTTCTTTCATTAATGAACACAGACCACCAAAATTGCAGTAATGAATTTCCTTGTCTTGTCCACTCCCAGTGATGTACATAGTTTTTATGCATCATTGATAGATACATTATTTTTCCACCTCAACAAAGAGGAACTAGCATGATACTATATGTTTTCATTTATATTCTTTAAGGCCCTTCAGTACTTAACAATTTGTGGCAGGGGAATTCATGATGCAGTAATGAGAAATGATTCATGTAAAGTCTATATTCTTGTTTTTACCTATATTGTCTAGGAAGTCAGTCTCCAAACTATTCGAAAAGTTGATGCCTATAAACTCTCAACGTCATGCCTATATACTTACAATGTCATCCTCCCATCATTGTGGAAAAATCTCTAAAAATCTCTAGGTAAGCAGTCACTCTTGAATTGGAAGTATTTACATATTATCTTGATTTGGTGGGATTGGGGCATGAGATTAGGGGGAGAAAGATTAGGAGGTAGAAGGTGAAATTAAGTTAAAATGGAAATGACTATTAAGGGCAACTCTGCAAGTCACAAGAAGTGATAGAGAAATAGCTTGTGGAAGGGGTTATGAGAGTGGAGGAAGAGAAAATTTTGCCAGCAGAACTTTATAGACTGTGTATATTTAAAGAAGTCTCAGCATTTTTCATATGATCCCAAGGATCCACATCTTCTACTCCCAGCATCCTGTCAACTGCTAGCCACTGAGTATGGAAAGCACTTCTAACATTCTGCTTTGGGCAGTATGTGGAGTGATGAATAATTTTAAACATAAGAGTGACATAATCTGGAAATAAAGAAACTTCATGTTATAGTTCTGGTTCTGTAATAAATTAATATTGGACTTTGGGCAAGTTGTTTAATCTTCTTAACTGAGTTTCATTATCCCTAGAATGAAAAGTTGGAAGCTGATGACCTTTAACATTTCTTCCAAGCTGGAGGGTCTTTGTTTCCAACACATCTCTGTTATCCATCTGCCAAAATTACCTTCTGAATTTAAGACATGTGGCAGTTCCAACTTAATGGAGGGAATTCTTTGCCTGGGACTCTAGACCCCAAGACCCTGGACCCCAAGCTCAGAAGGTTCCAGGTTCCTCTGGGAAGGAAAGAGTCCTATTAATATCAACTATTCATTTCAGAAGCTCACTCAAGGTCAGGCTTCAGTAGTCTTAAAACAAAACAAAACAATAAATAAAAAATTAAATTGCTGTTTGTTTTAAACTGTTGGTTGGAATGAAATCCACCAAATCTTACTTCTTATTTTGTAACCAGCTTAAGGGAATCTGAGTGTGACTTATTAAAAGAAGATTTTCATGTTGGATACTTAAAAAAAAAAAAAAACAAATATTTTTTCCTTCTTTTTTCCTCCCTATAGAAATGTGGTTTTGATTTTTTTTTTTTTTTTATGTGATGCAGATGGAATCTTTCCCAAAATATTTCCAAAAACTGCCTTGGATCTGAGATTACCCTTCAGAAATTGAGATCATAAGTAACTGCGAGCAGCCAAAAGTGAGAACTGTAATGGAAAATGTTTTGCATCCATAATTGCAGCATCTGCTAAGTCAGGCTGTAGGCTGCAGAGATTCTTTACCCAGTGCAGTCATAACTTCTACTTTCCCACCACCTCTACCTGGATAGAGACTCTCATCCTCTCACTTCACTTAAGGGAGCAGACTTTGGTGGGTTTCCTGTCTCTCCTCTCCCTTGCTCCCATCCATTCTCTCTGATATCCCAGGTCACCTACCAGTGCATGACTCCTACTAGTGAGTAAAAAGGCTGGAGAAAGCAACTAAGTAAGCATAGCATACAGCCGCTGCTCAAAACCTGACAGTAACTACACTGATTAACAAAGCCCAGGGTCCTTATCATAACTTAGATTTCTTCAAGATCAAATATGAAGCTAATTTTCCAGACACCTCCTTCAATTTCTTTCCAAGTGTCATGCCCAAACACACAGAGAATTCTTAAAACCAAAACCTACCATGTGTGTGCATGTGTGTGCTTAGTCACTTCAGTCATGTCCAACTCTTTGTGATGCCTTGGACTGTAGCCCATCAGGCTTCTCTGTCCATAGCATTCTCCAGGCAAGAATACTGGAGTGGGGTACCATGCCCTCCTCCAGGGGATCTTTCTGACCTAGGGTTCCAACTCGCATCTTGCATGTTTCCTGTATTTCAGGTAGATTCTTTACCACTGAGCCACTGGGAAGCCTAAAGCCTACCATACACTGTCTTACATGTTCACATTTTTCATTCCCAGTGTTTAGAATATTTTTCTGCACCTGTATTTATTTATTTATTTATTTATTTTTGTTGTTGCATCTGTATTTAAATTCCTCCTGCTTCAAAGCTCAGCTTAAATTCTTTCTTTTCCAGAAAGCTTTCTTGATAGCTACAGACAAAACAATTAAACTGTTTTTCATTTCCAAACCTCATTGCTTTATTTAACACATACACATTTCAAATTATCTTAGAATTATTTTTATCAATATTTTCCTTATTAAAAAGTCAATAAATTTCATACAATAAAGGTAAGACTATTTCATGAGCATTTTCACATTCTATAAGACTTTTCACAATGCCTAGATGAGAGGAAAATTCAAAGATATGCATAAAACGTTATCTTTTATCAATTCCATTTATCAATTCTATCTATCAATTCCAACTCATGAGGATAAGAAGCAATAATGAATGGAGATTAGCATCCTTAGCTGATTAGCATTCATTAGTCTTGAGGAACCTCAGGGAACAAATTGAGGAAATTTCTGGAGAGGGTCACTAAGGAGAGAGCTAATCATTAGGGTAAGGAATATCAGGACAATAGAGGGTTTGACAGGTGGTCTCCAAGTCAGGGAAATTAAAAATCAGGTGTTAGAGCAATCTGGTAAGGTCGAGAGTCATATGGTACTGTGTGAACTTTCTAAAAGGAATACCAGTCATGTAGTGAATCTTTGCAGGCAAGAGATGACAGAAGACAATATTTGCTGACTGTGGTGGCTGAGAAGAGGCTAGAGTGATAGTCAAGCTTCAACCAAGTTGGAGTTGAAGGAAATCCTAGAAAAGAATCTGAATTTGAAAAATAAAAGCAAGTCAGAATTGAACCTCACAAATTCGACTTGAGGCAGGAGACAGATGGGGCCCCATCACTCTGAACAGCTGGAGTTTGTCTCCTGTGGACAGATACTTCAAGATGAAGAGCAGGAGGAGTTAAATCCTGCCTGGATATTTCTCATTCTCCAGGTCAAGGAGACCTTCCCAACTATATGTGTGCAGATAGGCTCTTTGGAAGTCAAAAAGGGAGTGATGTCAACCTACCCTCTTCCTTAAAATCTGTCTTGGCTATGAGATGTGCATGCACATAAGGGAGGACCCAGAGATAAACCAAATACAGACTCAGAACCAGGTAAAGCAGGATGATTGGCCAAAGGAAATCTGGAAGGAAGCCCTGTATAAATGATTCAGATGACCACAGGGCACAACTCACTCTCTGAGCCTGCCCACTGTGACTATTCTTCCTTTCCCTTTTAACAAACACTTTACTTCTTTCACTACTTTCTTTGTGGGAATTAATTTCTACAAAGCCCGAAGGGTCAGGAGTCTTGTCACTGGTGACTTGTCTAGTGTCTAGGATTCAGTGCTCCCACTGCCACAGCCTAACCTCAATCTCCGGCCAGGAATTAAAACCCTGCTTCAAGCCACTGCAGGCCAAGGTCACCTGTGATCAGATTGGACCTATACCATTTGGAGATGGAGGATAAAGAGGATCAATTTAGTGGTCATGTGCATGACTCACAGTTGTCAGGCTGGATAGCACCTCTCACTGGTGACCTGAGGTTGCTGTTCATTGTTTGCTGGCCATCATATGCTTAAATGACTGAGTGGGACAGAGCTTAATGTAAGTGATTAGAGCTGGAATTCTGAAGAAGGTAAGAATTGGTAGCAGTAATCAACCCTGGCTCATTCCAAGGTGAATTATAAGCGAAAGTTTCAACCTATGAAGTTTCAAATAGTCTTTTAAAAATGGCTTGAAACATCTGTGGTGCTAGTAGAATGCTTTTCATTTAAAAAAGTGCTAGGGAGCTCCTAAGGATTAGTAAAAACATTAGACAGACCTTCCTGCTCCTTACTCCACACTGCTCTAGAGAATAGATTTCTCAGCTCAGTTGGTGCCATTGCATGATGGAAGGAAGAAGTTAAAAAAAAAAAAAAGAAAGAAAGGAAGGAAGATATAAGGGATGTGCTTTTGTCTGAAATTTTGGCCCATATGACATTCCTAGACCTTTTGCTTTTCCCCTATTGCAAATAATCTGACATTTCCTCCAGTGTAACTACTTAGTTAAAGGAAAAGTGTGACAGAAAGGACAAATGTGTATTGTACTCTGAGTCTATCGATTATCTGTGGATCTGGATAAACATCTTAATCACCACAACACTAAGTTTCCTTGTCTGAAACATGTGGACAGTATTCAACTGACAAAATTGCTGTGAGGACAAAAAAATTGAGGGTCTAGTTGCTGTGAAATGAAAGTTGTTCAGTCATGTCCGACTCTTTGCAACTGCATGGACTGTACAGTCCATGAAATTCTCTAGGCCAGAATACTGAAGTGGGTAGCTGTTCCCTTCTCCAGGGGATCTTCCCAACCCAGGGACCAAACCCAGGTCTCCCACACTATAGATGGATTCTTTACCAGCTAAGCTGCCGGGGAAGCCCAATAATACTGTAGTGGGTAGTCTATCCCTTCTCCAGGGGATCTTCCTGACCCAGGAATTGAACCAGGGTCTCCTGCATTGCAGGCAGATTCTTTACCAGCTGAGATACCAGGGAAGCTCTAGTTGCTGTAATTGTGATTATTAATGACAAAGGCTCCATAAAGTCCTACTTTTAAATAGCCTATGCAAATAAGCACTTGCCTATAGGACACTTTTAAAGTAAAAACATTTAATACTTTGCACAACAAAGTTTCCATACTCAAATTTTATGTACAATAATTATTATCTTGTCAGCTTCTTGGGATAAAACCTAGCAGGTATCTAGAATGTTAAAACCGGTTCTTGTAATTATTTCCTAATCCCAGATTTTAATAATTTTCCTTTCTCAGCCAATGGTTTTAAAAAATAAATTTCTGCATAAAGAAAGTAATACATGTTCATTACATACAGTGCAGAAAATATAGAAAAGTAAAAAATATATATATATTCCATGTTATTGTTTTGGTATACTTTTTACTATTCTATTTTATGTTCTTATATTCTGCTTTCTTCAGTCTCTAAACAACTTTTCTACCTTATGACAGTCAATAGATGCACATATTATATCATAAGAATATGTGTGTCATGTGCATAGTCACTCAGTCATGTCTGACTCTTTGTGACCCCATGGACTGTAGCCCACCAGGTTCCCCTGTCCATGGGATTCTCCAGGCAAGAATACTGGAGTGGGTTGCCATGCCGTGCTCCAAGGGATCTTCCTGACCCAGGGATCAAACCCAGGTCTCCAGCATTGCAGGAAGAATCTTTACCACCTAAGCCACCAGGGAAGCCCATAAGAATATATCCTTTAATTGATCATTATTTTGTATCTTCTGGAGAAATTTTTCATCCTTATAAATGAAATCCAGATGATACTTGAGGTAATTTAAATACTTTTTAAACTTTATTTCACATTGCATGGAAGTTTCCCCCACTGTTGGACACATTTCCATGGAAATCACATTCTCATAGCAGTCCAGCTCTGGTTCTCTGCTCCTTCTTGTACCAAATTAGTTTAATTTTGGATAGTTTTATTTCTCTCACTCTTTTTCATACCTCCCTTCCCCATGCATTGACTCTGGCATAGAATACAGGCCCTTTCTGGGGTGCATACGCAGACAAGATAAACTCCTTCATACCATTCCGTATCACCATGTGTAAAATGCAGCTATACTGGATTCCCTTTAGTGTTCTTCCAGAGACGTAGTTAAGATTGGGGCCAATTTCAAATACATTTGGTTGCCAGACTATATTTCTTTTTATCACAACATTGTGTTGAGATGCAGCTGCCATATGAGGGCTGGGTCTCTTTTTGAGTTACACTTAAGATAGCCTCCTATAAGCAAAATTGTTTGGCCAAAGGCTGTGAATATTTTTAAGTCTATGGAAACATATTGTCAACTTCCTTTCCAGAAATTTTATATGAATTTAGACTCCCATCAGCAGGATATGAGAATGACCATCTCACAGTCACTCTGTACACCTACTGTGCTATGTGTGTACTGCTATTATGGAACTAATTACATGGTATCAAAATTATTTGTATAGGTGTCTGACTTCTTACTTAAACTGATTCTCTTAAGGTCAAAGTTCAAGCTTACTCTTCTTTGGCTTTAGCACAGAATGTGCTGGCCCCAAGCAGAGAGTCAATGGACGTCATGGCTAGCTGTGGAAATCATGCTAATGAATGTGAACTGACTGCTTCTATTATAATAGGGCATCCAGTAAGTTTAGGTTTTTTCGTGGTATGGTTGTCCTTTGCCTGATGTGCAAACTTAAACTCAAACTAGCATTCTTCCCCTGTCCTCTTTTGCTTGGCTTTTTACCATTTCCTCTCACACCTATATATGGTGTTTTATTTTCTTGGATCATCCCCCCTCCCATTTTCCACCAATTTTCTTATCTCTCAAGGGATGAACTGAGGCTCAGAGTTCGTGCTAGTGTTACCTGCCCTAACAACCCCTAGGATGAATTGGTTTCTTTCTTTCATCTCCAAGAGTTCATTGTCTAGATGGCTCTTAGACTATTCCCATATTATATTGAACTTGCCCTCTTAACTGCTTTTCTCAGGTGACTCAGTGGTAAAACATGCACCTGCCAATGTAGGAGATGCAAGTTTGATCCCTGGGTTGTGAAGATCCCCTGGAGTAGGAAACAGCAACCCACTCCAGTATTCTTGCCTGGGAAATCCTATGGACAGAGGAGCCTGGCAGGCTTCAGTCCATGGGGTTACAAAAGAATCAGACACAACTTAGGGACTAAACAACAACTCTTTCCATAGACTAGTATTTTTCAAATTACATGTCACAGTCCATTACTATCTTGAAATAATTTAGGGCATTCAACATGTGAAAAACAGAATAGACTAGAATAAAATGGAGTGGAATAACGTAGAACAAAAGGAAAATATCACAGTACATTGCATATAGTAAGATTATTTTATGAAATTTAACCATACTGTACATATTATATGTGCATTTGTGTAGGTGTGTGTGTTGTACGAAGTTCAACGTAAAATGCATTTCTTACTTTGGGTTGTGGTTGAACTACTTGAAATCCACGGCTCTAACTGTGAGCTTTGAGGGTAGTAGCGACTCTGTTTTACTTATTTTTGTATTCCCAGGGGCTTGAATAGAACCTAGTTTTAGCACATAGTGGGCAACCCCAAAACTTAATATACAGTGCATAATGACCATGCAATTCAAGGAATATATACATATAGCCACCTTTAGGCCAGAAAGACCTTTCTTCCTTAAGGGCAAAATATCAATGAGATGAAGCCTTGAGGCTACATCTGATGGGGTTTTGGTGAATGAAATGCTACCCAACAATTCAATTCCTTTAGTAAAATCTCTGTTTTTAAACACACAACTGATGGTATCAACATTCCATTTTTGGTATTTGGAAAATTCATCAAAATTCAGTTCAGTTCAGTCACTCAGTAGAGTCCGACTCTTTGCAAGCCCATGAACTGCAGCATGCCAGGCTTCCCTGTCCATCACCAACTCTTGGAACTTGCTCAAACTCATGTCCATCAAGTCGGTGATGCCAACAAACCGTCTCATCATCTGTCATCCTCTTCTCCCATCTTCAATTTTCTCAGCTTCAGGATCTTTTCAAATGAGTCAGTTCTTCACATAAAGTGGCCAAAGTGTTGGAGTTTCAGCTTCATCATCAGTCCTTCCAATGAACACCCAGGACGGATTTCCTTTAGGATGGACTGGTTGGATCTCCTTGCAGTCCAAGGGACTCTCAAGAGTCTTCTTCAACACCGCAGTTCAAAAGTATCAATTCTTCAGTGCTCAGCTTTCTTTGTGGTCCAACTCTCACATCCATACATGACTACTGGAAAAACCATAGGCTTGACAAGACAGACCTTTGTTAGCAGAGCAATGTCTCTGCTTTTTAATATGCTGTCTAAGTTGGTCATCAGAATTATGTGTGACAATCTCCAACCCTGGCACTGGAAGGCAGTTCACTTAAATAAGCTGGCTCTGCAGAAACCCTGCTTGGTTCAAATCCTGGCTTTGATAATTTATTAGCATAACTGCTTTAAGTCTCTGTTACTTCATTTCTAAAATGAAAGACAAAGTAGCTACGTCACGGGCCTTAACTGCTTACTTTAATAGTAACCATTCAGTAAGTGTTTGTTACTGTTGTTCAGTCACTGTTTATAGCTGTTTAGTCACTAAGCCCTGTGGGATTCTTTCGAGACCTTATGGCCTATAGCCCGCCAGGTTCCTTTGTCCAGGAGATTTCCCAGGGAAGAATACTCAGTGGGTTGCCATTTCCTTTTCCAGGGGATCTTCTTGGCTGAGGAATCAAACCCGGGTCTCTTGCTTTGCAGGCGGATTCTCTACCATCTGAGGCGGGGTCAGTAAGTGTTAGTTATTAATATATCTCTGTAGTGAAAGGCACTGCAATATATTTTTATTTCATTTAGTTCTCACATGGTTCTATACAGGTAGGATTACTGTTTTTCTTTTACAAATAAATAAGGTAGTTGCAGTTTAGCAACTGAATGTCATGAACAAGGACAGCTAACAAGTAGATCAAAGCCAGACATACCTGGTACAAGAGATCTCTCCCCTTTCCTGTCAGTAATGTACCCACTCAGGGCATATACAGTTCATTTTCCTAGTCAACAGGTGTCATTGAAAATATAGAGAATAAAAATAATTTTGTTACAATCAACAGATGATTATAGAATAGGATTAAAATTTATATAGATATTAACAAAACATGATACTTCATATTTAACTGATAAGGAGGTGCATCTCATTTGGCCAATGGTGTCAGGGATTCCTAAGGAGCAAAGTCTGAAAAGCAAGGAATTTTATACTACTACCTCCTGGGGAATACAGGTGGTTCTCTTGCTCCTCAAGTTCCTTGTAAAGCAATCAGACTCTGGTGGATGGGACAATCCCCAAAGGTGATTTGCTACTGAATTATCAGCCCATGATTCACTTAACTTCTGCTTCTGGCACTAACCTCATTTCTCTTTTCTAGAAAATTTGCCCCCTCCTGTCTATTTGTTCTGCCTCACAATAGAGGTACTTTGATCTCAGCCTTGAAAATGTAGTTTCTGAAAAGCCTCAGTTTTATAAGATAATGTAGTATCATCATCATGAGTAAGAGAAAAAACATGTACCTCGTCCCTCATGAGGCTGCATCTTCAGATAACTCCTCTGCCTCCCACCCTCCATCCTATTGTTCTTCCCACCTCTCACAGAGGTTTCCCTTGGTCTTGCTGAAAGCAGGAAGACCATGAAAGCCTGCCACTGGAAAGGTCAATGTATTGCAGGAAAGCCTTGATTCTGCTCAGGGCAGCATAGTGTAGAAAGGGGAGCCTGGCTGACCTGTTACCAACTCTACTACCTAAAAAGGAAGTGACTTTTTAAAATCAGTTTTGCAAAGTTCCTAATAATTATTTTTATTATAAAAATAGCATTTGCTCATTTGTACAAAAACTGTGAAAAGTACCTTACTCTTTTTCTCTTCTCCATTTGTATTTACCAGAAGCATTCGCATCCACATCTCTTTATTATCCAGAAATTTACAAACATGTATACATTCATACAAGGCTTCTCAGGTGACATAGGGGTGAAGAACCCACCTGCCAATACCGGAGACACAGGAGACTCAGGTTCAATCCCTGGCTCAGGAGAACTCCCTGGAGGAGAAATGGCAACCCAGCCCAATAATTTTGTCTGGAAAATCCCATGGACAGGGCAGCCTAGTGTGCTGTAGTCCATGGGGTGACAAAAAGTTGGACATGACTTAGTGACTGAGCACAAACATATACGTGTATACATAAATGATGTAGTGGGGAGTCTATTACACATATAATTAGGCCATTGTCTAGTCTATTTAGCAATGTATCTTGGACATCTTTGCAAATCAGTGCAGATAATCTCCCTTTCCTTTTTAATAACTGCATGGAATCCCATTGTATGGATATATCATAAATTATGAACTTATTTCCCATTGATGAAATCAGATTGATTAGGGTTTCCCTGGTGGCTCAGATAGTAAAGAATCTGCCTGCAATGCAGGAGACCTGGGTTTGATTCCTGGGTCAGGAAGATTCCCTGGAGAAGGGAATGGTTACCCACACCTTGCCTGGAGTGGGTATTCTTGCCTGGAGAATTCCATGGACAGAGAAGCCTGGCAGGCTACAGTCCATGGGATTGCAAAGAGTCAAACATGACTAAATTGCAAAGAGTTGGACACGACTAACACTTTCACTAGATTGCTTTCAGTTTGTTTTAAATGAACAAAGATATTTTCCAAATGCTTAACAAAGTCAAGTTTTCTTCCACAAAATAAAAGACAGACAACTCCAAAGAAAAGGCTATAGCATGTAGTCGAAAGAAAAAGAACACCACATGTCCAAAATACATTTAAAAAGTTACTAAACCTCACAATGTAAGAAATACAAATTAAAACATCCTTGATAGGATATCATATTTACCCATTAATTTGGAAAAACTTTTAAGGTAGATAAACAGTATTGCTGGGGCTTCCCTGGTGGCTCAGATAGTAAAAAATCTGCTTACAAATGTCAGAGACCTGTGTTCGATCCCTGGGTTGGGAAGATTGCCTGGAGAAGGAAATCACAACCCACTCCAGTATTCTTTTTTTTTTTTTTCCAGTATTCTTTCCTGGATAATTCCATCAACAGAGGAGCTCGGCGGACTTCAGCCCGTGGGGTTGCAAAGAGTCAAACACAACTGAGTAACTAACATTTTCACTTTTCACTGCCAAAGAAAAGTCACACTCATTCATTGTTGAGGAGTATTAATTTTGCACAACTCTTTTTGGAGGGCAAATTGGTAGAATCTCTCAGAATTTTAAATGACCAGAGCTTTTGACACTCAATTCTATTCCTAGATGCTCTTGGTCAGGTGTGTATAAATATATGTGAGTTCAAGGAAGAAGAGCCTGGTGGTCTACAGTCCATGGGGTAGCAAAAAATCAGATACAACCGACTGACTAACATACATCTACATAGATAATGCTGCATAATTGGAATAGTTAGCTAGGAAATCTGAATTGTCATCATCACGTCTGTAAGAGGGTTATAATAAATGACTAATCATATTCACATTGCTGGGTTGTTATGAGGGTTAGAGATGATAAACTTAAAGGTCATGGAAGAAAGCCTTAGTACAGTCAATATTCAGTAAATGGCAGCTATGATGATTCTCAAGAAATATGACTCTTCCTCCTCTCAGCTGGATACATAGGCCAGATGACTTTATTACAACATCAGGTTGGGGTGATAGGGGATTCCCATCATATGAAGCCCCTCTGCCCCCTGCCTTGTAAGTGTTCAACTTGTTATCACTACAATAACGATATGCAGCTAACAGATTTCTACACCAGTCAAGTATTTCAAAATGTGGAATTTTAGAAGTGGACTTCTTGGCTTGAAGGTGCTTTAATATCAAATAGTTGCTTTCATTAAAAGAGGCTTTCCACTCCCATAATGTTTAAGATTCTTTGGGAATGAAAGACGAGGAGAAGAATGAATAGCTACCAAATGGTAACTTTGTACCAGGAAGCGGACAAGTGGTTTATGAACATGATCTGAAACTTCACAAAAATCCCCACAAGTGAACACTATGCTTTCTGTCTATATAAGAAACCGAGTTTCTGACAGGTGACATGATTTGTAGAAGCCGCACAGCAGACACCAGTTGAAGAGCTGAAGCCTCAAACCAGATTTGTCTTTGTCTGACTCTAAAGACAACACTCGATTTTCCTTGTGATTAAATAGACATTAAAGTTGTAAGTAAAAGAAAAAGAAATAAATGTTGCATTCTCTGAGCTGACATGCCTATATGGGAAGCAGCATGGAACCCCAAAGAAGCCCTTTAGGGGTTAGAAGACCAGTGCTGTAACCCCAGCTCTGCTGCCTGTCAACTGGGGGACCACTGAAAAGTCACTTAACCCTAGTAAATCTTTTTTCTTTCTATAAAATAGAGATAAGAGTACTCTACTACCCTACATCTTGGGTAGTCCCTGGGAATAGATGTAAGTGAAAGCATAAAGAGATATGAAAAAAATAAAGGAAACCAGACCAGATGCATACTTAGTCATTCTGCCAAATTATGTGTGAAGAAATCACATTTAGTTCTATCATTACCATTTTCCAAAGTGTTTTTCATAGAACCGGAATTCCCTGGCATGTCAATAGGCATAAAGTGAAAGGAAAAAATAAAAGCAGAAGTCCTGGGACAAAAGAGCTAAACAATCCTAGCCAAAGAAATTTAAACTGTTTTCCTTATTTCTTTTGAAACTGACTTCACAGAAAACAGTATTCTGTGTGATAAATCTTCAAGGGATGTAGTAATGCAGTACCTCTATATTTTATCTGACGGTACATGCCTTTTTTAAGAAACACATCGAGGGACTATGTTCAGTAGAATACAGGCTACAAAAGGCTGCTATAATGCATTTTTCTAGGAATGTTAAACTTTAAATTCTAGCATCACAGAGATTCTTTCTGAAGAACTGATGAGAGAGGGATAATGTTTTTGATGATCCACAGCTCCTTGAGCATGAAATGCACAAAGGAGAATATGGGTAATTATACTGGGGAAGGAAGAGATCCCTGAGTGGAGTGTTAAAGAATGAGTAGATATTTGCCAAGTGGATAAGGTGGGATCATCTCTAGTATTTATTTGAGATAATTTAGTGAATAACAGCATCCTCAACACAGAAACTTCACAGTTACAATCAGTAGAAATCATATGGCTAATTCAATCCAACAAATGTTTAATGCATTCCAACTAATTGGGAAGAAAGAAATTAGGGAAACACAGTTATTATCAAATGAAAGAAGTTGATAATCTAATGATGAGAAAGATATGTAAAGATAAGACTTGCGAAGAAAAAATAATATGTTATTAATAGAAGTATAAGATGTTATAGGGGGCTTCTGTGGTGGCTCAGACAGTAAAGAATTTGCCTGTAATGTGGAAAACTGAGGTTTGATTTTTGGGTCAGGAAATCCCCTGGAGAAGGAAATGACAACCCACTCCATAGAGAATTCCATGGACCGAAAAGCCTTGTGGACTACAGTCCTTGGGGTTTCAAAGAGTCAGACCCGATGGAGTGACTAACACTTTCTTTTTTTTTTTCAAGGTGTTATAGAAGCATAGCAGCAAGAGAGTTTAACTTTGATTTGGGTGAGTGAGTTAGGGGAAGAATTCAGGGGAGGGTGTTTTCAGAGCTGGAGATAGATGCAATTGAATCATTGTGCTAAGCTACACTTAGGTATAACTGAGTTGTTTTTCTCACTCCAGGTCAACAGCAGAAGCAGGACTGATTTTCAAAGTAGGTTATGTGGAGGCTGAATAAGGTTTGTTGTTGTTGATTAGTTTCCCAGCCATGTCTGACTATTTGTGAACTCATGGACTGCAGCATGCCAGGCCTCCCTGTTCCTCACCATCTTCTGGAGTTTGCCCAAGTTCATGCTCATTGCATCAGTGATGCCATCCAGCCATCTCATCCTCTGATTCCCTCTTCTCCTTCTGGCTTCAATACTTCCTAGTACCAGGGACTTTTCCAATGAGTGGTCTGTTCGCACTGGATGACCAAAATACTAGAGCTTCAGCATGTCCTTTCAGTGAATATTCAGGGTAGATCCCCCTTAAGATTGACTGGTTTGATCTCCTTGCTGTCCAAGGGACTTTCAGGAGTCTTTAGCACCACAGTTCAAAGGTATCAATTCTTTAGCATTCTGCCTTCTTTACCGTCCAGCTCTCACAACCGTAGGCGACCACCGGAAAGACCATAGCCTTGACTATACAGACTTTTGTTGGCAGAGTAATGTCTCTGCTTTTTCAACATACTGTCTAGGTTTGTCATGGCTTTTTTCTGCCAAGAAGCAATTGTCTTCTGATTTCACTGTCCACAGAGATTTTGGAGCCCAAGGAAAGGAAATCTGTTACTACTTCCATCTTTTCCCCTTCTATTTGCCATGGGGTTCCCTGGAGGAGGGCATGGCAACCCACTCCAGTATTCTTGCCTAAAGAATCTCATGGACAGAGAAACCTGGCAGGCTACAGTCCATAGGGTTGCAAGGAGTTGGACATGACTGAAGCGACTTAGCGCATACTTTCTTTTAGCAAGACTCCATTGATGGGGAGGACTAACAAGGAAAAATTACGGGGAGGAAAAGATTTTCTCATGGGTATTTGGTACTTAAGATCAGTAAAAGGGAAGAGCTAGAGTTGCTTTAGAGTCTCTTCATCTCAGTTAAGAAGGTGTTCTTGTCTATGAATCTCAATATATCTTTACATTTTTAGTGTTTTTGCTTTCAAATTAGTTTAGAATTTAAAACTAAAACCTTAAAAAACAAAACTTCATCGTTGTTAATATAATAACATTTTAATGAAAAATCCTAAATTTTTCAAAGCAAAAGATTAGGTAGAAGAGTGGTATTATTTTACTTTTTTAATAAATATTTCTATTGTTTTATTTAAAAGAAGACAGCTAATTCTTCTATTTACTTCAGCATTCAATCTATTATAAATGGTCCTTTGGAAGCATCTGAAAGAAAACTGACTTGATATGTAAATTGGAAAAAGAAGGAATGTTTTAATAACCTTTTAAAATAGTTGTTGATATTCTGCTTTGCTTATACATCAAAACTTTCTTAAAGATTTTTTTGCAGCAAAATTCTGAAACTGTATCAAAGAAATTTTAACACTGTTTTACATTAAACTCCATTAGTCCTTTTTGTACTTTAAATGATTGTTTTAGTAATGCATGATTTTGGTCTTTTGGAAAATACTGGCTCCCTGAGTTATACAGAGCTTCCAAACATTGACATATTCCCTCATAAATCCATTAATATTATCAGTCATCTTATCAGAAATGATGCTATTTTGTATTGGAAAGCATCGAAAAGGTCTTAAAGCTGATGGTGGCTGATACTAGTTTTCCAAAGTTTCACTGGAAAGCTCCAATTTTATCTTTGGCAACAAATACTGTCAGTTGTTTTCCATGAAGTGATAGGCTCATTTAGTTCACTTTTTGAGAAAATGTCTATGAAATACTCAAGTCCAAATTGCCACAGTTTCTATTTGAGTCACTTTTTTGAGGCAAAAATCATGTTGACATTTGAACTGATGTTGTAAAAGAAATATTGGCTAAAACTTCTAGCACCTTAGCATGAATCAAAGTACCTAACTGTGTCTGTAGTCATTATATTCTTCACTTACAGAAAAAAAGTAATTTTCTCTTTAGAGTATTCTTTATAAAAACTATAAACAGTAAAATTCATAATTTTCTTTTTTTCTTTTTATTTTAATTGGAGGCTAATTACTTTACAACATTGTATTGGTTTTGCCATACACTGACATGAATCAGCCATGGGTGTACATGTGTCCCCATCCTGAACCCCCCTCCCACCTCCCTCCCATACCATCCCTCAGGGTCATCCCAGTGCACCAGCCCTGAGCCCCCTGTCTCATGCATCGAACCTGGACTGGTGATCTGTTTCACATTTGATAATATACATGTTTCAATGCTATTCTCTCAAATCATTCCACCCTCACCTTCTCCCACAGAGTCCAAAAGACTAATTTTCTTAAAGTTTAAGCTTGGAATTCATCTTTTAAATATTGTGTATGATGAAGTGGAAATTTTGCATGAAGCACTTCTGCTATATACTGAAATACAATGGTTATCTCAAGGAATAGCTCTTATGTAATTGTTTTAGCCCTTATGTAACTCCTTTTGTACATGAAACATGATTACTATTTGAAAAAATGACAGCAGCTTGTATTTTTACCTTAAATCATTAAAATAAATGTTAGGGCTTGGACTTTCTGCACATGGTTATTTACAAAAAAATAATCAAAACTAACATATATGATATAATTAAATATACATATTTTTTACTAATATATTGTTTGCTTTGATATACTATGTACTTATATATATGGGTTTCCCTGATGGCTCAGCAAGTAAAGAATCCACCTGCAGTGCAGAAGACACAGGAGACATAGGTTTGATCCCTGAGTTGGGATGATCTCCTGGAGGAGGAAAAATGGTAACCCACTCCAGCATTCTTGCTTGAAAAATCCCATGGGCAGAGGAACTTGGAAGGCTATAGTCCGTGGGGTCACAGAGTTGGATATGACTGAACAACTGATGCACACACGCATGTATATATGTGTGTAAATTCCAACACCTCGTGAACATTTCCCTTCCACGATGCTCAGACACCTCAGGCTCAGTTTGACCCAAAGTGAAATCATCATCCGGGAGACTGTGTTTCAGGAGAGTTTCTAGAAGGATGGAGGGCCTGAAGCAAGAAGGAAGAGAGAGGTCTGCTGAAGATAATCACATCTTAAAGAGAGCTGCACTACTGTCATCATTTGTAGGACCCTTAGAATAGAATAATAGTAGGGGACTTCAATATTCCACTGACAGTGATGGATAGATGGTCCAGCAAGAGGTCCCCAACCTCTGAGAGCTAATGCCTGATGATCTGAGGTGGGGCTGATGTAATAATAATAGAAATAAAGTGCACAATAAGTGTCATGTGCGTGCATCATCCCAAAACAACCCCCCTCACCTATGGAAAAAGTGTCTCCCACAAAAGCAATCCCTGGTGTCAAAAATGTTGTAGATTGCTGGTCCAGACAGAAAACCAATGAGGAAACATTGGATGGCACTCTAGAATGAATGAACTTAACAGACATATACAGAATATTTCATCTCACATCAGTAGAAGGCACTTCCTTCTCAAGTGCATTTGGAACATTCTCTAGGATAGATCATATGATAGGGTACAAAGCAAATATTAACAAATTAAAGAAAATTGAAATCATACCAACTATATTTTCTAACCACAATGATGTGAAACTATATATCAACAAGAGAAAAGTAAGAGGACCTATAAATTTGTGGAAACTAGACAATGTACTTCTCAGCAATCACTGGGTCAAAGAAGAAATGAAAGGTGAAATAAAAATTACATTGAAAATTAAAGTTAAAATGGAAATATATCAGCTATTATAGAATGCAGCAAAAGCAGCTCTGAGGGGAAAATTTATAGAAAAAAAAAAAAAAAACCACATATATTAAGAAATTAGAAAATCTCAAACAACCTAACTTTATATCTCAGGGAACTAGAAAAAGAAGAACAAATTAGATTCAAAGTTAACAGAGGGAAAGAAAACAAAGATTAGAGCAGAAATAAATTAAGTAGAGACCAGAAAAACAGAAGTATCAATGAAACAAAGAACTTGTTCTTTAAAAAAATGTAAATGCAGAAAATTTCAAATTAAATTTTAGGATATTCAGAAAAGAAGAATAAAGTGCAGTGTTTCAAGCACCTCCTCTTCCAGGCAAGTGTTTCGCTATCCAAGGAACAAAGCTCTCCTCAGGCCAACTCACTGTCCTGTGTTCCTAACATGATCCTCTGTTGCACTCTCAGCTCTGTGACTGGCGCTTCTTTCCCCTGACCTCTACCTTCTCTCACTTCCCTCCTCATTGTGACAGCCTTTCTCCAGATATACATCATCTCCCAACTTTCTTCCTGTTTTTGACTCTTACCTTCTTATCCTAGTTCTACCAGAGGTATTTAGGATACCCAATTTGTCTGTAGAGTTGGAGACATGGTTAGTGTGGAGGGGGGCAAAGCCAACCTATTTGGTATCAGAGTGTTGTGAGTAGAAACAAATCACTGGGGCAAAGACTGAAAAATATCTCTGCCCTCAAATGTAGGTTCCAAAGATGTATATACAGTTCTATTGCACATTACTAATTTGCCTGATTTTTGCCCTAACTAGACTGTGGTCTTCTTGATTTGTGTAGGATATTTGGTCTTTGGAATCCCAGTAATAGTACAGTATGTAGACAGGAATCTTTTTAAAAGTAAGTAAATAATATCAAGTACTTCTCTGATTTCCATGGAGCTACAGTCTAAAGAAACATCAGAATATCTAAAAGATGTGGAGGAGAAAGTTGAAGACAAACTTGAATGAATTGTTCAGTTCAGTTCAGACCCTCAGTCATGTCTGACTCTTTGCAACCCCATGGACTGCAGTACACCAGTTGTCCCTCACCAACTCCCAGAGCTTACTCAAACTCATATCCATCGAGTCAGTGATGCCATTCGACCATCTCATCCTCTGTCATCTCCTTCTCCTCCTGCCTTCAATCTTTCCCAGCATCAGGGTCTTTTCCAATGAGTCAGTTCTTTGCATCAGGTGGCCAAAGTAATGGAGCTTCAGCTTCAACATCAGTCCTTCCAATGAATATTCAGGACTGATTTCCCTTAGGATGGACTGGTTGGATCTCCTTGCAGTCCAAGGGACTCTCAAGAATCTTCTTCAACACCACAGTTCAAAAGCATCAATTCTTCGGTGCTCAGTTTTCTTTATAGTCCAACTCTCACATCCATACATGACCACTGGAAAAACCATAGCCTTGACTAGACAGACCTTTGTTAGCAAAGTAATGTCTCTGCTTTTTTAATATGCTGTCTAGGTTGGTCATAGCTTCTTTACCAAGGAACAAACATTTTTTAATTTCATCACAGCAGTCACCATCTGCAGTGATTTTGGAGCCCAAGAAAATAAAACCTGTCACTGTTTCCATGTTTCCCCATCTATTTGCCATGAAGTGATGGGACCAGATACCATGATCTTAGTTGTTTGAATGCTGAGTTTTAAGCCAACATTTCTACTCTCCTCTTTCATTTTCATCAAGAGGCACTTTAGTTCCTCTTTGATTTCTGCCATAAGGGTGGTGTCATCTGCATATCTGATGTTATTGATATTTCTCCCAGCAATCTTGATTCCAACTTGTGCTTCATCTAGTCTGGCATTTTGCATGATGTACTCTGAATATAATTTAAATAAGCAAGGTGACAATATACAGCCCTGACATACTCCTTTCCCAATTTGGAACCAGTCCATGTCCAGGTCTAACTGTTGTTCTTTGACCTGCACACAGATTTCTCAGGAGGCAGCTAAGGTGGTCTGGTATTCCCATCTCTTTAAGAATTTTACACAGTTTGTTATGATCCACACAGCCAAAGGATTTAACATAGTCAATGAAGAAGTAGATGCTTTTCTGGAATTCTCTTGCTTTTTCAATGATCCAACGGATGTTGGCAATTTGATCTCTGGTTCCTCTACCTTTTCTTAATCCAACTTGAACATCTGAAAGTTCTCAGTTCATGTTGAAGCCTATCTTGGAGATTTTTGAGCATTACTTTGCTAGCATGTGAGGTGAGTGCAACTGTGCTGCAGTTTAAACATTATTTGGAATTGGCTTTCTTTGGGATTGGCATGAAAATCAACATTTTCCAGTCCTGTGGCCACTGCTGAGTTTTCTAAATTTGCTGGCATATTGAGTGCAACACTTTCACAGCATCATCTTTCAGGATTTGAAACAGCTCAGCTGGAATTCCATAACCTCTGTGAGCTCAGGTTGCTTCCTAAGGCCTGCTTGAGTTTGCACTCCACGATGTCTGACTCGAAGTGAGTGATCACACATTCATGGTTATCTGGGTCATTAATACCTCTTATATAGTTCTTCTATGTATTTTTGTCACCTCTTCTTAATATCTTCTGCTTCTGTTAGGTCGTACCATTTCTGTCCTTTATTGTGCCCATCTTTGCATAAAAAGTTTACTTGGTATCTCTAATAATTTTCCCATTCTATTGGTTTTCTTCATTTCTTTGCATTGATCACTTAGGAAGGCTTTCTTATCTCTCCTTGCTCTTCTTTGAAATTCTGTATTCAGATGGGTATACCTTTCCTTTTTCCTTTGCCTTTCATTTCTCTTCTTTTCTCAGCTATTTGTAAGGACTCCTCAGACAGCCATTTTTCCTTTTTGCATTTCTTCTTCTTGGGGATGGATGGTTTTGACCACTATCTCCTGTACAATGTTATGAACCTCTGTCCATATTTTTTCAGGAACTCTGTGTTTCAGATTTAATCCCTTGAATCTGTCACTTCTACTGTGTAATCATAAGGGATTTGATTTAAGTCATACCTGTATGGTCTAGTGGTTTTCCTATTTTCTTCAGTTTAAGTCTGAATTTTGCAATAAGGAGTTTATGATCTGAGCCATAGTCAGCCCACGGTCTTGTTTTTGCTGACTGTGTAGAGTTTCTCCATCTTCCTCTGCAAAGAATATAATCAGTCTGATTTCAGTATTGACCATTTGGTGATGTCCACGTGTAGAGTGTGTTGTTGGAAGAGGGTGTTTGCTGTGACCCATTTGTTCTCTTGGCAAAACTCCGTTAGCTCTTGTCCTGCTACGTTTTGTACTCCAAGGCCAAACTTCTTAATTTTACCAAATTTCCTCACATGTGCACCTTTCCTTTTATCAGGTTAATAGAAGCTCCATTGTGCATTCTGGAGGAATAACAATTATGAGGAGCACAGCTTTAAGCCTTGGGGTACATGTCCACAATCCAGATGAATTATAAATTTGATATTACCTTACTTTATAAAATATAGTATACTTTGCTTAGAGGGGACTTGGCATTGAAGCATTCTCACATAGATGGGATCAAAGTCTGAGGATTGGGGAAAACCTTGAGAGGGTCAGTGAGTACATGGTGAGTTGAGTGGGGGAATATGCCTGATTGGTTTTGTAAAGTAAGATGTCAACTTTCCCTTAGGAAAGTTAATAGGTGATTTGAAGAAGAATTCATAATTAAGTATATGGAATAAATGAGGCAGGAGTATTTTGAAGTCAATAATGAAAGATTTACACAATTGTTGCTAACTACCATGTTCAGGATAGAGCCAAAGAAGTTGAACATTAAAGGGTTATTTCTTCATGATGATCTTACACTAGACACAGAGAGTGCTTATTATCACAAACTTTAGATAGGAAAACTGAAGTTTAAAAGTTGACTTATCAAAGATCACACAGCAAATTCATGGCAGCTCTAAGAAGATAGCTCAAGTTCTCAAGCCAGAGTCCACTCCAATGTGCTTTGCTGTCTCCATGGTCCTGGCACTGTGCTTTCCCACAAGCTGCAGCCCATGAGGTATGAAATTAGCTCACAGATTGTTCCCGAGGGCAGCATTTGTGTTTACATGTCAGACTTGGAAACAAACAGAAAGTCAGCAGAATACGATACCACCTAAAGTCTAAGGGCACCCACCTACTGAGAATGTAGCTATGTAGTTTCAGATAATGAAAATAATAACTTCTGCTGCTAGTTTCCCCTGTGAAACCACTTTAGGGAAAAATACTTGGTAGAACATTTCTTGAGGCTGAAAAAGCCAGAAAGATAGTCCTGCAAAGACAGGGCACAGTTTATCTTGTCAGATTGTGAAATGTTGCCTTAGTTGAGCAGTCTCAGACATGTAACTTCTTTTCATTCATACATAAAAAAAAAAAAAAAAAAAACCTTTATACACAATAAGACTTTATTTATCCCATTTTATATAGTAGCATAAATGTGAAAAAGAGGATAGGCCATCCTTTGAGTGAGGTCTCAACAAACAGCTGTTAATTTCAGTTCAAAGGGGCTTGACCTCTCTAAAGAAGGAAATATGACCTAATCAGTGGTTATGGGTTGAATCGTGGCCGCAAAAAGCCTTGTTGAAGTCCTTACTCCCAAAACCTGTCAACGTGGCCTTATTTGGACAAAGGGTATTTGTGGGTGTAACCAAGTAAAAATGAAGTCATAGTGGATTAGGGCAATTCCTAGTCTAATATGACCAGTGTCCTCATAAGAGGGAAATTTGGACATAGAGGGAGAATGTCATGTGATGACTGATGCAGTGACTGGAATGATGTTTCCACAAGCCAAGGAATATCAAAGGCTATTGGCAACTATGAGAAACTAGAAGAGATAAGAAAGGATCCTTCCTAGAGTCTTCAGAGAGAGTATGACCCAGCTGACACCTTGATTTCAGATTTCTAGTGTCCAGAATTTTGAGATAAATATCTGTTGTTGTACTTTGCTATTGCAACCATAGGAAACTAATACATCAGCGTATTCCTATGAGATGTTATTGGATGGGGATTGCAGGTGAGCCTTAGCCTGGGATGATCTTGCCTCTACGAAGTGGAAATTGAGAACCAGTGGAGCACTTCCTGGTACCTAGAAAACAAAACTGAAGCTCCATACAAAGTCCTTTTAGAGCCAGCCCCTAGCTACCTGTCCAACTTCTTACCTGCCACTCCCTGGGCTCCAGATGCATTGGACATCGATGTTCCCCAAGCAGGCCACACTATTTCAAACTCCCATGACATAGCACACATTGTCCACTCTCCTTGGACTTCTCCTTCACTTCTATACCTGGAGAGTGCCTTCCTTCTGTCTCCACTCAAAGACTGTCACCTCTATGGAGGCAGCATTCTTTGATTTTCTAGGCAAATACTACATTCCCTGTGCATCCCCTGCAGGTTATCATATCATTTTGTCACATTTCTTATTCTTCTATTCACTCTACTGGTATTTCTTAACTTTTGTGTCAAAACTTACCAAGATCTATGATGAAAGAAAGATGGTCACAATTTTCTGAGAAACAGACTTGTGCTCTAGACTCTCCTATCTTACTGAAGTCTGTGTAGAAATCAGTAAACTTACTTCCATAGGTAAAAGAATCACACAATATTACCCAGCTCCTGAGAATCCACAGGGTTTTCTAAATCAAGATCCTCAACCTAGGCACTATTTATACTTTGAACAGGATAATTATTTGTTGTGAGGGGTGCTTGCATGCATTATAGAATGATTAACAGCTTTTTTTTTTGCCTCTACCCACTAGATGCCAATGGCATTCCCCTAGTTATGACCACCAAAAAATGGGTCCAGGCATTGCCAAATACCCTCTGGATGACAAAATTATCCTGGTTGAGAATCATTAGTTCAAACGGGTAGAGATAGTGCTTAAAAATCTAGAAAGTAGACCAAAGCAGAGAGGGACAATTGACCCTTCCACATCTTAAATATATCAGTTCAGTTCAGTTGCTCAGTTATGTCTGACCCTTTGTGACACTATGGACTGCCGCATGCCAGGCCTCCCTGTTCATCACCAACTCCCGGAGCTTGCTCAAACTCATGTCCATCAAGTCGGTGATGCCCACAAACCATCTCATCCTCTGTCGTCCTCTTCTCCTCCTGCCTTCAATCTTTCCCAGGATCAGGGTCTTTTCCAATCAGTTAGTTCTTCACATCAGGTGGCCAAAGTATTGGAGTTTCAGCATCAGTCCTCCCAATGACTATTCAGGACTGATTTTCTTTAGGATTGACTAGTTTGATCTCTTTGCAGTCCAAGGGACTTTGAAGAATCTCCTCCAACACGACAGTTCAAAAGCAACAAGTCTTCGGTGCTTAGCTTTCTTTATACTCCAACTCTCACATCCATACATGACTACTGGAAAAACCATAGCTTTGACTAGACGGACCTTTGTTGGCAAAGTAATGTCTGCTTTTTAATATGCTGTCTAGGTTGGTCATAGCTTTTCTTCCAAAGAGCAAGTGTCTTTTAATTTCTTGGCTGCAATCACCATCTGCAGTGATTTTGGACCCCCCCCCCCCCCAAATAAAATCTCTCACTGTTTCCATTGTTTCCCCGTCTATTTGCCATGAAGTGATGGGACTGGATGCCATGATTTTAATTTTCTGATTGTTGAGTTTTAAGCCAACTTTTTCACTCTCCTCTTTCACTTTCATCAAGAGGCCCTTTAGTTCTTCGCTTTCTGCCATAAGGGTGGTGTTATCTGTGTATCTGAGGTTATTGATATTTCTCCTGGTAATATTGATTCCAGTTGTGCTTAAATACATAAACCTTCCTTATGTGAAGCAGCATGGCATAAGGGAAATAATATAGACTTCTGGGTCATGCAGACCTGAGTTTATATCCCAGCTCTGCTACTTACTAGCTTGGTGTGTCTGGGATTTGTTTTGAACCTCTATGAGTCTCAGTTTCTCATCTGAGTTATTGAGAAGATGGATCTACTGGGAAAATGTCCAAAGACTGACTAAAAGACATTGCACATAGTGAGTGTTCAATAAAAAATCAGTTTCTTTCATCCTCTCTGTCATATTGAAAGTGGATGCCACAGGAAGCCCAGAAAAGTTGTTATGCTTTCTGGCAGTATTCTCCTGGGATGAATAAGCAATTCAAGGGAAGAGTTCTATGTTTCCGGGGTGAAGAGGGGGTAGGATGTGGGTGAGTGGTGGTGCCTGATTGAGTGGGTAGGAATGCCAGCCCTCAGAAACAAAAGACCTTTCCAGAGCCTTGGGAAACGACCATTGAGTCAGAGAGAATTAGAACAAGCAATATTGACTTGCATTCAAATTTAATTTAAAAGGAAAAAAACAAGGCACCGGTGAACATTATTCTCCTAACATGTACTCATAACTCCCTGACAGACCTAGTTTGGAGTTGTATGTGTATCTTGAGTCCTACATATTCTTCTATTGTTATATTTGCACTTGAGTGGGAGCTTGCCATATGGTGCCACCTGCTAAAGGAGTTTTGGGGGCAGGTGTTAATCAGAGATACTGCCCCCATCACACCCACACACCAATACACATATACGTTCTCCCCCAAGGGAGAACTGCTATATTAGGTAAGGCTGTAAGCACAAGTCACAACCGTAAAATGGTAATCATTGGAAAATGACCGCATGAAACAACGAAGATTCTCTGCTCTACTTACCTAATTACTTTACCCTTGAGATATTTTTGTTTAAAGCCACTAATACTAACATTGCCATAGCAACCTGCTGTGGGATGTTGTTTGATATCTCCAAGCAGATTAAATCACCCACAGTTCCCATCAACAATGCTGTAGTGGCATAATTTTTAATAGCCTGGTGCATTTTTCTGCTTGCTTCCTACAAAGCAAGAGCAGAAGCTGGATGAATGTTGTCAAAAAGTCCCTACCAATGCCATTTACAGCAACAAGAGTTTATCACACTAAGTGAAGGAAGTCAGAAAGAGAAAGATAAATACCATATGATATCACTTTTATGCGGAATCTAAAACTTGACCCAAAAGAACATATCTACGAAACTGAAGCAGACTCACAGACACAGATCATGGACTTGTAGTTGCCAAGGAAGAGGGGGGTGGGTAGAGGAAGGGCTGGGAGTTTGGGATCATCAGATACAAACTATTATATATAGGCTTGATAAAAGACAAGGTCCTATTGTATAGCACAGGGAACTACATTCAATAGCTTGTGATAAACCATAATGGAAAATAATGTGAAAAGGAATATGGATATGGATAACTAAGTCACTTTGCTGTAGAGCAGAAATTAGCACAACATGGTAAATCAATTATCCTTCAATAACACTTTATTTTAAGTCCCTGCCACCTCTATATGAATCTCTAACTAGGCTTCAAAGAGAGCACGTTTCAGAGAGCAGCTGTGAGTCATCAGGAGGACCACTGGAATTAAAGACAGAAGACCTGTACCCCAGTCTTAGTTATTATTTACTAATTATTACCTTCAATAATCCCCTAAAGTTACTCTTTCTGAATTATACTTTCCTTGGCTAAATAATGGACTTAAAGATTGTTTTCCTTCCATACCCCTCCTCCCCTCCCCTTTACCCAGGGCAGAACTTACCAAAGAACATGCTTGAGGAAGCATGTGGGTGCTTTGCTGGGTCAGGAGAGAGGAGCTGGATTTTCTGGGATTTGAGCCAGTTTTCTGAAGCTCATGGTATGGCCTATGCATGCTTCCTGATTTCTTATGGGGTCTGTAAAGATCTCTCATACTGTGTGGGTTGCAAACTTTTAGAAACCATTCACTTCTTTTCTGATTATTAAGCAGAGAAAATTTTGATCTAGAAAGTAAAATTTCATATAGAATGAGAAGAATCTCCAGGTTGCTTTCTTGAATGAATAATCAAATATTAATGAATTTTCTTTTCAAAAATTTCTAACAGAAAACTCATTCTTATTTCCTCCAAAGAGGGAAAAAAAATTCCTTGATCAAAATGTGAGATCATCTTGGAAATTAAAAAAAAATGTGAATATGTAAGAGTAATGCTACTGGTCTCTTGACACAAGTAGTTTGTGTATTCATAGGTGTGAAAGGGCTAGAATATTGTAGGTTCTCAATAAATGCATGTTATGTGGATGGGTAGCAGTGATTAGGGGGAGAAGTCATGCACAGATGTCTAGGTTAGATGAGGGTCAAGGAGTGACTGACTGAAAAAGAATCTGTAAAAAAATGAAGAAAGCAGGGGTACTGTCAACCACACCAACATTTTTTTCCTTCTGTCCCACATTTTACTCAGCATGACAAGTCAGAAAGACAAGGAGAAAAATTTATATATTAAAAAAACTGGAATTAATGGCATCCATCTAGTTTTGAGTAGGATATTAATTTGCTGCTGAAATCATGATAGGATTTAAAATTGAAGCTCATGATAGCATCAGTGCTTGAAATGAGACATTGAGGTTACCAAAGTTCACACTCCAAATGATTCTTTTTCTTTCCCTTCCCTTCTATCTCATCATGTGTATATGTCTATTTTTAAGACCAGAAACCCCATCTTCTTTGCCTTTACATCAGCCATGATACCAAAGCACTATACTTTTCACTTAGAATTAGGTCCATGATGTAGTTGATAATCATCATGGCCTCATTTTCCAATTATCTGAAATTTAAGATGGAAAACATCTCAGACTCAAGACTTCTCACTAAAAATCTAAAGTGCATGAATCCACTTTCTGCCTTAAGGGAGAATGTGTGAGGAGCATAATTGAATCTCTGGTGACTCAGTGAGTTGTAGGAATAGGAGCATAACCATTAATTCTCATTCATCAATGAAATAGGATCCTCAGGAGGGAGAGGAGGGGCCCAAAGAAACAGCTTGGGTCAACTGTGTGCTGATTTTAGATACTACTCTGGAAGCTTTTGAAAATATTGAATAGATTTTTAATGTAAATATTTCCCCCTGTAACTTGACTTGTCTTCCATAATGTTGAATGCAGCTTCAACAGTACAACAGAGATTTAAGCTGTGTGGAGTTCAGCAAAGCTAGGTTTTACCTGGCTTCTTTCCTTTTCCAATTCAGTAAGTACAGTCATTCCTCTGGCAAATAAATACTGCAGTCTTTACATCTCACACTATAGCACCTATTGGGACCATGGAAGACAAATCTACACAGTATATCCTGAGACATGCTGTCAGTCTTAACTCTTCTAATTAAACCCCCAATTCTCCTTGAATACAAGCCTCCACGCTGTCCACTCTATTTACTTGGAACAAGGATGACACGTTTTAACAGGTGACCATCCCATCTTTCCCTTCTCCAACCATAGCCCTTGAAAAAGAGTTCTGTCCTAGCCACTGTAGTTCTCGGGTTTTCACGAGGCAAAAACAGATACCAAGGGAGGTTGTAAGTGGGCTAGAGGAAGAGTCCAGAGCTGTTGAAGATGTCAGATAATAGACTAGGAGAGGAAGGAGGAATTTAATAAGTGCAGTTGTTGGTTACAAATTGATGATATTTAAGATTGGAATTAATGTTAAGTTTTGCTTCATTTTCTGTGGATGTGGGAATGTGGCACTAAGAGAGAACCTGGGATTAATTCAAGTTATGCTGTATTTCTAGTTATACTTCAAAGCCTGCTTCAAGTGATACATTGTCAGTGAAATCCTTCCTGTTTCCCTAAATTGATGTGGTATTAATTTCTCTCTTCTCCTATGAACCTCTTTGGCATCTTGTACCTCTCTTGTGACACTCATCTGTCACTATTTTGTGCTATGATATGTTTAACTTTATTTGTACTTTCTTCCTGTTGTAAGATTATAATGTGTCTTAGAGGGAAGATTACAATTTTCTCATCTCTCCGGTCTGTACTTTAAAACTGGAATTTACTTAAAAAGAGGAAAGGTAAATTCTGATGCAATGTGAATGTTTTGCAGGCTCTCTCAAACTAGAGTCTCAGCTTATCTTCTCTGTCAGGAAATAATAACTCCATCCATCCAATTGCCCAAGTTGAAATTTTGGGTGCCTATTTCCTCCTCTTTTCTAAATTCAATACATCAAAATTTTAAAAAATATATATTTATTTATTTTTAAATGATTGAGGTTTGGTTGATAATATTGCCTTGATTTCTGTCATACGGCAACATAAATTAACCAAAGGTGTACATATGTCCCCTCCTTCTTGAATCTCCCGCCCACCTCCTGCCCATCCCCACCCCTCTAGGTTATTACAGAGCCCCTGTTTGAGTTCCCCGAGTCATATAGCAAGTTCCCATTGGCTGTCTACTTACATATGTTAGTGATATTCATCCACGCTACTCTCTGCATTTATCTCACCCTCTCTCTCTTCTCCTCTACCCTTACCCATAAGTCTGTTCTCTATGTCAGCATCTCCATTTTGATTGATTCTACTTTCAAAATATCTCTTTCATCCAAGTGCGTTTCTCCATCTCCATCATTATCACTCTAGTCTGGGAGCAGCAAACTTTTTTCTGTAAAGGATCAGATAGTGAATATTTTAGGCTTTCAGGACCACGTACAGCCTTTGTTCCAAGTTAGTTTTACTCTTTGGTGGTTTTCTTTTTTATGACCCTTTAATAATGAAAAACTATTCTTTGATCTTGAACCATATGGAATCAGGCTGTGGGCTGTGGTTTATAAGATCCCTACTGTAGTTAGCCATCCTAACTCTTCACACAGACCACTGCCATAACCCTCTATCTAGTGCCCCCAGCTTTACATCAGTCTGTAAGTCCGTTTTAAAGAATGCAAATTTGACTCTTGTTGCTTCCTGCTTAAAATCTTACAATGGCTTCTTTACACTTTTAGGGAAAGTTGAAAACCTTTAGCATAGCCAATCAGGATGTCCAGATCTGGCTTTCTTCCTCCATCTCTGTCGACATTATTCATCACTTGTCCCTTTCTTGACTCTGACATTCTCATTCTTGCCTGTGGGTTTTGAATGTGGTATTTTGTTCACCTCGAATATTCTTATCCCTTTGCCTGTTGCCATCTACTCTTCTTTTGAGCCTCAACGTAACCATCATACTATTAGTTAAGTTTGCTTTATTGTGTGTTCCTACTGAGCCCTTGTCTTACACTGGGTTCCCAGGAAGTGGATCCAGGATGAGGAACCACATGTAGATGTTCACAGGAGAAACAATAAAGTTGGGGTTTTCCAAATACTATGTATATGTGTTAATATGTAATGCTTGTTTTTCTCTTTCTGACTTACTTCACTGTATGACAGACTCTAGGTCCATCCATGTCTCTCAAATGACCCAACTTCATTCCCTTTTGTGGCTGAGTAATATTCCATTGTATATATACCACATCTTCTTTATCCATTCATCTCTCAATGGACACTTACTGCAATGAACATTGGGGTGCAGGGCAGGAATAGTGATGCAGACTCAGAGAACAGATGTGTGGACATGGTTGGGGGAAGAGGGGTGGAATGAATTAGGAGACTGGGACTGACATTTATACACGACTACATGTAAAACAGATAACTAGTGGGAAGCTGTTGTATAATACAGGGAGCTCAGCTCAGTGCTCTGCGGTGGTGACCTATGTGGTGGGATGAAGATGGGTAGGGCGGAGGTCCAAGAAGGAGGGAAAATGTGTATACATAGAGCTCAATTGCTTCATCATACAGCAGAAACTGGCCTTCACAGGTGGCACTAGTGGTAAAGAACCTGCTTGCTGATGCAAGAGACATAAGAGATGTGGTTTCGATCAATAACCTCAGATATACAGATGACACCACCCTTATGGCAGAAAGTGAAGAACAACTAAAGAGGCTCTTGATGACAGTGAAAGAGGAGAGTGAAAAAGTTGGCTTAAAGCTCAATATTCAGAAAACTAAGATCATGGCATCCAGTCTCATCACTTCATGGAAAATAGATGGGGAAACAGTGGAAACAGTGGCTGATTTTACTTTTTGGGGGTCCAAGATCACTGCAGATGGTGATTGCAGCCATGAAATTAAAAGATGCTTACTCCTTGGAAGGAAGTTTCTGACCAACCTAGACAGCATCTTAAACAGCAGAGACATCACTTTGTCAACAAGGTCTGTCTAGTCAAGGCTATGGTTTTTCCAGTGGTCATGTATGGATGTGAGAGTTGGACTATAAATAAAGCTGAGCTCAGAATTGATGCTTTTGAACTGTGGTGTTGGAAAAGGCTTGAGAGCCTTGAACTGAAAGAAGATCCAACCAGTCCATCCTAAAGGAGATCAGTCCTGGGTGTTCATTGGTAGGACTGATGTTGAAGCTGAAACTCCAATACTTTGGCCACCTCATGGGAAGAGCTGACTCATTTGGGAAGACCCTGATGCTGGGAAAGATTGAGGGCAGGAGGAAAAGGGGACAACAGAGAATGAGATGGTTGGATGACATCACCGATCCAATGGACATGGGTTTGGGTGAACTCTGGGAGTTGGTGATGGACAGGGAGGCCTGGCGTGCTGTGGTTCATGGGGTCGCAAAGAGTCAGACACGACTGAGTGACTGAACTGAACTGAACATTCCATTGTGTATATGTACCACAGCTTTCTTATCCATTCATTTGCCGATGGACATCTAAGTTGCTTCCATGTCCCAGCTGTTGTAAACAGTGCAGTGATGAACACTGGGGCACACGGGTCTCTTTCTGTTCTGGTTTCCTCAGTCTGCGTGCCCAGCAGTGAAGCCTCCACTTCTAAGTGCCCGACCTGACCCTCTTTTTGGAGAACTGAATTCAGGATACTGGAGCACTTTTGGCAGCAATACAGAAAGTGGGAGTTTAAATGCCCTTACCCAATGACTGATAGAAGAGTCTGAAAGCAGAGCTCTCTTGCCTTCCAGGGAAATAATGTCAGAGGCAGAATTCACACGTTCCCCTGATCGGGCTGAGTCTGGACCTGATGAAACTGTTTGCTTGCTAGATGTCAGGGCCATGAAAATGCACCCCATGATCCTCTGACTATAAAGAGAGTAACTGACCAATGGCTGGGGGCCCTCTAAAATCCACCACTGTGTTTCTGCCAAGGCCACACTCTACCGTGTCTCCAAGTCTGTGACTGAGCTTGAAGGGACATAAGAGTGGGAAACATGGGAGTCCTCTGACAGATGGCGTTGGTCGACTGATAGCCTTTCATTACACTGGACCTCATCTGGAACTCTCCCACTAGCCTTCCTCTTCTTTCTTCTTTACTTGGGGTGAGATCTGCATCACAGCCTTGTGGCTTCTCTTACCTTGGATGTGGGGTAGCTCCTCTCGGAGGCCATCCCCGAGCCTGGACGCAGGGTAGCTCCTCTCGGAGGCCATCCCCGAGCCTGGACGCGGGGTAGCTCCTCTCGGAGGCCATCCCCGAGCCTGGACGCGGGGTAGCTCCTCTCGGAGGCCATCCCCAAGCCTGGACGTGGGGTAGCTCCTTTTGGAGGCCGCCCCTGAGCCTGGACACGGGGTAGCTCCTCTCGGAGGCCATCCCCGAGCCTGGACGCGGGGTAGCTCCTCTCGGAGGCCATCCCCGAGCCTGGACGCGGGGTAGCTCCTCTCGGAGGCCGCCCCTGAGCCTGGACGTGGGGTAGCTCCTTTTGGAGGCCGCCCCTGAGCCTGGACGTGGGGTAGCTCCTTTTGGAGGCCGCCCCTGAGCCTGGACGCGGGGTAGCTCCTCTCGGAGGCCATCCCCGAGCCTGGACGTGGGGTAGCTCCTTTTGGAGGCCATCCCCGAGCCTGGACGCGGGGTAGCTCCTGTCGGAGGCCATCCCTGAGCCTGGACGCGGGGTAGCTCCTTTTGGAGGCCGCCCCTGAGCCTGGACGCGGGGTAGCTCCTTTTGGAGGCCGCCCCTGAGCCTGGACGCGGGGTAGCTCCTCTCGGAGGCCGCCCCTGAGCCTGGACGCGGGGTAGCTCCTTTTGGAGGCCGCCCCTGAGCCTGGACGCGGGGTAGCTCCTCTCGGAGGCCATCCCTGAGCCTGGACGCGGGGTAGCTCCTTTTGGAGGCCGCCCCTGAGCCTGGACGCGGGGTAGCTCCTCTCGGAGGCCGCCCCTGAGCCTGGACACGGGGTAGCTCCTCTCGGAGGCCGCCCCTGAGCCTGGACGCGGGGTAGCTCCTCTCGGAGGCCGCCCCTGAGCCTGGACACGGGGTAGCTCCTCTCGGAGGCCATCCCTGAGCCTGGACGCGGGGTAGCTCCTCTCGGAGGCCGCCCCTGAGCCTGGACGTGGGGTAGCTCCTTTTGGAGGCCGCCCCTGAGCCTGGACACGGGGTAGCTCCTCTCGGAGGCCATCCCTGAGCCTGGACGTGGGGTAGCTCCTTTTGGAGGCCGCCCCTGAGCCTGGACGCGGGGTAGCTCCTCTCGGAGGCCATCCCCGAGCCTGGACGTGGGGTAGCTCCTTTTGGAGGCCGCCCCTGAGCCTGGACACGGGGTAGCTCCTCTCGGAGGCCATCCCTGAGCCTGGACGCGGGGTAGCTCCTTTTGGAGGCCATCCCCGAGCCTGGACGCGGGGTAGCTCCTCTCGGAGGCCATCCCTGAGCCTGGACGCGGGGTAGCTCCTTTTGGAGGCCGCCCCTGAGCCTGGACGCGGGGTAGCTCCTTTTGGAGGCCGCCCCTGAGCCTGGACACGGGGTAGCTCCTCTCGGAGGCCATCCCTGAGCCTGGACGCGGGGTAGCTCCTTTTGGAGGCCATCCCCGAGCCTGGACGCGGGGTAGCTCCTCTCGGAGGCCATCCCTGAGCCTGGACGCGGGGTAGCTCCTTTTGGAGGCCGCCCCTGAGCCTGGACGCGGGGTAGCTCCTTTTGGAGGCCGCCCCTGAGCCTGGACGCGGGGTAGCTCCTCTCGGAGGCCGCCCCTGAGCCTGGACGTGGGGTAGCTCCTTTTGGAGGCCGCCCCTGAGCCTGGACACGGGGTAGCTCCTCTCGGAGGCCATCCCTGAGCCTGGACGCGGGGTAGCTCCTCTCGGAGGCCGCCCCTGAGCCTGGACACGGGGTAGCTCCTCTCGGAGGCCATCCCTGAGCCTGGACGTGGGGTAGCTCCTTTTGGAGGCCGCCCCTGAGCCTGGACACGGGGTAGCTCCTCTCGGAGGCCATCCCTGAGCCTGGACGCGGGGTAGCTCCTTTTGGAGGCCGCCCCTGAGCCTGGACGCGGGGTAGCTCCTCTCGGAGGCCATCCCCGAGCCTGGACGCGGGGTAGCTCCTCTCGGAGGCCGCCCCTGAGCCTGGACGTGGGGTAGCTCCTCTCGGAGGCCGCCCCTGAGCCTGGACGTGGGGTAGCTCCTTTTGGAGGCCGCCCCTGAGCCTGGACGCGGGGTAGCTCCTCTCGGAGGCCGCCCCTGAGCCTGGACGTGGGGTAGCTCCTCTTGGAGGCCGCCCCTGAGCCTGGACGCGGGGTAGCTCCTCTCGGAGGCCATCCCCGAGCCTGGACGTGGGATAGCTCCTCTCGGAGGCCATCCCCGAGCCTGGACGCGGGGTAGCTCCTCTCGGAGGCCGCCCCTGAGCCTGGACGCGGGGTAGCTCCTCTCAGAGGCCGCCCCTGAGCCTGGACGTGGGGTAGCTCCTTTTGGAGGCCGCCCCTGAGCCTGGACGCGGGGTAGCTCCTCTCGGAGGCCATCCCCGAGCCTGGACGCGGGGTAGCTCCTCTCGGAGGCCATCCCCGAGCCTGGACGCGGGGTAGCTCCTCTCGGAGGCCATCCCCGAGCCTGGACGCGGGGTAGCTCCTCTCGGAGGCCATCCCCGAGCCTGGACGCGGGGTAGCTCCTCTCGGAGGCCATCCCCGAGCCTGGACGCGGGGTAGCTCCTCTCGGAGGCCATCCCCGAGCCTGGACGCGGGGTAGCTCCTCTCGGAGGCCATCCCGGAGCCTGGACGCGGGGTAGCTCCTCTCGGAGGCCATCCCCGAGCCTGGACGCGGGGTAGCTCCTCTCGGAGGCCATCCCCGAGCCTGGACGCGGGGTAGCTCCTCTCGGCTGCAGCTGCACAGTCGCAGCCACTGCTCCTTCTCAGCTATTAAAAAGAATGCATTCATGTCAATGTATGGCAAAAACCACTACAATATTGTAAAGTAATTAGCCTCCAACTAATAAAAATAAATGGGAAAAAAATAAATAAAAAGAATGCATTTGAATCACTTCTAATGAAGTGGATGAAACTGGAGCCTATTATACAGAATGAAGTAAGTTGGAAAGAAAAACACCAATACAGTATATTAATGCATATATATGGAATTTAGAAAGATGGTAACGATGATCCTATATGCGAGACAGCAAAACAGACTCAGATATAAAGAAGAGAGTTTTGGACTCTGTGGGAGAAGGAGAGGCTGGGATGATTTGAGAGAATAGCATTGAAACATGTATATTGCCATATGTGAAACAGATCGCCACTCCAGGTCTGATGCATGGGACAGGGTGCTCAGGGCTGGTGCACTGGGATGACCCTGAGCGATGGGATGGGGAGGGAGGTGGGAGCAGGATGCAGGATGGGGGACACATGTACACCTATGGCTGATTCATGTGAATGTATGGCAAAAACCACTACAATATTATAAAGTAATTAGCCTCCAATTAAAATAAACAAATTAATTTACAAAAAAAAAAAATAATAAGATGAAGTGTAGGCTCTCAGTAGCTGGGGGGAGAAACTCAAAGTAACAGTAAAAGAGATTCAGGGGAATCTTTTTGGGACAGCAGTAGTGTGTCCTACAACCCTGGTCTTCCCTGTTTTTTCTCAGCATTCCTATAATAATGTTTTACCTAAAGTCTGCATTTCATACTAGGTTATAATCTCCCTGAAGCCAGAAACTATATCTGTCTTGTTTCCTTGTCTTAGCATGCTGCCTGGAACCCAGTGGAAGCTAACAAGCTGTTTAATTCTCCATACAGATGATCAGAAATCTGCTCTGCTTACACAAACCAAATTTAAATAATAGGAAGGTGAGTACATTTAAAGAGACATCAGTGAACAAAGTCATCCTGATCCTTATAAATGTCCCTCTAACTCTTGTGTTGTCAAGTTTCCCCAGGCCTTTTTATTCCTGAGTGCTGGTAATGGTATATAAAGGGCAGGTAATGCAGCTGAAGCTTTTTCCATTTACTGCATTCGCACTGCTTCCAGCATCCTCTTAAAGCAATCAACAGTAACAGAAGCTGTCACTTCCTGTATTTCCATCTACGGCCACTATTGATTCTCCAATAGTGATACACTAAAAGACCTGACCTAAAGACATGACTGTTCTCAATTGCTCTCTATCCCTTCAAAGGTTCTTAGCTGGTGGGTCAGTTCAAGTGGTAACAGCATAGTTGCTTCTATAGGCACTGCTTTATTCCTTCTGATTATCTGCTTTATGACAAAATGAAAAAAGACTCCCTTTCAAATGGCTTTCTTTCAAGTGCTTACTTATTTTGTCACTTGCTAGCTGTGTC